>NW_004567115.1:50828583-50843529 GCF_000260355.1 Condylura cristata | reverse complement strand
TGATGGAGAAAATCCTTGTAAACGTTGCCTGTCTCCCCACTCACACCCGTAACAGCCTGTGTCTCTACGAAGGGCCTGACTGTCCTTTATTTCTCAAGGTGAAGCAGTAGTTGATTCATATTTACAAACAAGCGCTTTTCCCACCTGTTTGGCAGGCCTAAAAAGTTATTTTACAGATGTAAATTATAAATTGTAATTGTCGATTTTTTTTTTTTTAAGGAAATTGAGGCTTTTATTTGAATTGGGTTCAAAAACTTGGGGGGTTTTTTTTTTTTAATTATTCATGCTTACAGAACTGAGGTGTGGCGGGTGAGAGGCCTCACCAGAGACAGAGTGGGGAGCAGAACAGGCCGACTGACGAAGTGCACTGCTGAGGGGAGCAGCGGGGACAAGGGAGGGACCTGCCGTGCCCTGTGGGTCAGCTCCCTGGCCGGGGATTGAACTCGTGCTGCAGTGGCTTCGGAGAACTTCATAGTGCGGTGCTTTAACTCATTGGGCCACCAGGGAGAAGCCAGAAAACTAGAGGGTTTTATATGGAAGTTATAAAAATAAAAGAGAGAGGGGCCCTCCCTGGTGGCACAGTGGGTTAGAGCACAGAATTGAAAGCCACTTCAGTATGAGTTTGATCCCCGCCTGCCCCTGGGGCTGACCCACAGGGCGCAGCAGACCTCTCCTGACCACCCGCTGCTCCCCTCAGCAGTGTACTTCTCAGTCGGCCTGTCCTGCTCCCCCCTCTGTCTCTGGTGAAGCCTCTCACCGCCCCTGCACCTCTGGCCTGTACCCCAGCTCTGTATGCATAAATAAATCAATCTTTAAAAACACGAGAGAGAAGAGTAAAGGTCTCGGGTGAGTTCAGAAGAAGCAGGCATGCGGTGAAGGCTGATCTGATGCAGCTGAGTCACGATTATCTAAGTTTCTATCTGTGGCTTCTTTTTCAGCAGGATGTTTTGCATGTATGCACAGGTCGGCAGAAAGTGTTCTGCAGATGTCTAACTAAGAGGAAGTTAGCGGGCTGACTGATCAATAGTGAATTAGATGGTGGCTTTGTCGACGTGTCTATTTTCAGGGTCAAGGTTTATTCCACTGCTGGCTGCAGACCTGTGGACATCCAAATTACACTGATTGAGTCAGAATCAAAGATTCCTCTGCTGTTTACACACTAGCCGTGAAGGCTAATTACTCACTAATCCTTGAGGGTTTTAAATGCTTTTGAAGCACTAAATACCCCCGAGGACCATACATATTTTTTAATGGGTTCAGGACACATCCTTCAGCGCACACACAATCTAATAACGGAAGAGCACTATTAGATCGCCAAGCGTGACAAAGTGACAAGTGTCAACCGGGGACTCATTATGTCTCTTGTCAGAAAAGAATCTCTGACTCTCTTCCCAGCCATAGTTTACAATAAGAACTTCACAATCTATCGATTTGTATTCATCTCTGTGTACTGTCTGGTGGAGGGGCTTTTATGGCATAACATGGAAACATAATAATACTAATCAGGTCAACCATTTACTCATGCCTTAGTATGTTATGTGGGAACTGGAAAGCAAACTTTTAAAGCCCTTTTTATGGGGTAGAAATTCTTAAAAAGCAATGCGTTTGTAATAAAGTATAAGACAAAAATTAGTGAAGACTATGAAATCCCTAAAGAAAAGTAAAGGTACTTTTCCCCTTAGGTCTTAGAAAGTGATCTAAGATCTACCTCAGGCATCGTGCCCACAGCCAGCTGGGTTAGCTTAGAGTTTCAGATCAGGTCACACCACCTGTGTGCAACAACAGCATCTCTGAGGCGCTGGCTTCGGGTGGCAGCTGTGATATAAAGCAGCACTGTGCAAAAATCACTGTGAAGGAAATAAGGGGGCCCAGCTAAGTCCCAGATTTGTGGGGTCTGCAATACCAGCATGTCCGCACCTCCCTTTCATTAACTGGGAGATTTATGAATAAGACAGCATTTTAAAATTGCTACCGTGTTGTTCAGACACCACCTAATATTTAGCCACTTCAGCCCCCTTAAAAAGTGACCAGAATAGGCCCTCCCTGGTGGCGCAGCGGGTTAAAGCACAGCACTGAGAATCTAAAGCCGCTTCCTCATGAGTTCGATTCCCGCCTGCCCCGGAGGTGACCACATGGCGTGGCAGACCTCTCCTGACCCGCCCGCTGCTCCCCTCAGCAGTGTATTTCGTTGATCTGCCTGTTCTGCACGCCACTCTGTCTCTGGTGAATTCTCTCACCCTCCACATCTCTGGCCTGTATCCCAGTTCTGTATGCACAAATAAAATAAAATCTTTAAAAAAAAAAAAAAAGTGACCAGAATAAGGGGATTTCTTTTGCCTCAGTATTTCATGAAACATCACTGAGGCCTGAAGAGCACCACAGAGCCACAGGGTCAGGGAAGTGGAGGCTGATCTCAAGAGACGATAAAAACACACACCTCAAGTATGGAACTTGGCGATGACGACGACACTAACGGGCCACTCAGAGTTTCCAGGGCTGGCCGGTCTCCCCGCATCGCCCACCGATGAGGGGAGCGCAAGGAGATCCAATGCGTGGCCCAGGTCACAAGGCAAGGAGCATACGGGACCTTGAGCTCCAGCCTAGAACTATGTACCCCAAAGTCACCCTGTCACTCTACCCTGCTCACAGCAACCCCGACCGCAGCCTGGAGGTAACAGCCAAGAGCGCTCAGGAGCCATCATAACACTGTTTCCATTTGCAGCAGATGGCGGGGTGACCCCAAAAAGGAGGTTTCTAACTCCCACCCCCCAGAACTAGTCAATGTGTCCTTTTTAGAAAGAGCCTTTGTTAATGAGATTACGTTAAGGACCTTGAGATGAGAAGATGACCCTGGATTCCTGGCTGGACACTAGGTCCAGCGACAAGAGGAGTTAGAGGAGAAGATACAGAGAAGAAAGTCATGTGGTGACAGAGGCAGAGATGGGAGGAGGCGGCCACAGGCCCCCTGGGGGACAAGAAGCTGGACGAGGCCTCGCCAGATCCCCCCCTAGAGTCTCTGTGGGGGAGACTGACCTCAGACTTTAGGTCTCCAGGACCATGAGACAATAAATTTCCATGGAGTAAGTAACCTGATTTAGGGTGTCTGCTGTAATAGTCTAGGAAGCTTAGGTCCAAGCTACCAATCATTCAAAACCCAAAAGAACCTGGTTAATTAGCTTGTCCAGGTCCAAAATCTGAAAATAATCTTGCATCCAGTACAAGGAGATGACTCTCTTGATGGATGTTATCACTATGCTTTCATTTTTTAAATAATTCACTTCAGCAAAAAAGTATTTATAGGCAGTTGCCATTTTATTTATTTATTTATTTTTACCTTTTAAAAAAGATTTGTTTATGTATGCATACAAGAACGAGGGTACAGAGGTGCGGGGCGGTGAGCGGGTTCACCAGAAACACAGCGGGGAGCAGAACAGGCAGATCGACAAAGTACACTGCTGAGGAAGCAGCAGGAAGGTAGCAGAGATCTGCTGCACCATGTGGGCCACCTCCAGGGCTGGGGACCGAACTCACATTGAGGCGGCTGTGGCCAGCTTGCAGTGCTGCGTCCTGACCCGTTCTGCAACCAGGGAGGGCCCCCAGTTGCCATTTTAAAGACAGGAATTCGGAAAGAGTAGAAAACGTATTTCAAAACAATCATCCTAATAATAATAGGCCAGGATAAGGTTGGGTTTGGAAACCAAAGCTGTTTAGAAAGAGTGAACTTTGAGAATAAAATCGATTCTGACTATAAAAGTAAGGATGGGGAAAGAACTTGAAGGAATGATGTATCTTTCTTTAGAAAGAACAGGAAAAAACAGCCGGAGCCTAAGCGTCACAGGGAAATCACAAGATGAGCCTTCATCAAAACCCCTAACAAGCAGACTCCGAGTCAAGAGGTTGTTCGTCTCCTCGGCGTCACAGGCCCTCGCTTCTCAGACTGCCCACAGCAAAGGCGCCTTCGTAAAACATAATAAAAACGGGTGGCTGGGGAAAAGGTGAAGAGAAAAGCAAGCCCAGTGCTTTTGTTGTTTTCCAAATATTTTTATTACAAGCAGACACAACATTACACTTCAATAAATGTAATCAGGATATGTTGGGAAAAAAAATAAAATGGGGGGAAGACATAAAAATCGGGAAATAAAAAATTAAAATTGGCAAAAATATACGGAGAACTGACAAAACTCAACAAAAATAAAGTAAACAACCCCATCAAAAAATGGGCAGTAGAGCTAAAAAGACACTTCTCCAAAGAGGAAATGCAGATGGCCAACAGGCATATGAAAAAATGTTCAACATCACTCGTAATAAGGGAGATGCAAATTGAAACCACAATGAGATACCACCTCACCCCAGTGAGAATGGCACATCTTCAAACAACTAGCAACAACAAATGTTGGCGAGGATGTGGAGAAAAAGGAACTCTCCTGCACTGCTGGTGGGAATGCAAACTAGTACAACCACTATGGAAAACTGTGTGGAGGTTCCTCAAACTGCTAAACACGGAGCTTCTCTACGACCCAGCCATCCCACTCCTAGGTATCTACCCAAAAGACACAAAAACACTGATTGAAAAAGATACTTGTACCCCCATGTTTACTGCTGTTTTATTTGCAATTGGAAAAACATGGAAGCAGCCCAAATGCCCAAAAGTAGATGACTGGATAAAAAAAGATGTGGTACATATATACAATGGAATATTACTCAGCAACCAAAAAAGAGAAACACATGTCTTTTGCAGCAACTTGGATGGAGCTGGAAAAGATCATGCTTAGTGAGATAAGCCAGAAAGAGAAAGAAAAACACCGGATGGTTTCACTCATAGCAGGAGTATAATGGACCAGGCGAGAAAATAACAAAAATAATGAACAACCATAGACCAGAGACATTTTGTGGGGGTGGAGTGGGGAATGGGACCAAAAAGGGGGGGGGGGGGAGGGAAATGCATGGGACTATGGTGGTGGCACACGGGTGATTTGGTGATGGGAAACCCGCGGGGATTACAATCGAGGTGGAAAAAAAAAATGTGCAAAATGATGTAAAAATAAACTTTTGTAATAATTTAAAAAAAAAATTAAAACTGGGGGAAAAGGAGAGTCCACTCTACAGGCTGCTCACCGGGCATGCCTTCGCTCCCAGCCGCAACTCTTTGTCTTTCTGTAATTGTGATGAAACAAGTTTCAGGAGAGAAATCGCATTCTCCATACCAAGTGCGTAAACAGGACCTTGAGTAAACCAAGAATGTCCATGAAGTTTTAATGTGGCAAGTGGGCTGGTTGCTTGGTTGAACACTCATCTGCTCAGCTCAGCTGGCAGGAAGGCAAACCCCAGGCTGGGACCTGCCCTGCAAGGGCTGCCTCATTTGCTTTGGTAACAGTCCCTCCTGGCAGGCTCACCAAAGACATGTCAAAAGGAACAGAAGAAGGGGATCTCCCTGGTGGCGCAACCAGTTCAAGAGTGAGAGTTGGATCCCTGCCCCGGAGGAGACCCACCGGGCGCGGCAGACCTCTCCGACCCTCAGCAGTGGACTTCAGTCCATCTGCCTGTTCTGCTCCCCACTCTGTCTCTGGTGAAGCCTCTCACCGCCCCTACACGTCTGGCCTATACCCCAGTTCTGTGTGCATAAATAAATAAATCTTTAAAAGAAAAAAAAAGGAATAAAAGTAGATTTTAAAGCAATTTTAGCAAGCCAGGAACTTCTCTCAACTTTTACTCAAAATAAAGTCAGGGAGGCTGTATTTTCAAAACTCACAACGTTAATCCTTCACCGGTCAGCCATGCAAAGTCAGCTAAGTTTGGAGCAATGGCGATTGAGTCATCTAAATTTGATACTGTTGATAGAGCCAAAGACATAATTGGGAATGGCTTTTCTTAAGCCCATGTAATATTAGTGAAATTCAAGTGATGACTTAAAAATATCTGCAAGAAAATAAAAGGGGGGGACTTCAGATTTCCAGATTTTACAGCAGAAAACGATCTGCAAATGGGGGTGAGGTCCCAGCCCACGGCTGGCGGGGCTGGCTGACCCTGTGAGAAGCAGGCGCTGACGCCGCCTCTTGCTGAGATGTGGGGCCAGCTGCGTTTACGTTGTAGATACCCTCTCCGTTCGTCGTAGATACCCTAAACCTGACTGAGGAACAAGGACCAGCAAGACTTGATGCACAGTGCTGCTCACTACAGAAGTTGTTCTCCCACCTCCTACTCTCGTGAAGCATCAAGAACAACTTCTGTACTGAACACTGCTGTACACTTAAAAGGTCTCATGGGGGGCCTCCCTGGTGGCCCAACCCATTTAAGCACTGCATTATGAAGCTCTCGGCAGCCCCGGCAGCACGAGCTCGATCCCCGCCCCGGAGGTGACCCACATGGCTCAGCAGCCCTCTCCTGACCACCCACTGCGCCCGTCAGCAGAGGCCTTTGTCCATCTGTTCTGCTCCCCACTCTGTCTCTGGGGAATCCTGTCACCCACCACACCTTTGGCCTGTGCCCCAGTTCTGTAAGCATAAATAAATAAATCTTAAAAAAAAAAAAAGTACGCCATGAAGCAGCCCCTAGGTTCGCCGTCTTAGGGCACGCACAGTAGAAGAGGCCAGGAGGAGACTTGGGGGCATGCCAGTTCCCGGCTCAGACCTGCCAGCCTGCAGGCATGACACTCACAAGCCATGGGGTAAAACGTAGTCAGGGGCCAGAGGCAGGACCCAGGCTGGGCAGCTCGAGGACACGGTCTCTAGCTCTGCCTGCAAAAGCCTTGTTCGAACCTCAGTTTTCTGGGGGTCTAACTGACATGCTTCGTCTGGCGGCTCTGTGCACCAGCACCCCCGAGCCAGGCCGCCGTTGCGAGCAGGAACCGCGGAAAAGGCAGCTCGGAGGCTCGTCGCCGGTGGCTCCCTGGGGCCGGGGGGCTGGCGGCAAGGCTCTCGGCTCCAAGCAGAGACGTCTCCTCCAAGCCTGGTGGAAAAAATTACTACAGCCTTTCAGGAAGGCCACCGCTAGTCGGGAGGTTGCAATTCACTTGGAAAACACTGGATGAAGCATTACTTAGCGTGACAGGTTCTCGGCGCGTGGGTGCCTGTGTGCCATAGCATCAGGTATGCCCCACCGTTTCAGTGTCGGGGTTCGTCCCTGCTCAACTGCGAAGCTTCCCCTCGGGCATCGCGTGGCCTGGGGGCGCAGGCCCCGAGCGTCCAGCGAGCGCCTGCCAGGGAGGCTCCGGGGGCCAGCACAGAGCCGGCACCTGCCAGTGCCCGCGACCTCCTGATTCCTTCCCGCCTGATTACTTATCACGTCTGTTTGCGTCTGTCTCAGTCGCACATCGGTGAGAATGCCTTTGGGGAGAGAAGCCGGCTTCTCCAAGGAAGCGCTCTTCTGGACACCCGGTCACATCTGTAAGCGTCCCGCTGGTCATTCTGACAAACCCTTTCCAGCCACGAGGTGCACCTGCCTAGGGGGTCGCAGCGTTCACGGGAGGTTGCTGCTGAGAAGGTGGGGTGTTTTATGGAACCCCCCCGCCACAGCTCCACGAATACGGCAGGCTGGTCCTTGGAAATTTTGGCGAAGGTCGTGCACCTATAGACCTTCTTCCAATAGATCCGCTCATGTGGGCTGCAACGCACTCAGAGCATCTCACTGTCGACGTTTTTCACTGGGCGCAGCCCTGCCTACCGCACATCACACGCTCACAACCGCACTGCCTGCTTTGGAATCGCCTCTCTTACGCAGAGGAAGAACAAGAAAAACATGATAAGGCCTTCCAGTCGAATGAAAGCTACTTTATTCCGCCAACTCATGATTAACCGGAAACGGAGCAAAAAGGCAGAAAACACGCAGACCCCTCCAGGACAGATGCGGCCGCATGAGCCCCCCAGGTGGGCCACGGCAGCCGCCCCCAGGGTGACACTGGCAGGCTGCCCGGCGGGGCAGAAGAAAGCCCGCTCGGCTGCGTGGACGCCGTCCAGGTGGAAGGAAGACCCAGGCGTCCTCCCCTTTAAACTCTGTTAGCCTCGGTCACCCGAAGGGAGTCGGGCCAGGGGTGGGGATGATCTCAAGACTTCTAGTCACGTGTGCGTTGTTTGTGGTTCCTACTGCAAAGGATTTATTATATAACTTAGGGGGGAAAGTCACAAAGGAATGTTTCTAAAGTATAAAATCTCCGACTGAAATGCAGAGGGTTTGTTTCGACAAGAATCGGGGCGCTGCAGTGTATATAATGCACCACACACCGCTTCTCCTGCTTGGAAATTAAGGGCAAACTCGCTCACCTCGTGTGGTCCGGCCAGCCCCCCCTTGCAATCCAACGCCGTTATTCTCGAGCTCTGTCGGAGAAACGGCCGTAGTTGAGGACATCCTGGGTCCCAGACTGGACATCGAGTCCTTTAATGTATCATTGTCCTGTTAATAATAGCTCCCTACCCGGGGTTTTCATGGGAAGGAACAGACTGACAGCTGCAAGGGATTTCTCCAGGTCACACGGCCCCAAGGGGCACGTGCTGAGTCTGCCCTGCCTGCACCACGCCGCCCTGCAGGACCCGCCTCGGGCCACTGGCCTACCTTCCTCCCACTTGTTGTGTCCAGGAGACAGATTCTTCCCCAGTTTAATTCTCTAGGGAGCTTCTCCCAAATGCTACGTTTGCCCCAAGGAAAGGCCCCTAGACAGGAACCCCCGCTGCTCTGCTGCATCTTCTCACTGGTCTGCAGGGTGAGGAGGCCCCTGAGGGGACTTGCCCAAACTGGGCGCTGCTTTTTTGGCCACCACGCGAGAGGCCACCACTGGCCAAGGCCCAGGGGTACCGGGGGCCTCAGGCAGACCCTCGAGCCAGGCTTCCTTGTGGGTTCGATATCCTGCCTGCCCGCCATTATGTATAGTGTTCTTTACAACTACTGACCTACCTAGAAACCTAAAACTGTTTTTGCTCGGTTTCCACAAATGCTGAATTTTCTAGAATTCACACAGAACATGGAAGAAACTTTGCTTTGTCTGAAATAGGGCCTTGAGTCCTTCCCGGTTTCAGAAAACAATGCCCTCAGGCCCACACAGTTACGGCTTGAGCCACCCTGGCAGAAGGCTGGAGCGGCCACGGAGGGGGCAGCTGTCCACGGGCTTTGGAATCTTCCATCCAGGTGTTTTCCCGGCAAAAGACACGCGATTCTGTCAAGCATCACACTCGTCTTCTCCCCTTTGCGGTTAGGTGCACTGTTCTTTTGAAATGATGAGTGTAGATGTATTTCTGAGAAGAAAAAGTAGCCTCACCAAGGGATTACAGAAAAGGAGGTCTCAGAAAGCTGGGACGGTTGAGAGCTGCTTCTCTAAATCAAGGGATGGCGGAACAGAAGGCTCAGGCCATTTGTTTCATTAACTCTGGCACTAATTACCATCTAACTGGACACGTGAGGAACGGAGACAGAAATGGAAGTCAGACTATATGAAAAGGAAGATATAAAAAAGACAGACAAAGTAAAGGAGCACTGAGTGCTTAAATCAAGGAGCCGGAATTAAGTCACCTTCTGGTTTGAGGTAAAGAGGTTGAGCAGAGCATCCCTAAAAGGGGACCAGAGATCAGTCACTTAAATATCAAATTTCTATTTTAATCTTTAAATAGGGAGGGATCAGATTTGAATTGCTTGTTGTACACAGCATTACCTCTTTCCTGGCAATTCTGAAACACCCTAACTTTTCTCCATTTTTTCTATCTCCATTTTTCCCTTTATTTCACGTTTAAAATCGTATTATATTTAAATATCTCCTTAAGGCATAGCAAAGCCTTTTGGGGGAGTGCAGGGATGAGGAATACAGGATAAGGGCAAGTATAAATAATACATGCTTTTCAAAACATCAGACACTACGATTTTAACTACCACATTCAAAACTGAAAGAGTAATAACTAAGTTAGACACCGTGTACTTTGCCACGAACCTCCTCTGCTTTTTTTGCACAGATTTTTATGTAATCACTTTAATTAAACATGCTTCAGAAAAGTAAACATCCCCAACTAGGTCTTTTGCCACATCGACTGTACCAAATTTCAACCTAATCAATCTCTAATAAAATACAAGGGGGAGAGGGGTGATCTTTGTATCTGTCCACACACCCAGATACATGGTGGCGTGACCCCAACAACCTGCTTCTGAAAATATTCAGGAGCTTAAGAAGAAATCTTGACATGATGCACATGGAAAGTGTAAATACTAGGATTTCATAAACATGACCCAAGAAAGCATTCAGAAATCAGCCTTATTTTACATTCTCATGGTCGTTGGGGGTACAAACCTGTCTCTTGCCAGCTTCACAGGGATATCTGAAGGATAAATGGAAAACCAGAGGCCAGCTCTTTAGAACAAGTGCTTTATAAATACTAGGTATTTTTGAGGTAGTATCTGCAAGAGGCTATAAATACTGCTCTCGGAGAGCTCTCCATGCGGGACATTTCTTTAGTTCTAAAGCTGCAGGACCGCCCACACCTTCCACGGGGCTGACAGGCACTCCAGCGACACTGTGGGGAGCTGGGCCCCCCGTTTCAGAGCCGAGAGCTTCAAGAGGAGCAAGCGTCCTACTTATCACAGGACTCGGAAGAGTAACGCGATGACTCCAGACTGACACGCCACCCTGAGTGAAATGAGGCCGACCCGTGCGCAGAAGACCTTCACGGGCAATGGATGGGGGGGCTGTTAGCACGTGGCAGCTGGTCAGCAGCCAGCACGGGCCTCTGCTCCCGGTGCCACCTTCTCGGGCCTGGGTCCTGGAACCAGCCTTCCCTTCCGGCTTCCACGCCGCAGTGCGGGCCACATCTGCCCTGATCAGAGTCCTCATGACTCCATGACGACGGCCTCTTGAGTGACCTGCAGCTGCCTGGGCCCTGCAGTTAGGGAGCAGTGTCCAGGGACTGGGAGGCCACAGCCTGGTCTTCTGGCGGATGCCTGCCTGGCCCCGTGCCCCCGTTTGATGATACATTCATGGCTGTCCTAGCTACTGAGTCGCCCCTAAGCTGCCTTCTGCTCCAGTTTCTCCTCACCCCGCACGTCACCACCCAGACTCGGGGTTCCTGCCGGCACCTCCCTTTCCCAACGGCTGGAAGAATCGGTAAGGAGCCTGTGTCTTCTCCCCAACCCCCTTGCCACTAATCCGTACAGACACCGGGCCTCACTGCAGAAACCTACAGAAGCGAGCACCCAAGACAGGAGCCCAGTCGGGGACGCCCTGGAGGAGAGAGCTCCCAAGAAATTAAAAGGAAAGTCGTTCAGCAAGGTCTTGGGTTCCACTCAGTCATTTCAACAACAAACTCTGGTCTCCAGATGAGTTTTTTAAGGGCTATGTTGATACTAACAGACATTTTCATGATCTCCCCTCCTTCCACTCCCCCTGCCAAGAAACGTCTGTGATGGCCTAGGCACTTTCTCTTTGATCTGAAGACATCTGTGGAAGCTACACTGGTGCCTGGGTCTCGCCCAAGGATGAGAGGCCCACTGTCACCTGGCTGAGTGGCTGCACCAGGTATTCTGAAGTACCAATAGTACTGTTCTTAAAAATGGCTTCTTCCTCCAAAAAAAAAAAAAAAGAAAGAAAGAAAGAAATATAGCTTCATATTATTCCATTAAGCCTTAAAAATTAATATGGAAGGGCCAGTTCCCTTCTTTAAAACAAAAGTTACGCAACTACAACAGTGGTGATCTTTTCTAGACGCACAAACATAATCCAGGAGCAGTGAACAGAGCACGAGCCAGCTGCCGGGCATCGCCCTGCGGCCCCGTCGGCGCCCAGGCCCTCTGCCAGTGTCCCAGGGGTCTTTATTGGGGATACGTGGGGAGTGGCTGTGAGAGGGGAGAGTTGCGAATACTTAGCAAGAGTCTATTTGTTCAATTGACTTGAATGTCCACAAAAGAAGCTGCTGTGATCGCTGGCCAGAGATTCCACCACTTTCTCGATTCCAATAGGTAAACTGGAAACAGGCTCAGCGGTCAATCAGCTGATGATGTAAGTGAAACCTCAGAGTTCCGCGAAGGCAGGTCAACAACCCCACACAGTCAACACACGACGCGCAGAGAGGGCACCTGTGTCCCCCAGGGGCATCCAGCCGTGGCCACTCTCGCCACGAATTCCTAAATACTTGTATCTAAATGTGGACCGGATGGTGACTGTCGCCACAGCACCCAAAGGTAGCACTTGGCTTCACTACAGCTGTGCACGAGGCAGAGTGGGACACAACGTTCCTGCGGCCTCACGTGGTCACCAGGAACGCCAGAGTGGACACGCCCCCACCCTGTCAACGTCTGAAGTGACCTTCTACCTTGCACGCTGGTATGCAGGAGACAGCACACAGCCACCACAGTGCGTTCACCTGAGTCTTTCTCGACAGTGACAGAGGCTCAGGCCGTCACCAGTCTGGTGTTTCTCGCTTCTCTGGACAGGCAGCGGCTGTCTCGGACATCATCTCCTTTCATTCTGGCCAGCCAAGGGACTGGCTGCTGTTCTTTTCAGACAGCTCCCAGGTTTTAACCCCCTGCTCCCTCAGAGACACTGAGAAGAGGCCGGGTGGACGCTGAGCACAGGAAGGACACACGATCAAGTCGAGCACCTCGGCAAAATGACCACTGCTGTCTCGACCTCCCACCCACCACCCGCTCGTGACACCTCTCTGGGACGCCAGCGCACCCCACACCCTCTCCCTTATACTCTCCACGGAAATGCAAATTTCTCAAGCACCCCTTCACCCTCTCCTTCCGTCCTACGGGTGTTCTGTTATTGTTTCCAGCTGCCCGCCCGAGCGCTCTCTTCTGCAAAGAAATGCCTCACAGGGTGGGGTAGGAAGTGTTCTGGCAGCTCTGGAACCACGCAGCACAAAGGGGGTCACCCAGATGCAAAAACACCCCACGGTGAGCACTATGCCCATTCCTTCACGCAGAGGCCCCAACAGGAGAGGAACCTGTTGGGTCACAAAGTGCAGAAGCCAACGATAAGCAAACAATGTGAAAGAGAACCGGAACCAGAACCGGAACCGGAACACACCGCTTGGGCAAATCCCTAGAGAATCAGACCCGGCCACACGGGGCCTGTCACAGCCTCGCTAGACAGCCCACTGAGTGGAGAGCAAGGGGCAGACAGCCACGCTCGTTTCTGGACAACACCAGGAAGCCTGTGCCCGGCGGGGCGGCCGGCTCACCTACCTGCAGCTGGCACCGGGGTGTCTCCTGGGGAGAGCAGAGAACAGCTGATGCAGCGCCTCGCAGATGAGGAGCGCAGTAAGTCCCAGAAAGGGCAGGACAAGGCAGTGATTAGGATGTCACCCCGCACACACGCACACTCCTACCTCCTATCAGAATCATCCGCTGGCACCCTCATGCCTATGAAGTCCTAATTGCTGCTTCCAGATCAGCAGCACGTGTCCTGGGAAGCGTCACGTCGATCCCGCAAAGCCAATCTATTTTAAACACACTATTTAAAACCGCTCCCTATAGGTCAGGGACATTAAAATCACTGGCAGTTGAATTTTTCCTAACCCTAAAAAAAAAATAGGAAAAAGTTGTGTAAAATAAATCAAGGATCACTTGTCAAGACCCAGCACTGTGGACTGCTGGCTGAGAGCATCCGCTTATGCTTCACTACAGTAACTCTGACAGCTTCTGAGCACAACCGTGTGCCGGGTGGTTTTGTATTCATTAAGACATTTACCACCCAGAAACCCCCCTGGAAGTGCTATTACGGAACACAGAGAGGGCCGGCGCTGGCCAGGCTGCACAGCTCTAGCACAGGCACCCAGAAGGCCCCCCTCTTCCAAACCCCGGCCCTCAGGCACGAGCTGGGGTTGGCTCTGCTCTCAGAAAACCCAATGAAAATTCTTTGTGTGTGTGAAGAGTGGAGAACTGGATGGGAAAACGTCAGGGCCCACGAAAGCAGGGCACAGTCTGGGCACCCATGAGGGGCCGCCATCTTGGTGTGCGTCCTCTCTGCTTTCTGTGAAAAGCACATGGATACGCTACTCCTCCTCCTACAAATCTGGTTAAAAGCACCACTAGGTGGGCCCTCCCTGGTGGCGCAGCGAGTTAAAGCACAGCACAGGGAAGCTAAAGCCACGTCAACTTGAGTTCGATCCCCGCCCCGGAGGTGACCACAGGGCGCGGCAGACCTCTCCTGTATGCCTGCTGCTCCCCTCAGCCGTGTGCTTCATCAGCCGACCTGTTCTGCTCCCCACTCTGTCTCTGGTGAAGCCTCTCACAGCCTCTGCACCTCTGGCCTGTACCCCCATTTTGTGTGCATAAATAAATAAATCCTCAAACAAACAAGCAAAAACACCATTAGGTGAGACAGTAACCAACACAGAGACATCCACTAAATGCCAGAAAGTAGCTGCACCCCATACAACTGACCAGGACTGATGTCAAAGACGGGTGTCACAGATCTACAAAGCGCTTACACAGTTCAACAGCAACAACAAAAAGCAAAGAACCCAGCCCCAAAGCAGCAGAAAAGCTCAATAGACACTTCTCCAAAGAAGAAATGCAAATGGCCAACAGGAGTATGAGAAAATGCCCAGCGTCGCCTGGCATCAGGCAGTGGGCATCAAAACCACCGTGAGACACCAGCTCACACCACGGGGTTGGCCCGCGGCCAACACACTGGCAGCAGGAGGCTGGCGCGGCTGGAGAGAAAGGGGCCTCCTACCCCGCTGGTGCAGCGCACGCGGGTGCAGCCTCCGGGGTTGCGGCATGGAGGACCCAGAGCGCCAGGCCCAGTGGTGCCGCTCCTGGAGCCCGCGACACGAGAACACTGACCCGGAGGAAACGTGCGCCCCAGCTTTAATGCGGCACTATTGACAACAGCCAAGATATGGGGCGCACCCGAGTGCCCCAAACAGATGAGCGGGCCGAGAAGCGGTGTACGCACGCACGGAACCCCGCTGTGTGTACGGAACCCCGCAGTGTACACACGCACGGAACCCCGCGGTGTGTACGGAACCCCGC
>NW_004567115.1:50825802-50827805 GCF_000260355.1 Condylura cristata | reverse complement strand
AACAACGATGTAAGAAAAGAAAATAAACTTGTGTTAAATTTTGAAAAGAAAAAAACCGACCTGCTGGCTTCTGGCTTCTCAGTCTGAACTGGAGGAAGAAGCATAGATTCTGCTTGGACTGAACTGGACTGAAGCCCAGTTCCGCATCCACTGGCTTGGAGACCTCCACCCTCAGACTCCCTCCCTGTCAGCACTGACCTGGCCCTCCCTGGTGGTGCCAAGGGTTAAAGCGCAGCACTGTGCCCATATCGCAGACTCGGCAGGAATGACCCACGGGGCACAGCAGACCCCCTGTCTCCCCGCTGCTGTGGTTTCATTACATCTTCCTGTTCTGCTCCCCACTCTGTCTCTGCTGAGTCCTCTCACCCCCTGCATCTCTGGCCTGTACTCCAGCTCTTGTCTGCATAAATAAATAAATCTTCAAAAAGAAATAACAATACAGACTTCCCAGGGATGATGGCTGGACTAAATAATCACCCAGAGGCCCTCAACTAATGAAGGGCACTGTCATCGGGAATTCTCAAATAGTGTTTGGGGGAGACAGTGTTACTTATTTCTCAGGGTACTTGTTTATTGCTGTGAAGGTTTACCTTGTTTTTACTTACTTTTAAACTTTTATTATTTCTTTTTATTTTGAATATGGTAATCTTAAGGCAATTTTGTTTCTTTACCTGGACTATTTTGTTATTGTAATTATATACGTGTATTTATTTCCTCTTGAATTTTAAAAACACATCTATTTTCACATATAGAATAGCTGCTACTAGACATGTTTTTCTAAAGAAAAAGATCTGAGATGTTTTTAAGAACACAGACTCATCCTCCCATATATTAAAATTTCACTTCCACCTGAAATCTACCAACTTGAAGTTTGAGGATTATGGGGTAGAACCAGGATGAAAATCATCTTTTCTTTAGTTTATACAAACAAGGGGCCTAAATAGGGCTGGGGGGGGGGGACACATATCAATTATGGAAGAAAGAAAAAAAAACCTGTTTTTAAATACAAAAGGAGCATCTTACACAATGATAACTGATATGCTAATTATAAATAATTGATCCATTCATTAGAGAGCCTGAGGACATGAAAGTAATGACTCCATTTCATTAAACATTCCATAAAACTTAAATCTTTCACTTATTTAGACAAGCCTTCCTCCTAATTATCCCAAATTAGTGCAATTCCAGTTATATTTATTACATTGTCTAGTGGAACATTATATACACAGCAAGTCCCATCTGACATTGGCCTCATTACATGATCCATTTTTCTTCACTAGAGAGAGAAGAGTATGATGGTCCCCACGAAAATTCTTACTGATAAATACTCCTGTCTGAATTCTTCTTATGCCAACTGTAAAAGTGAGCTCTGTTTCTGGGGACCTGGTGACAGACGAGTCACAGGCTCCAGTCACACGCACGGCGTGACCCATAACAGCTAAGACGGCGAAGCAGTCTCAGTGTCCACCGAGGAGACTGGGTCAGGAGGAGGCAGGGTCCAGACAGGCCGTGGGGTCCTGTCCCGCTGTCAGCAAAGAGGAACGTGGCCATTTGCAGCAACATGGAAGGAACACGCGATGATGCAAAGTGAAATTAGAAAGATCAAGATAAATATTGGAGGATCCCACCTTCTGTGTTTATAAGAAAACTAAGCGGATAGATGGACACAATCAAACTAAAACTAAACTGATGGACACGGACCTGGAATCAGGTCACCAAAGGGGAAGAGAATGGGGGGTCGGTGAAAGGTGGAGGGGGTGCAAGGTGCAAGGTTGGTGAGAGTGGAGGGGGTGTCATGGAAGGTGGCAGGGGCTTGGTTTTGTTTTATACCTGAAAAGGTGTGAACCTCTGATCCTAGGTCTTATGCAGCATTGTAAACCAATGTTACTTCAATTAAAAATGATATATCAGGGCCCTCCCTGGTGGCGCAGCGGGTTAAAGCACAGCACTGAGAATCTAAAGCCGCTTCTGCATGAGTTTGATTCCCGCCTGCCCCGGAGGTG
>NW_004567115.1:50818631-50825207 GCF_000260355.1 Condylura cristata | reverse complement strand
GCTGCCGGTCATCTCCAGCCCCCATGTCACCCACGTAGCTGTTTACTCCTTCCACCTGCCTGTCACATGACCTCTTCCCTCACACGAGGGGCTCACAACTGCTCCGAGGACATGGACACTGCGGCTGGCAGCCCCCCAACATGCCGGGCTCCGGGGCCCTGACAAGTTACCTGTGCCCACTCGCCTTCTGTCGGTTTCTCCTTGTTAGACCTCCCGTCCGTGTTCTACCCTCAACCCAGCTGGCCTCTCCTCGTGGGAATCCCACATGTCATGCCCCTGCTAAGGTCCAGCTTCACAATGAAAGGACAGCTCCCGGCTTGACATTTCAGAGGCCACACCGTTGTCCAGCCTCTGTTCCTCCTGGCGTCCCTGAGCCTCCAACAGCTCCTGCAAGGCTGACCCCAAGGTCTCCCACACACACAGGGGCTGGGTCCCTCCCTGGCCACGCCCCTCACTCTGCTCCCCCTTCACTTACACTCTCGCTTCCCGTGGGTGTCAGGGACGCAGATTCTTGAAGGCGAGAACAACTCTCAGTCCTCTAAGAAGTGAGTGACTCAGTGAATAAGCCCAACGGGACACCAGGGTCGCCTGGGAGCTTTCAAAGAACACAAAACCGTGGACCGTGTTCCAAACCAAGAGTCGGCACACTGGAGGCCAAGATGTGTGTCTGCTTAACAACCTGATGATTCTGAGGAAGAACCGCCCGGACGCCATCTGCAGACGGAGTGCAGGAAACGCTGTCCCCACAGAACCCCCATCCGGTCACCCAAAGGGCCCCTGTGACTTCCCAGCACACCACACGCTGCCCCCGGGTATCAGCCCATGTCTGCTTGTCCAGCTCACCTTGAGCACCTTCCAGACTCGGTTCGGTCTCAGCAACCTGCAGGTAAGGGTTCGTTTCTCTCCCTCTCACAGCAGTGCCTCACTGTGCAGATGCAACCAGAAACAGCATTCGAGTCGCCAGAAGTTGACTCTTCCCTGTACTTAAGTAACGGTACGCAAGGAACTACCAGCCTCGGCGGCATCATCTCCATTACACACTTAGCCCCTGTCTTCTCAGAAGGAAAGTTTTTGACACCAACCTGTTTCTCTGGGTGGGGAACAATCATATAGAAATCACTTCCCAGATGCTTCCCACAAATAAGATCATGCAGAGCGCAGAGGAGAAAGTATCATTTGAATATCAGCCCTTCCTGAAACACATGACTCCCTTACCAGAAAAAGGGAGAAAAGAGCGAGTGTTGGTGAGGGCTAGGGAATCTACAGCCCTGTGCACAGTCAGTGAGAATGTGAAGGACAAAAAGAGCTGTGGAAAACAGTATGGAGATTCCTCAGAAAAGTAAACCTACAGTTACCATTTTCCTAATTCACTTCCAGGTAAGCAGCTGAAGGAACTGGAAGCAGGGACTCAAAGCGCTATTTGCACACCTATGTGCCTAGCAGTATTATTCACAAAAGTGAAGAGGTGGAAACACCTCAAGTGTTCATCAGCAAGTGAGTAGATAAGCGAAAAGTGGTATATACCTACAGTGGAATATTATACAGCTTTAAAAAGTAATGCGCTCAGGCCCTCCCTGGTGGCGCAGCGGGTTAAAGCACAGCACTGAGAATCTAAAGCTGCTTCCGCATGAGTTCGATTCCCGTCTGCCACGGAGGTGACCACATGGCGTGGCAGACCTCTCCTGACCCGCCCGTTGCTCCCCTCAGCAGTGTACTTCTTCTATCTGCCTGTTCTGTTCCCCACTCTGTCTCTGGTGAAGCCTCTCGCCGCCCCTGAGCCTCTGGCCTGTACCCCAGTTCTGTATGTACAAATAAATCTTTAAAAAAAAAAAAAAAAAGTAATGCGCTCTGACGTGCACCCACATGGGTAAGCCTTGAAAATGGTCACCTGAGTGAAAGAAGCCATCACCAAAAGATAAAGATTGTGTGATTTCACTTGTATGGGGTCCTGAGAAGTAAGTACTCGGATCACAGAGATGGAAAGCAGAAGAGGGGCTGCCCAGGGTTGGAGGAGAGGAAGTGGGGAGTTAGAGCCTAATGGGAACTGAGTTTCAGCGTTTCAGGGTGAAAGGGCCTGTGGATAGTTGTTGGTGAGGGCAGCACAGTAACCGGAATGTACTTAATGGCACTGACTGTACTCTTTAAAATGATGGGGTAGTCAGCTTTATGTTAAGTCTCATACCTCAATTATATTTAAAAGGTAGAAAATACATGAGTCTATATAGTTAAATATATTACACCCACGGAACAAACTATTCATCTTCTCCAAGCAGGAGAGTGAGTTTGTGGAACGTCTTCTATTTCCAAAGAACGTAATTTCTGTAGGTTTAATTTACTGCATATCGCTAAGCCCTTTTCTTTAAAAATATCGTCCACTGGTCCTCCCTGGTGGTGCAGCGGGTTGGAGCACCACACTGTGAAGATAAGCCGAGCCAGTGGCTTCTGTGTGAGTTCGATCCCCGCCCCGGAGGTGACCCACATGGCTCAGCAGACCTCTCTTGCTCGCCCGCTGCTCCCCTCAGCAGTGTACTTTGTCGATCTGCCTTTTCTGCTCCCCATTCTGTCTCTGGTGAAGCCTCTCACTGCCCCTTCACCTCTGGCTGTACCCCATTTCTGTATGCACAGATAAATAAATCTTTTTTAAAAAAGGCTTATTTTAAAAAAAATGTAGTGTACTAATCAGATCTCTCTCAGCAAATCATTCAAAAGAGGAAGTTAAAACAATAGATATGCAAATATTAAGAAATTCTAATCTTAGGAAACTGAATACACACGAATTTGACCTTTTCCCTTCTGTGAGCTCATCTATTTTAGTGCAGTGGTCCTGAAGTTAAAAATACAGACAAATTACAAATCGCATTTTGTATTTTAAGAGCTGACAACTTTGTATTATATTTATTTAGGATATTTAAACCTAGTATACAAAAAACGCAAGTGTTTGTTAACGAGTCATAAAACAGAGAGAGAGGCTAAGAAGAGAGAGAATTTTGAACTATTATATATGGTCTCAAAGCTATTAAAGAATTTTTGAAAATACACTGCAAATCTGAGCGCTTTGGGATGATTCTTAAATATTCTGAAGAACATGGGTTTGCTTTGTCTGCGCTACACGAAACACAGAGAAGTCTCAATGTTCTCCGGACAGAAGGGCTAAGTGAAGGTGACACGCTCCTGTCCCTCACAGCCAGGGTGTTGTCACGGGTCACTGAACGCATCCTCCTTGACCACTGAAGACCTGGAGAAGCCATGAAGGGTTTTCTCAGAGACCCTCCTGTGGGGAATCACAGGGACATTTTTCTTCTTCCACCTCCCACCCCAGGCCCCAGATGGAGGCTTTATAATACACATCTGATGTACTAGAAAGCCAGTGGGCTGACTCTTATCAAAGCTACAGCCCATTTACCCATTTTTGCATCTGTCCTTTTTCTTTTTTTTTTTTAAAGATTTATTTATTTGTGCATACAGAACTGGGGTACAGGCCAGAGGCTCAGGGGCGGCGAGAGGCTTCACCAGAGACAGAGTGGGAAGCAGAACAGGCAGATCTATGAAGTACTGCTGAGGGGAGCAGCGGGCGGGTCAGGGGAGGTCTGCAGTGCCATGTGGTCACCTCCCGGGCAGGAGGCAAGCGGGAATCGAACTCATGCGGAAGTGGCTTTAGCTACTCAATGCTGTGCTTTAACCCGCTGCACCACCAGGGAGGGCCGCATCTGTCCTTTTCTAATTACATTCACCAAGCTTCATACTTGATGAGTTTCTCGATGACCTAGAACTTCATCCTACCTTGTGTCATGGACCTTCGCAACTTCTCTTCACGCTGACCCTGTTGTTTTCAATGACTGCGCTACAACGCTCACGTCGTTCAATTATGTGCATCCAGGCCTACTGTTATCCTCGGAATAATATTCCGTCTAAACTCTCACAGCAGATGGCAAGCGCTAGGAGACACGAAAGCTAGAGTTCCCTCCGCGATCTTACAGAATGAAGACAGTCAAGAACAGGAGAGAATGAGACGCAGAAGAAAGACATTTACTAATGAAAGCAATTATATTCGGGAGGGGCGGTTCTTTCATGTGAAGTGTCAGGTTTTGCTGTCAGATACGCTGGTGCCTCTCGAGTTAAAACCTGGGAAGGTCGATCCCCACGCTTGAGCTCCTTCAAGAAGCGGAGCTGCTCACGGTGTGAAGGGCCTTTCGTGACCGCAGAGGAACACGAAACAGAAGGATGAAGAAATCCAGACCAAGGCTTCTGGCCTGAGGAAAGGCTCGGCGGGGTCCCCGGAGTAAAAGCGAGGTGAGCACAGGGGAACGAAAGGAAACGCAAGAGAGCCCTTATACGCCCTTTGAGCACGCAGACGAGGTAGAAGAGATACAGGACTTCAAGCACAGGTAGGAGAGTGTGTGTGCGTGCAGAGTGTGTGTTGTGTGTGTGTGTGCAGAAGGCCGCAAACCGCTGCCAGTATGAACTGGCACTGCCCCCAGGACTAGGAAGGCCATTCTTAAGCCCTGGCTGGCCTTAGTATGTGTTCAATAAATGCGGGCCCCTGTCCCGGAGGGAAACAGAATTGTCTCTGCTGTCTGCATTTCAGAGCACGCAGGAAGGCTGTTATCTTTTTAGGAAGCAAGTTCTCAGACAGAGAGGAAGCCTGAGCTGGAGTTCCAGGCCCTCTGACCTCTGGCGTCCCATGAGAAGCTGGCCGTAGCCCTCCAGGCCTGACGATACAACGATGCATAACCATTAGCCACACCGGCCATGGACCCACAGCCAGGGACTTTGTCCCCCGGAGAGACGGCACTTGCCCATCTCTGGCTGCAGGTGACAATGGAAACTTCGTGTCTGAGCCCCAGAATTAGGATGTCACAGTCTCTCCTGCCTCTGGCATCCCAAACAAACGTTCTCGGAAATTCTCCACGTATTTAAAATCACCCCCCTCAAACAGGGTACAACATATGGGAACACAATACTACATTCTTCAAAAACTATGCTGTGACCCACAAAAGGCAGTGTTCTTGTGGTACTGAGAGTTGTGGTGAGGGGTTTCTGAAGCTCATCCACCTGGCCATCACCCCAGGAAGCCAGCCACCGAACGCCCCTCGGTTCTTCATTACGGATCTTTCCCTGACTGTAAGGAAGAGAGTCCTGGACAGGAAGGCGAAGAGATGCTAATGACACCCAGGAGGAAACTCAGAAGCAGACCCAGCAAGCGCAGGGCCTCTGAACCCCAGGTCCTGGCTGCCTGGAAAGTGAGCCCAGGCGGAGGTGTGGCAGCCTTGAGAGCTGCGGAGGAGAGGAACCCTTTCTCCGCCCCCATCGCAGGCTGTCCGCCCAGCACCCCAAGTCTTGCTGCCAAGCCACCTGCTGCTAGGAATGCTACTGAAATATGAGCACGTGCCAAAAGAGGTGCCACCCTCCACCTCCTACACAGCCCGCCACCACCGTTACCCCCGAGATCCCGGGGACGCGTCTGCTTTTTGAGGTTCCGCAAAGGAGTGAATGTGCTTGGTTGGGAGGAGAGAGGACCTTGGGCTTCCCCACCCTTGACCTTGAAGGACAGACCTTCCGCAAGTGGGGTTTCTCTGATACTCACATTTATTACAGATACAAGCACGTGCACACCGTGCAACCCTTAGCTCCCGAGAGGCATGCTTTCCCCTGCCTTTAGAAGAAAATTTAAAATAAAACCTCAGATGAAATTATGTCTGATTATATGCGGCACCATGTCCCTCATTTTAGGGGAAGCCAAGTTCTCCTAGAGTTACCAGAATGTCAACGGTGCAACTACTCCCAACCATTTTCCCAAAACAAAAATTCACTTGAGTCAATGAATAAGTCTCTACATTCCTTAGGAGACCACACACCAAAATGAATCAGAGATGGAATATAGGATTTCTAATTAAATGGTTACCCAGGGTAAAAATCAGGTGTAAAGCTGTTTTCGCTCTGTTTGACCCCTGGACAAGTCACCTGCAGTCTCCCCTCCTGTCTCCTGGGCAGTACAACATTTCAGTCAGTCAACTCCCCGACACAGGCCACAAAGATGGTTCCAAGCAGAAACGCAGGTTCCTGGCGTGACTCGGACACCACGCTAGAGATTCTGCACGTATGCTCGTGCAGTCCACACGACATCTACACGGCACCGATGTGTCCTCGTTTTACAGGTGAGGAACAGGAGCTAGCTCAGTCCCATGAGCTGCCAACGAAGCCGGCCAGCCGTGGTCGCCGGCGTCCCACGCGAGAAGGCCGCCCGCCCAGGTCCAGCCGCAGCGGGCGCCTCCCACGGACACCCCGTGCGCCCAGCGGCCACACCTGCCTGTGGGTGTGGAAGAAGCCGCCCGGCCCTGGGGGCACTCTGTGTGACTCTCCGGCAGCTCGGCGTTTCGAAAGCATTTCTGAAGTTTATCAACAGCTGCCCGTTACCCGCACTATAAATAGCCAGTCGGCAAGGGAGGAGGCCGTGGCCAAATACCTCTCTCGACTTATTCAGCCCCATCAGAAGGAAACTCAAGTGGTTCCTGGGGTCAAGGGGAGTCCAGCGCCTGTGAGCAAGTGATATTTTTAATTTGAAAAAATTTGACACAT
>NW_004567115.1:50807380-50818031 GCF_000260355.1 Condylura cristata | reverse complement strand
CTCTGGCCTGTACCCCAGTTTTATATGCATAAATACATAAATCTTAAAAAAAAAAAATCCAACAAGGCTTATATATGTGACCTGGTGGCTGTGTAGTGCCTTGGTTTCTACCGGCCTGCTCTTCTGGGAGCAGGGGGTGGAAGCGGGGGGACAGGGCAGGAACGGGCGCTTAAAATCACCGATACACCATAATCACCTCCAGAAGTCTCATCACCCAGCTCTGGGGCGGCCTCCCAAACGCAGCCACAGAAAGCCGTGAACACAGCCGTCAGAGATTCACTGCGACTCTCGGGGATGTCGGCAAGACAGGGGAACCCCAAGCCGAGCTTGTCAACTCACACTGCAAACCCGCGTCACACCGGCACTCGCTAGGGCAAATGCAGGAGAGGCGAGAGCTGTGTTCACAGGACGGCCTGGGAGGTCAGAGGCCACCCGAGTAGGTAATTCCCAAGGTGTGGAAGCAGCAGCCCGCTGGAGTGTACTTGCCAGACGCTCTCTGAGGAGCCAGCCTTGGCTGGCTGAGCGCTAAGGGTAGCTGGATGCAAGGGGGAAGAATTTGGATCTCCCTGGGAAGAGGAACCAGAGGACGCTGGGATCTTGCTGCAAAGCAAAACTCCCCTAGGCCTTTTGGGGTCACTTCTGTGCACTTTACTCCTCACGTCCTGACGCCTGGAAGTGGCAGTGGCGATTCCCTGTTTCCCCCGGATTCACACACGTTCAGGAAGCAGGGCTGCTCTGTTAGCAGCACTGTGACGCTCACGCACCTCCTCCGTGAAGCCCGCTCCTGAGTGCCTTCTGTACCTTCATCCACATGTTCACCCCAAAACTTAATGGGTAGCTACTGTGAGAGGAACAACTCACACCCAACTCCACCCTCATCTCCAGGATGCGATCTCAGGCACTGAGAACTACAACTCCCAGAATGCCATGAGCCTGACTTCCTGCATGGGGTCCCCTGGAAACAAGGGGTGGCGTTAAGCACCCAGGATTAGCTTGCATCTGAGCACATGTGTGCTCAGACCTTCTTGCTTGTCTGGCTTCAACTTGTACCCTGGTAGTGCAGGGAGGAGACTCATGGGGGAGAGACATAAAGGACACTTGGAAGAGACCCGTGGGGTAGACAGTTGTGGGGTGCTGCTCCCAGCCTCCGGCAGGGACAGTGGCACCGTCATGGTGAAGTGGTGTTTGGTTTTGTTTTGTTTTTAATTTTGAGTGTCTCCCTGTGCTGGCTCTCCGGGAGCCGCCTCATCCCTACGGAGGCCTGCCAGACGGTCCTCAGACTTGTGATAAGCTTTCAGGCGTCAGCTGTCCTGCTTCAGAAAGACCCTGTGTGATGGGGCACTTGCCCATGAGGAGAAGGGTCATATTGAAGTCTTAGGAGGAAACTATTACTGTAAGTACTTTCTACTCTCTCTGCAGAGCAATTCTATTAAAAGTCTTTCACAATAAAAATCTGTTTCCTTTGCCTTGGTGCTTTCAGATGTTAAAATCCTTTTAGAGCATGCACCTTTTAGCAGACTGGGGCCCCTGGGGGCCCCTCGGTCACATGCTAACAGCACTATTCTTATGCCCATCGCAGGGGAAGAAACTGGGAAAACATACTTATCCAAGTTTGCTGAACTCGGTAGGGATGGGTAGGCCCCACGGCTCCTGAAGGCCGTCTTGCTTGACTACCACCACCACCCCAGGGGGGAAACTTCAGCCTCACCAGGACCCCAGGTTCTAAGTCTGGGGGGGAGGATGTCATTGGTGAGCCTTACGTCACATGCCCGGGTGAGCCAGGAGAGCAATTCCGTGGAAGTTCAGGGTCTACCAAGAGGAAGGAGGATCCTGCTCCCCCATACTTCACAGCGTACACGTGTCAGTTACATTTCCCCAACTCAGCTCAAACAAGTCCCCAAAGGGCTGGCTTAAAGCAGGAGCCAACTTGCATGAAAAAATGCTCATCCTCACTTATCAGGGAATGAAAATCAAATCCACACTAGGATATCACCTCACCCCTGTGAGAACGGGGTCGAAACAAAAGAGCCAAAAAAAACAAGTGTTGGCGATAATGTGAAGACGAAGAAACCAACAGGAACATAGTTGAGGGGAATGTAGGCTGGTCCAGCCCCTGCAGAAATAATTTCTCAAAATACTAAAAGTAGATCTACCAGACAATCCAGCCATTCCCACCCAAAGAACACACAACAGACATTCAAAGGGCTATACGCACTTCTAGGTTCACCGCAACACAATTTACAAAACCAAACTACGGGAGCAACCTGAGTGCCCAGCAGCAGGGGGGTGGGCTCAGAGATGAGGCCTGCCTGCGAGATGGACACTACTCGGCCAGATACTAAAAAAACACAGCCTTGCCATTTGCAGCAATGTGGATGACACTGAAGGGGATGAAGCTCAGTGAAGGAAGTCAGGAGAGAGACAAGTACCAGATGATTCCATTCCGGTGTGGAGTATAAATAAAAGCAAGCAACAGACAAATCTAAACTGAAATCATGGAAATCTGATGGCAGAATGGAGTCAGATCCCCACCAGAAAGGGATGATGGGGTGGAGGAGAGGGGAGACTGGGAGGAGAGGACCCAATGGGTGGTCATGGAGGGCTATGGAGCCTTGGGATGTGAACCTGTACCCCCTTCAACCCTGTATCATGTTAGAGACCAGTGTGAGCAAAATAGAACAATACGGTCAACCAACCAACCAGTCATTGTTCTCCCACAGGTCTGCAGGCGGGAAGTCTCACCCGCAGGTGTGAGTAGTACTGCTCACCTCTGGCGGGTCTGAGAGAGAACCCATTTCTGCCTTTCTCCTGCCTCCTGACAGTCCCCAGGAACCCTCGGCCTTCTTTGGCTCCCAGACGCACCAGGCTCCGCCTCTGTCCCGACGTGGCCGGACCTGTGTCTACGTCCTTTTCTTCTTCTAAGGACATCCACCATATTGGATTTAGGACCCACCCTAATGCATCTGACCACATTTCACTTAATTACGTCCGCAAGACCCCGCCTCCAATGAGGACGTGTTCACAGGTGCCAGGAGCGAGGGCTTCAACACACCTCTTTAGGGAAACGTTCGCCACCCCCCAGCAGTGGGGATCTACCGACCTGGGAGGGAGCTTTGGAGGCAGGACAGCCAAAAACTTCACCAAGACCCAATGTGCCTCCACCACTGTGGGGCCTCCCTTTCATTTACTAATGAAATCATCTCAGAACAAAAGCTGGATATGCCAAAAGCAGTAAATAGCCTAGCGATCCTCTTTAGGACCCAACCAGATAGGAATGTTCAGGAAGGGAGAAGTGGGTATGTGAGTCGCAGAGCGAGACGGTTCCTCCCTCTGAAGCTATGGCCATCAGGAGAACGGGCCAGGCGCGAGGCTGCCACCCTGGTGCCCACAGGCATCTGCCAAATAGCTCTCTTTTTATCTTCAAAAAGAGGGAGCTTGGCCTGGAGGGGCCATAGGGGTTGGAAGATAAATGGAAATTTTTAACTGTGCGTGTGAGTTACCTAAGCCGTAATTTTTACTGAATCGGCATTCAGCAAAGGTTTGAAATGTACATGATTTACACCACAGGTCTGGTCTTTCGTGCTGCTTCTTGCATGTTCTCCTCTCAGAACAGACGACATCTCGAAGGCACAGCCCTCCCCTTCACACCCATGTCACTGCTTTTGAATAAATGAAAACACGAATGAGGAAAACCCAAGAATTAAAAAGCACATTTCTTTGCGGAACAGGGGCGGAGGTGATGGCCCAGCAGTCCTCGCTTTGACTCAGAAGCCCACGCCAGAGTCAAAGTTAAGGGCCTCCGGTCACCCTCCATCTGCTGGGCATGAACAGAAGTCTCGGCGACCTCCGAGGAGCAGAGCAGAAAGGCCACGACGCTAAGCAACTGTCACGCCCCACACTGCCCAGCGGGCACGCTCCGCACCGCACCCAGCCCAGCTGCACTGCTGGCGCTGTGTGTCCACGGGGCGCTGCTGGACCACAGCCACGAGGGCCCCGGCGTCCAGGCCCCCAGCTCTGGCCGTGTGCCTGCATTCTCCCGGCGCCCTCTCTGGTCCACCTCTGCTCCCTTCCTCTTCAGTCAGCGCAAGAAACAGCCAGCTCCTTTGTTCTCCCCAACTCCCTTCGCAAGTCTTCGCTCTTTCCTTGCTGCTACAGGATTTCCAGTGAGCGTCGCCGATAGCCCCCAGCCCTGGAGTCATCTCGATGGTGCCCACGTGAGCGTTTTTATTGAAAATGAGAAAAATACAAACATCAAGTGAAACTTGATTTCACGGGTTAAGGAAGTAAAATTTTCTTTTTAATTCCGTTAAATAGAAAAGGTCAAAGTTAGACATCCTGTTGCACAGCTAACAGTACAGGTGGTGTAGGAACACGTGCTAGGAGATCCGCGAGGAGGGCTCCCTCCTCCTGGGCTGGGTGGCCCCGAGGACCCCTCAGCCCCTCCCGGCTGGGCCCAGCCCCCACACTCAGCCGCTCCTGCGCCCAGACACGTCTCCCCACAGTGCGCCTTTCACCATTTCCCACCCAGACTCACCGACCTTCCACACTCCACCGACATTCCCAGGTCTCGCCTGGGTGAGCCAGCTGAGCGGGGTGTCTAGTGACACCCCACGGTGACAGCGAGGCCAGCATCAGTTTCAACCCTGCTGCTTCAGCGGCCCCACCTTCTCCTTCGACGCCCGCCCAGCCCCACCAGGCGGCCGTCCCTTCTTGACCGCCTCCTCCCCGAGTGCCTGTCGACGTGGCCGGCCACTGCGCGTGGCCTTGCACGCCCTGTTATCGCTGCTTCGTGGGGGCAGCTGCGGAGGGCAGGTCCCGCTTGCCAGCCAGATGGGAGAAGGTCCTGGGAGAGCAGAAAGTTCCTTTCCACGGGGCAGCAGCCAGCTAGCCCGTATAGCCAGCCCAGATCTGTAACAGGATGACTCACACGAGGAGGCCAGACAGCGCTTGATCCAAACTTTTAGAGAGAAGCCATATTTTTTTCATGCGTCCAGTAACCACGGGCCACATGCCTGCCAGGTGCCAAGCTCTGCAGTTGCTGGCAAAGTGGGAAAGGGAGCAACACACGGCCGGCCCTGGCCGTGGGGGACAGGGGACACACACGTAGGTCATCATGCCACCACGTGGCCACGACTGCCACACCGTCAGCGAGATTCGCTCTAGAAAGGATCTGGAGGGTGACGGACAAGGGAGGGCTCTGGAAGGCCGCCTGGGTCCGCAGTGTGATGTGAGCTGTGGGGTGCGGAGCGGACCACGCAGCACTGAAGGGAGTCTGGGGGGGCCCCGGTGGTGTGCGACGGGGTGCGCGGGAGAAGGGAGGGCGCCGGGAAGCCCAGGACATCACCCACAGGCCGGAGAGGCACTGGAGAGAGCAGCCACAGGCCAGGCTTGCTTTCAGCAGATTAAGAAGCGAAGACAAGCCCAGCGTCGCCCGCATGCCTGGGGGCCTAGGTGGGCGGCCTGGCCCGGGGCCCCTGCAGAAGGGCCATGGGGAAGAGAAAGAAGTACAGACGAGGAGAGCAAGGGGAGGGGCAGATCTTAGAAATATTCAGGGGTAAAATTAATACTATTTTCTGACCAACCGGCTTACACATTCCAGTGTCGAACGAAAATAGTTTAGGGATTAACTACTCAAGGAGAAGTTCATTATCTACTTTCAAGTGACCCACCTCATTTCTCGGTTGCATTGCGGTGGCGCCCGGAGCTCCCCTGCCCCCAGGCACCCCACTTCACACCGTCTCCCCGAGCCCCCAGCCCTGGCCTGTGGACAGGCCGGGACGGTGCCCCCGAGAAGCCCTCATCAGCACGCGGCACCAGCGGCCTCGGGTCAAGCACGTGCGGGTGTCCGATCTGGCGCCTGACCCCGGGGTTGCCAGTTTACGCCCGAGTAGCTCCGAGGGTGCATGGACGATACGGTTTTTAGACAACACGCTCGTGTTCCTTCTCTTCCAAATAAAGTCTTCCCAAGAGTGGAAAAGAGATGGAACTAGCGAGAGAGGTGAGCTCACATAAGCACATTCATGTTCTCCTGGGAAATAAAGAATAAAGCCATTCACCGCCAAGCGTGATATCGCTCCCTCACTTCCCCTCGGTGATGAAAGGCGTCAGCACAGGTAGTTTCAAATTAAAACTCGGCTGGAGCAGCCAGGCCGGACACGGGTTTCTGCAGAGCGGGGAGAGGAGGCGACAGGATGCTGTTGACTCACATTTGCCTACGATTAAAACTTGCCAGGTCTCATCTGTCCTCTCCTCCACCTGTGATTCTGCTCACCGAGGAGGCAGACTTCTGCGTCCACGTCACAGGTGACAGGACATAGCGCGGTCCAGCGAGCCCTCCTCCCACATGGCCTGCACACACCGGCACAAGGCCAGCGAGCAGAGCGGCTCAGAGGCCCTGTGATCATGCGTCACGCAGCGGCCACGGCGCCGGGATCTGTCCTGGAAGTGGTGACCACAGCCTGCCAGGCCAGCCCACGGGCAGGAGGCAGGTCGTGTTACTTACAGAAACAGCTGGGTCCTGGCCGACCCAGATTAGAACCTCCAGGGTCCACCCCGCACTCCCACAAAACACTCAGGTTTCGTAAAGTAACAGAACATAGGGACATGGGGCCCAGAATCAGTTTCTATGAGATGAAAGCTACTGAACTAATCGAGGCGTGCACTGGGCACGCCTTCCCGCTGGTTCTGAGTCCTGTCACCAGACAGCCGTGATGGAAATTTTCTTCAGCTGTCAGTGGGGGCTGTTTTATCTTTCTTTTCAAATCCTTCAAAGTAGTAGTATTAAAGATGTCTTTTCATTGTCCTTTAGGATGAGTGTGGTGACTTTTAGGGTGTCTCTATCACAACAGCACCTTTGAGAAACCTGCCCGATAGAACCTTGATGGCGGAAAAGTTACTTTCCAATCTTGCTGAATAGAGCGCTCCCAGAGGAATATAAAGACTCTGCCTGGGCCAAAGGAGGATGAGGAGAATGAAAAGATGGAGTTGTAAGGGAGAAGGATCTGAGGGCTTCATCCACCAAGGGTCACGGGGCCTCACAAGTCAGTGCGGGAGGCCCAGACACCTGCCGTCCCCCCCAAGCACGTCCTGACAACGATACAGGCACCTCCCTCTTCGTGGGAGTTTCGCTTTTATCTTTAGTTCATTCAGATCACCATTCCTGGTGTTAGAAAACGGGGAAGAATGAACAACAGCGGTTCACCTCGCCCCTTTCCTTCTTCAGATGACGCATGCATGTTTTAGGGTTCACTTTGACTTGTACAGAAGGTGAGATCTTACCCTTCGGCCCAGACACAGCCACGGGGAAATTAACAATCACGATGAACCAGCTAACTTTTGGCCTGTGAACATGCTGGTGGTCGGGGGAGGTGAGCCTTAGGGTTACTTAAGTGGTGGTAGCTGCGGGGGGAGTTGACCGGTCATGGGAGGGGTGGCCTGCGAGGGGTGGCCTGCGTATAGACAGAGCAGACCTGGCCTCAGGACCCTTGTGTGCCTGGAGGATGGGGAGAGGGGAGGGGGGAGAGGCTAAAGCCCAGGCCTGTGGCTGTTTCAACCTGGTAATGACTTCTCGGTGGAGAAGAGACAGTCTGAGGGCTGTCTCCTAATAAAGTTAGCAGGAAAAGCCACAACTCTACTTTAATGACCAGAGTTAAGCCTGTAAGACAGAGGTCGCGGTGGGAGCCAACCAAGCTGAAAGACTGCTGTTAGGATTTGCAAGGCGCTCTCCTGCCCCAACGTTTTTGAAAAAGTGATTCACCCCATATTTTTAGGAATGATTACTGGGGGTGGATTTCTTCACCTGAAGATGCTTGACATTATTCAGTACCTTCCTCAAAAGGCTTTCTTGCCCTTTAAGCCAACAGCGAAAACTTTGGACCGGCAAGAAGTCTAACAACACCTCCATGCTAGAAGACCAGACAGTAAAACACGGGCTGTCTCCTCTGCTTCCAGGCTGCTTTACTTTCTGTTTCACTTGTTGCAAAAGCTATTTGTACCCAGTGGCCACCCACATAAGTGGATTCCCTTACTTTTCTTAAGAGGAAGAGAACTTCTTGTCAATGATCTCAAAGCTTCCATACACGATCCATTCCCATCAACGCTCAGATTCGAAAAGGAAATAGATAAGATAGCCCCAAGACCCAAAGGAGAGTCTACCTTCTCCCAACGTCCATTGCACCTGTCTTTATAGCTGCTATTTCCTTCCACCTGCACTAACACCTTGTTTTGCATGCATTAGCTAGCATTTGACTTAAAGAACTAGCCACCCTCCTTCCCTGGACAAACCCTGACCACATGCCTCCTTGGGAACCTAGCAAGGAACTTCGGTGGTGGCGGGGGGAAGCGTGGGTCGTGGCCTCAGTGATGAATGAATGACAGACTTTTCTTCTCACACCTTGTGGGTTTCTTCTCTCACTAGTAACCTAACATCTAATCTGCATAGAAAACTACCACCTAGAAACAGCTTACCCATCAACATGGTCCTTAGCATTTGCAGTTCAAGAAGCAAAATAAAAGAATCAAATCAAATGAAAAACTTCTTCCTCAAGCCCTCAAAAGTGCCTGCAGCACTGGCAAGAGCAGAGAAGTTTTTTGTTTGTTTTTTTACAAAGAATGAAAATGTGCCTGTAATGAAGCTGTGTCAAGGCAGATCAAAATAGACTCATGGCTATGTGTCTGAAATCACCGAAGAGCCTTGCAGGTTTGTGGAAGAACTGGCCACTTCCTCTCCTCCAGCTCACTCTTGGTATCAGGACTGGGGGCTTGGGGGCGGGGGGCTGAAAAGAGGGGTTCTAGTCAGAGAGGAAGGAAGGTGTTCAAGCCCTGTGCTCTGTGAAACCTGGAGTTACCTAAACACCCATGCAGACAGGGGTTATGCACACATGTGTTCAAGGTTAGCTTAGGTTGTAGGTGTGTTTTAAAATACACTGTCAGGAGCGTGAAGGATACAGCAAGCACAGCTGTGACTGACTCTTCAAGTACAAACTGAACTTGGACTTCCTTGGCAAATCTGGCTTTCCATGAAAGAAGCAAGCAAGGAGCCTTACTGCCAAAACAGTCCAACATCCTATGTCACCAGATTTGGCAATGAAAAGATGCTTATTTTATGTAGGTTTTACATTCTTGGAAATGGCCACAAGACATGTTCAAAGCAACACTGGCCCAGTGTGGCTGGTTTTGGAGAAAAGACAGTAAGACTATAGAATATGAAGTAGCAACCGCAGCTACAAGCAATCAGGGCTTAGAATGATCTGGTCTGGTGTGTGGTTTCCAACAGAATCTGCGCTTCCGTTACCTCGGGTTTAGGCAGAGGATTAATTCTCGCAGAATGAAAGCAAGTAAACAATCCCTGGTGTGTGCACACCGTTCAGGCAAATGGTCACAAACAGGGAGGAGGAAGCGGGCCCTAGGATCATCCTCCTCTGGCATTTCCTCCAGGATTTCATCCCGGGCGCCGAGTCACAGCCCAGCCACCCGGCCTATTTCCAAAGGGACCCGGCTCCTTCGGAAACGCTCCCTCGCCTCTTTCCCGAGCCTTCGTTCCACGCTTGTCTGTCCTTCCTGTCCACATGCACACACGCCCTGCAGCCTCCATGCCACCTACAGCGACATGTGTGGAGCCCACGCCGGATCACGGGGGGGGCTTGCAAGCCGCAGACACACCACAGCCCGCAGATCGCATTCAAGGAGCGCCAACAGTTCTCCGCGAGCACCCCAGCCGAGCCGGCCGGATGCCGGGCTGCGCCCACACTCCAGCCCTCCAGAACGGGGCAGGGAACCTGTTCCCATGTCAGGCGGGGGGAGGGGCGGTTTAAATACCCACTAGGAGATCTGGTGCCAGCGCTGGAGCCTGGCAGCCGGGTACGGCGGGCGACGCGGGACGCAGGCTCTCCACAAAGCGGAGGCTGCTGCTGCACCAGCTTGCAGTCTTTTACCCTCCTGCAGCCCCGGCGCCCGGCGCGCGCCCCTCCCGGATTTTACCTAACTAATCGCTCTGCAACCCCATATTGCGAGGGCCTGCTGTGGATCTTGCGGAGGTACAAAATGGTGGCTGGGAGCTAATTTCGCCCCCTGCTCTCCCCCTAAGTTATCGCTTCCATCACCGCCCGTCCCCCCAGCTCTGCACCCGCAGCGGAGCGGGCCTGGGGGCAGGAGACCGCGGGGACCAACCTGATGTCACGTAGCCCCGCGAAGCCTGGGGCGCGAAGGCCGCGGGGAAGCGCTTGTGCAGGCGGTAGTCCTTCTCGCTGCGGGACCTCAAGCGGTCCGAGGCCCGGTCCGAGAAATCCGAGCTAGGCCAGGCTCGCCGCAAGGTTGTGCTCCGGGTCTTCTTCATGGTGGGGAGGGCGACCTGCGCCCCGATCCTGGGGCCTCAGCGCCGGGGCGCAGCGCGCTGCTTCATCCGTCTAGGGCGGGCACGACCCTGGCGGGCGCTGCGCACATTTTCCCAGCCCCTCCTCGTCGGCGTCTACACCGCCAGCGGCGGGTCCGGCCCTCCCCACGCCCCCACACCCCCCCACGGCGAAGGCTCCGATTTTACACACGTCCCACAATGCATTACACTTCATTTGCAATCCGCCGGCTTATAGCTTCCAGATTCCTGGGGGGAAAGGCACGTTAGGAGGCTCCCCGGCCGGCCGGGAGGAGGCGGGGA
>NW_004567115.1:50806419-50807111 GCF_000260355.1 Condylura cristata | reverse complement strand
GCTCAGGGCGCGGCGTGGGGATGACAGTGTCCAGGTCGCGTCCCCCCGGGCCTATCCGCCGCGCGGCGCGCCGTCCGGGCCGCAGGCTGGCTCGGCCTCCCCTGCAGTCCTCGGGAGGCAGTCTTCATTCCAGAGGCCGTGTGGGGGGCGCGTGTGCGCGGGATCCGGCCGGGCTCTGCACCCCGCGGCTGCGGCAGCGGCTCCTGCGGAATCCGGGGAGAGCCCGAGTCGTCCTGGCGACTGCAGCGCCTCGTCAATCTTCCTCCTTCCCAGGCCGGTGCCGCGCGTGTGTGCGCGTGTGTGCGCGTGAGCGCGCGCGCCTACACGCATGTGCCCCCTTGCACATGCATGCTCCTACTTACTGGCCATGGCTGCCGAGACGCCGAGACGCGAGCGCGCCGCGCAGGGGCCCCGCGAGCGCGCAGAGTGGCCGCCGAAGCGCAGGAAGCAGGGCAGGCGCCGCGTCTCGGGCTCCCGGCCAAGCTGCCCGAAGTTAGAGCGCCGATGCTGTCAGGCTTCTCATTTTCATGTAAAACGCCCCGCGGCCGCGCGGGGACCCGGCTGGGGGCCCACCCCGCCCGGAGGCTGCGCTGGGCGAGTTACATCATACAGGAGCGTCCCTCCCCCTGGCAGAAAGGGGGGGCACCCCTCGCTGGGAGCCCCGAGGGCGGCGGCGGCGGCCGGCCGGGCCC
>NW_004567115.1:50797848-50806109 GCF_000260355.1 Condylura cristata | reverse complement strand
CCACGCGACGCACAGGTCACCGCGAGGGGCGGGCGCGCCTCCACGCTGCCCCCCACCCGACGCCGCCGAGCTGTGCCGCTGTTTTCTTCAAACCGCCCCCCCCCCAATAAAACGCTTGTCTCCCCATTCGGGTTCCCAAAATAGCTCGGGCGCTATAAACACCAAAATAAGCCTGAATTGTCTTCTTTCAACCCTGCCTTTGACTTTACATTTTTGTGCTTTTTCTGTGGCCATACCACGCAGCGCCCCAACTCAGCTAGGCGGGGCGCATTAGCAGGTGCCAAGGTCCAGGGTCAGGGCTGGGAAAACTCAGCCGGTGCAGAAGACCTCAGACTGCGCAAAAGCCAGCGGGTTCTAAATGCAGCTCTAGCTCAGTTCTGTACTCGCCAAGGTTCCGCCTTTGAGGGGTGAGCGCGGGGGAGATCGCGCAAGGCTCTTGGGGAGCCGGGCAGAGGGGGCCGGCGCGAGCAGGAGCACCACAGAACCAAGCGACAACCACAGTTGTCATTCAACAGCTCATGTTGTGCTCTGGAACAGGGGGGCCGTAGTGAGCATCACTTGGGATACCTGAGTTAACAAACAAAATTAGCAAGTATCACGTCAAACTTATATTTACACTAGGCAAAATTTATCACTAACTGTAAACCAATTAATTAGCTAATGTTCAGTGACTATTTTTTTAAGGTACGACAGTTCCCCAAAAGGCACATTTATCTAAATTGTGCTCTTCGGTGTAAGAGGATTGCTAAGAACCAAGAGGCTACAGCTTTAGAAGCCACAGAAGGCTGAACGCTGAACGTGGGAAGACTCAGAGGTGATAAAGTAACTGTGCTGAGGGAGTATGAGATGCTGGCATTTAGCTTTCTCCACTCAATTCAACAAGTAATTAATTACTCAGCCCCTCCCCTGGGGTCCAAAGTGGCTACATGAATGATTGTCATAGTTATGATTTAAGGCGAATGGTTGACTGCTATCGCAACCGTGGTATTCACTCATTTCTCTGATAATGATTGACCGTCTAGTCGAGATCAACGTTGGACGGTTGTTGGCAAACAGAACATCACACAGCTCCCATGCAGCTGATGGTCAGGAGTAAGCAACGAAGCAGGTCAGTCATGCTACGTCCTATAAAGAAGCCTTACGACAGTTCATCTGAGGTGGACAGAAGGAGACATGACAGCTTCATAATTTCTGCTAGAAGAGGGACTCTGCTTGAAGGGAGGGATCGGTCAGGAACGTCGGCGTGACTTGCATTTGACCAAGAATATTTCCACTCATTGTTCATACCAGAGAATGGGGGAAGGCTGATGGCTCCTTGGGGTGAGCTCTGGCTCCACCAGCCACGTCTGAACGTGAATATGCAGGAGGCAGAGTCACGCAGCTCCTCACTCAACAAGGTGCACTTGGAGCCAAGGTCAAACATCCGGACTCCAAGAGTCAGAGTAGGCTGGGTTAGCGGCAGACAGGGGCAGCCATATGCCCACAGCAGGTAGAGCATGAAAAGACATGGAGGTGGCGCTTGAGACACCAGTGGCTGATCCTTATTTTAGGCTCAGGATGGCTGACAAAGTCTCAGGAAGATATGGTGTCAAGCGCTCCCAGATAGACTAAGGGCTTTTTTAAAAAAAAAAAAGATTTATTAAAAAAAAATATTTATTTATGCGGACAGAATTGGGGTACAGGCCAGAAGTGCCGGGGCGGTGAGAGGATTCACCAGAGACAGAGTGGGGAGCAGAACAGGCAGACTGAGGAAGTACACTGCTGAGGGGAGCAGCGGGCGGGTCAGGAGAGGTCTGCCGTGCCATGTGGGTCAGCTCCGGGCCAGGGATTGAACTCGCACTGAGGCAGCTGAAACTCGCTTGCAGTGCTCAGTGCTAACACGTTGCACCACCAGGGAGGGCCCTTTTTAAAAGTTAAATATACCATATTTATAAGTTACAAATTATATAAGTATAATTTCAGTTTTTAAATGAGAAGGTACTTCAGTGTGTTTCTATATGGGCTAACTGTTGTGTAAAGTGATTTCATTCTTCAATTGGTATTGATCAAATGTTTTTCAAAGGCCCCCTGAGGGTGACAGTTTTTATTTTATTATTTAGAAAAACACCAAGTTTATTCATACAATATCTTGGATCTAAAGGCTTTAGGATAATTTTGCCTTTCGATGTGCATTAGTAAAGCAAAATTCAACCTTTTGAATTTACACCTTTAGTAAGATGAACATTACAGATCCAGCGTTACACATAATCTGCAGGGCACAGAGAGCCCCCATCAGACATTCAAAAAGTCCACACCACAGGGGCCTCCCTGGGGCGCAGGTTAAAGACGGCGCTGCCAAATTATTGCCACCCACCGCAGCCCAGCAGTGCCAGCTGACCCCCAGGGCGCAGCAGGCTCCTGTCTCCCCGCTGCTCCCCTCAGCAGTGGACTTCAGTCCATCCGCCTGTGCTGCTCCCCACTCTGACTCTGGTGAGGCCTCTCACCTCCCCACCCACCCCCCGCCTCTCTAGCCCACACCCCAATTCTTACATGCGTAAGTAAATAAATCTTTTTTAAAATCCGCACTACAGCTTGAAGGATACGATAGAGCGGAGAGAGAACGAACTACGAAAGTGAGCGGCAGTGTGCGTGACAAATGAACACAAGTCTAGGAGTTTTAGCGGCAGCAGCCCAGGGCCGCCACGCACCCTGGCACACAAGGACGCCCGGAGATGAGCGTCCTGCTCCCCTGGGGAGCGCAGCCACGGCACGCTGGCCTGCTCGGGGCCTCCGTGGCAACTGCAGCCACCACTGGGGTGGCCCCATCCTCCTGCCCAAACGTGCCTTTGTTATAACGAGAGGCCTGAACATGCAGGGAGGAAGCGAGTGTTTATCTATCGATGCGTGCGTGAGGCGGACACACTCAATTCTGGGATGCAAATGTTTATTAAATAAAAATAACAGTTTCTGAGCCTGGTTGTCCTTTATCTTTGTTTCTTCCTGAAACAAACAGAAGATGTTAACAGTTTGATTTGATAGATGTGCTGATCAGTAGGTAATAATAGTACTAACGCTACTCCTAAAATGATGTGCTACATGCACATCACGAAGTCGGGTGGCTGGGTGGCCAGGGGGAGGGGCCAGAGGGCAGCTGGAAAGAGCATGTCCCTGGACGACCAGGACTTTCGCAAGCTTGCGCGGTCGAACCCTGGGGACTGCCTTACGGCGTCACCTCTGCGCTCCTACGTTCGTCTGTACATACGCAAGCACGTCCATAGGCCTGGAGAGCCAGGCCTCCGGGAGCGGCAGGTCAAGTGGGCTACCAAGGCTTTGGCCCAGGGCGGTTTGTGGAAGACACATTTTGCCTTCCTTAACTAGGCTCTGAGCTGCTGTTTCAATTCTTTCAGAAAGCTCCAGCATCTTCTTAGAAGATGCTCTCTCCTTTCTGCAGACTCCGTGTGTCTGCCGCCTGGCACAAGCTCTGCAGCTCCCAGCAATGTTCCGGGAACACGTGTTCCAAGACAGACTCACAGATGTGTCTTGAAAAGAGGATTCTGCTGCGATAAGTTTAGCAGATGTATGAAAGGCCTGATGGCCCCCAGTGCCTCTAGCGTTCTAATGCATCCAATAAATACACAAAAGGGGAAAAGCCACTAACTACGCTCCATCACAGGAGCGTCCGGGCAGGTGGGTTGAGTTATGGTTACGGCTGCACAATGGATGAACTGATTAGAGCATATCCAGCATTTAAAAATGGGTGAATTTGATGCTCTACGACTTTTGCCTCACCAACATTGACCCCCACCCCAGAAAAAAAAATAACCCTGTTAAGATCAGTTAGGAGCTAGCAGACCAGTTAGGACACACTTACTACAAATAGGACGATCAAGATGATGCAAGTCGGAATCCAAATTCCAGCAGAAAGAACAGAAAGCTCAGGCAGGAAGCACTCTTGACCCTGACCTTCGGGGCAGGGGGCAGAAGACGGAAAAAGCAGCGTAGGGACGGGTGACCCCACACGCAGAATCTGGAAAGCGCTCTGAAGTTTGGATACCGCCCTTAGGCAAGCTTTGCTGTATGTATTATTCACGCTACTTGCTTTGGTCCTTATTCTCACATATTTTTCAGCATGAAACGACTCAGAAGTATCACGAGCGCACACATCTTTCTTCTTGCTGATGTAACTGACCCTCTCCATTGCAGTGTCCACCATCGATGTCAGCCCTCCGGTTTCTGGGCAGCTCTCTGCCCACCTGCTCTCCCTCCCGCGTCCCTCTCCTGGGCTCTCCTCCTACCTCTCAGCTCCCAGCTCGCTCCGGAACCCCTGGGTGTTCTCTGATTCCATCCTCAATCACCTCTCACACCCACAGTCTCACTCGCTGAAGTCAATGGCTCCCACTGCTCTGTTGTATCCGGGTATGTGAGTGATTTCACTGTGGAAAAGCGACTATTTTAAACCTAAGTGTGAGCAACTTATTTAATTTTTTATTCTCCCAACCGTCTCTATCCCCCTGACCTTTCCTCTCTCTCCTCCCTCTTAACCGCAGAAATTTTTGTTTACGTCCTCCCGTTTTTACAAGCATTTGGCTGTGTCCCGTCATCAGCTGCGAAGTGCCCAAGATGTGTGCTTGTCACTGTGACGCGCTTTACTACTGCACATCAGCGTCTCCACCTCCTTCCAACGACAGCGTCTCACCTTTCCTTGATGAAGAAAACCCACCATGCCCAGACCTCACGGGCCTGCCTCAGCGCCTCTGCTCGGAGTGCAGCCTGCGCCGTGTCCTGGCTTTTCAGGAGCGAGGGCATCACCTGAGGCGTCATCTGCTCCCTGGCCCCTCCCGGGCGCAGGCAGGCCCAGGAGAAGCGTGCTCCATGACTCGCTCCGGCGGTCCTCCTCGGGCAGTGCTCCCGGCAGCTGGGCAGCGAGTGCCCACGGATTTAGCAAGTGGATTTAAGATCATAAAGGAATGTACGTTCTAGCCACTTTGTTTTGCCTCAGATCCCCTTCTCACTCTGGAAGAATAAATTATGCCTAGTGTTTGCAAAAGACTTTGCTGCTTGTGAAGCCTGCTAAGGTCGGCGGTAAGCAAGGCAGGAGTTACTATCACGCTGACGGGTGGAAATACTGAGTCTCAAAGCAGTGAGTGATCCTCCCTGAGACCCGTGGAGGAGCGTGGGGAGCTGGAACCCCCTCCTGAGGCTCCTCCCCGGGCTGTCCTCTGGCCCGCGTGCCGTGTGGCCTCGGGAATCCGAGGAGCAGTTCCCAGATGTGAGGCCAGGCTTCCGTGTAATCGGAACGAAACTCAGATAAATCTCCATGTTGCTGGATTGGCCACCCCCAAGTTCAAGATCTCTGCCGAGTAGGTTTTTATGAACATATGCGCATAAAATAGAAGACAAATGTCTCCAGACACCTCAAATGGCTCCCGCCCGCTGGTGTCTGCAGAGGGTGCATGAGATGCAGAGTGAAATCCACACGCCTCCTTCAGACTAATCAATCTTGAAAGTTTTCTTTTCTCAGCTCTGTTTGCAGGTCACCACAAAGCTGCTTCTCAAGCCAGTAAAAACCCACACAAGACACAGATGGATGGCAAAGGGAGCCTCTTTTTTCAACAATGTGGCTTCCTGTCATTTAAGGAACTGTTATACATGAACAATTAAAATCATATATCAAAAAAGAAGCAAGACTCCCCTGGTTTCCTGTTCTATCAAATTACACCAATTATTTAAAGGCTCCAGATAGTTCAATTCCAGACTATTTAAGAATAACTAAAATAATTTAAATAAATTCTAGACATTTTTACAAATTATAACCACCTTTAAAAAAAATAAGAATACTTTAACTTCCAGAGAATTACAAGCCTTTTATATACCATTTAATAATTACTAACAGCATTTTAACTTTAATAAAGTGTGAAAATACAGAAATGTTATTATCTGATCACTTCTACTATGTGCACTGAAAGACTTTTCAAACATTCGATCTTTAGGAGTTAAGTAATTAGGTGTGTGGATAAAAATCTTAAGCCTTCCTGTTATTATTTATTCTGCTTTCAAACACAAGGTGTTAGCTATAATCTGTTAATTCCATGCAGTAGTTTCCACCAGGGAAGCTACTTATTTATTTATTATTCATCTTATTTATTAGTCAGCCAGGGACCTTTTATTTTACATATTTCCTTGTCTGGAAAGTTTTCCTATTCTATTTTCCAAAGAAGAGCAAACCCCAGCACACACCACCCCCCGTCACCCCCTGCCCACCTTTGCCCTCCCCACCCCCCAGCCCTCTTCACGCTGGTGCAGGACTTGCTCCAAAGGCAAAAATGCCACTAACTCTACAAGGTCAGGACACTCCAACCAGTGCCCTCCCAGGCAAACGGGGGTAAACAGCCATACCACTGATAGTCAAACAAACAAACAAAAATGTTTAAGCATTGCTTTATAAGAAGCATAAACATGGAGACCAAAACAATGACCAGAGATTTCTCAATCTAAAGTAACAGCGTGTGTGTGTGTGTGTGTGTGTGTGTGTGTGTGTGTGTGTGTGTGTGTCAGGGTTTGGGGTGGGGAGTGATGCAGGCATCGGCTCTTCTCTCTCTGACCAGATGAGTGAAGGGCCCAAGATCTGTGGCAAAAGTGGGGCCTTGGGTAAGGCATAGATTGAACGGGTTCCGCTAGGGCCCATTTTCCAGAAGGCCGGCTGAACTTGACGGCAAATATGAGACCGGACTCACGGGGAGGAGGGGCGCCCAGCACAGAGAGGACAGTGAGGAAAAGGACAAGCCCAAGCCCTAGCATGGGCCACGCAGATGGCCCGCACCTTGCTCCACCCGCCCCCAGGTCGGGCCACAGGCGGGAGAAAGCGGGATCACCTCCGGGGTCTGGCCACAGTGCAGCTTCTCAGAAGGAGGGGACCTGGTCTAGAAATGGGAAAAGACTGAACAGGAAGTGAGGAGTAGCGTGAAGGGAAAGAAACGCTGGACAGAGAGAGACAGTAGGTCACCACGTCCACGGGGCCACAGTTTTCTGCCAAAATCTCAGACCCACCTCGTCCGGCTTCCTGTCTCCAGACGCCTGTGTTTAAACATCTTCAAGTTCCTGGAGGCAAGCCTCCCACAGACTACTCCAGGGTCATTCTTCGTTTTAAAGCCTAAAGTCCTGGATTTGCAGGTGCAGGGGACCCTAGCCATGTGTGGCACCGATCGGCCACACCTCGCTGCCAGCCGGTGATTGCACAGCAAGTAACTTCAAGAGCTGCGACTTTGTCTGGATCCTGTCTCCGGTGGATCGTCACAGCCTTGCAGGAGGCTGAGGAGGCCGAGTCGGCATCAGGGACGAGAATGCCCAGTTTGCTTCACATGTCTTTATAGATTCGTCACCGTGGCAACTAACACATAAACATGCAAGAAGTGGTTTCATCACCGAGTGGTCAGCGATGACGGCTCTGGGGGTGCCGGGTGGAGGGTCCCGTGGGAAGTCAGAGCAAGAGCGTGGAGGGGGCCTGGTTCTCCTATCCAGCCCTTTGGAAGTCTGCTCAGGAAAGAATTTCCCGGCTAGGATTTTGCTAGGAGTAAATGTTCTGGAATGTTCCCAGAATTTTCAGCTCCCACTGGGATGACCCAAGGCAAGTCCTATAAATGCTTTTCCTTCCCCTGGAACACGGGGAAACAAGGTACCAACCCGACAGGCTGTTCAGAGGCTTAGAGGAAGCTGCTACCTGGCAATTAGTTCGTGCTCAGTAAACGCTCATTTAGTTCCTTTTAATGCACACCTTACAGCTGGTCCACCCCTGAGCGCCCGTTCAAAAGTTCATTATGCCACAGTAAATTACTTAATCGCTCTCTCGCTCTCTCTTAAGTCCATCTCTTCCACTCTAGCCTTTCTGCGATTCACTGATATTCCTAAAAAACAAACAAAAAAAAAACCCGCCTGAAATGAATCCCAAAGGCGAGACCCCTGAGCGCTCTGCTCGTACAGGCATGGACTGGCCCCGGGTCAGCAGTGTCCAGCCTCTGCCTCCTACCGCTGTCTCCCCCTCCCCACCTGTTTGAACAGTCGGCTTTGCCGAGACTGATGACCTCCTGGCACCTGAGCTGCTCGCTTCCTGGTGGGCGGGGCTGGCTTGCATTTTCTGAGATGGGAGAGCCAAGAAATACTATGCAATGTTTCACCTGGAAATTTATAGATTCTTATTTTAATCTGGGGGCTTTTCAGGAAATCTAGTTTGCTGTGTTATTAAGAATAAGGGCCAGCAACTCACTATCTCCTTTTTTTTTTTTTTT
>NW_004567115.1:50783315-50796293 GCF_000260355.1 Condylura cristata | reverse complement strand
GTCTCGCTTTTAGGCAGCAGCACGGGTGAGGCCGGAGCAGCCAGCCAGCCTCAGCCCTGCTGCCACCTGTCACCGAGACAGCGCCACGGTGAGTCACGGCCACGTTCCACTTGGGAACCACCGAAGAGTAACAGGGGCCTGCGGCACCCCAGGTGCCGAGCTGAACCCCGAAGGCGACGTCGGGGCTCCCCGGCCCGTTCTGCCTCCCGCCGCCGGGGCCCTCCGGGGTGGCTTCACCCCGTTGGCTCAGTCTCTCCGCCTGGTGGCAGGGGAGAAATCCTAGCTGTGAAAAAATCAACACGGATTTTTTTTCCTTTTTTTTTTAAATAATAGTTTTTTTAACATCATTTTGTGCCTTTTCCCATCTCAGTTGTCACCCCCGTGGGCGTCTCATCATCAAATCACCCTGTGCCATCACCATAGTCCAGTGCACTCCCCCACCCCCCATTTTTGATTCCATTTCCCACTCCACCCCCATAAAATGTCTCTGCTATACAGATGCTCATTATTATTATATTCTCCCTCCCCCCTCCTTTATGCTCCAGCTATGAGTGAAACCGTCTGGTATTTTTCCTTTTCTTTCTGGCCTATCTCACTAAGCATGATCCCTTCCTGCTCCATCCATGTTGCTGCTAAAGGCAGGAGTTTTTCTTTTGACTGCTGAGTAATATTCCACTGTGTATCTTTGAAATCCAGTCATCTACTTTTGAGCATTTGGGTTGATTCCACATCTTCCCCATTGCAAACACAGCAGCCACAGTAAACATGGGAGTGCAGGTCAACACTGATTAAAAAAAAAAAAGTTCTTCAGGCCCTCCCTGGTGGCACAGCGGGTTGAAGCACAGCACTGAGAAGCTAAATCCACTTCCTCATGAGTTCAATCCCCGCCTGCCCCAGAGCTGACCCACAGGGCCCGGCAGACCTCTCCTGACCTGCCCGCTGCTCCCCTCAGCAGTGGACTTCGTCCATCTGCCTGTTCTGCTCCTCACTCTGTCTCTGGTGAAGCTTCTCACTGCCCCTGCACCTCTGGCCTGCACCCCAGTTCTGTGTGCACATATAAATAATTTTTTAAAGTTTTTTAATAAAAAAAACGAAATGAGACCAGTAGCACATTGCCTTTGTTTAACTAATAGCTAACACCCCTCTCGGCCTCACAGCCAGGAAGTCCCTCCAGGGAGGATGAGCCAATGGGATAGAGCTTAGTAAAATCAAGAATTTCCACTACGTGTTTATCTGACTAACAATGTGCGCTTCTGGGGGGAGAAATGTTTGTCCCATTTTCCTGAGAGCAAAGGAACTCTGTAGAAGCAGCACACTGGCTTTACTGCTGCTGGGGGTCCAGCGCCAGAGGATACAGAATGCGAGGACCACACCCCCATGCGGAGCTCCGGGCGTCGGAGGGTCCCCCATCCCCGCTCCCCACGCCCCCATCCCCCTTTGCCCCTGGACCACTTCCCACGCATGCGCACTAGCCTGCAGGTGCTGCACCCCGCAATTCTGCCTAAACCAGCAGCTCCCATCCTGGGGAGCCCCCTGAAGGGCCGCACCCCCTAGCCCATGCCCTGGGCTCTGGCCATCCTCCAACATAGAGTAGATCAGGACACCCCAAGGGCTCCAAAGGGAAAACCAGCAAAAATCTGAAACGGCTGCTGTGTCGGTACCGGCCCTGTGCAGAAGGCGCGGTGGTTTAATCCGAGGGGGCAGCGGCTCATCTCCACGCCGGCTCTGCGCCCCAAGGAGCTAGGCCCCCGCCTTCCCGCGTGCCACTGAGGGCCCTGCACCCACACCTGGCGGCAGAGACGCCCACCCCGGCCCAGCACGCGCTGCTTCTCTCCTGGGTCTCTCCTTCCCGCCAGACCCTAGCTTTGGCGTCTCCCTGCTGGCCACTGCTGCGTCCAACCGTGCTCGCTGTCCCCTCACCTCCCACCCCAGCCTCCACCAACGGGCCTCCCCTCCTCAGGGCCAACATCACACTGTGAGACGAGAGCCAGCCAGGCCCGGGACCTCAAGCCAGCAGCCAGATTGGGGGCGGGAGGGGGGCTGGGGAGACACCCAGAGGTTGTGCAGGTCCCACTGCCAGCCCCAGGCGGGGCCAGAGCTGTCCTGGAGCCTGCTTCCCGGAAGGGACACATACCCGTCTTTCATTGTCTGCATTCTGCATTCTTACATAGTGGGGTACAGCACCCCCAGTGGGGGCCCCTCCCAGGCAAGCCCGTTCCTAAAGATCAGCAGCAGCTTGTACGTGTCTTTGATACAAGTGTGGCGTCCACACCCCCCACGGGTCTCCTGCTAGGGGCTCCTCAGCCCCCGACACCCTCCCAGGGTCTAGGTCACTGTGTGGCCTGCAGACAAGCAAGGGTCACCCCCTAGTGCAGAAGCTGCCCCAAATTTCAGACTACCTGATCCTAACCCCACTCTGCCACTGCCTCTCCCATTCCTCCCACTGTGCCCCCAGATCACATACAGTGTTGTAGCTCGTTGCTACCTCGACAAAAATAGCACAATAAAAACAAATAAATAAAACCAGGGTTTTCTCCCGAAGAGAGCGGGTGGTGGTTTCGCTTCCGGGCTGGTAAAGCAGAAAGAACGCAGTCAGCACATTTTTACCACGCCAGGAAGATTTAAAGGAAGAGGTGGGAAGAGTGAGAGAACTAGCAGGCAGAGGGGGCAAGCCGGTCCTGGGGTGCCCGCACGAGGGGAGCAGGCCAGTGGGAAGGGCCCCGGGCACGGGCCAGGCCTCGGCCAGGCCCCACAGCCGGCCCACCGGGCGCCCGCCGGTGCCTTTTGTGCGTGAGGCCTCTGATCGGAAGTTGCCGAGGTGCTCGGAAGGGAGTGTGCACCTCTTTGTCCACCTTTACTTCTACCTTTTTTTGCTTATTTGTTTAAGTGCACGTGGGGTTGCCAGCGTTACCGTCACAGAACACGGAGACATGAGTGGCTTAAGCAACGAAGTCCACTCCTTGTCCCGGAAGCTGGACGTCTGAGCTCGAGGCCTCGGCGGGGTCATCGTGACCCCTTGAGGCTGCACCAAGCCTCTTCCTGGCCGCCTGAGATGATGCTCGGCCTCTGCACTGTCACCCTGTCTTCCCGGGGGACCCCGTATGCGCGTCTGTGCCCAAGCCTGTCCTTTCCGTGCTGACACCCTCCGTCGGAGTCAGGGCTGCCCAGGGGGACATGCCTTCACCTTAATGTGCGACGGCTGCCACCATCTCACTTCCAGGTAGGTCCTTACCTGAAGTATTGGGGGTTATGAACTGGGAGGTACATAAGCCAGTGCCCCCGACCCCCATACTGTTGATGACGCCTTCAGACTCTGAAACCAGAGCTGGATTCATTACGAAAATAATAACCCAGCAAGATGGTCCAAGGAGCCTTCAGAACTGCCCCGGCAGCAGCTAAAAGTGGAATTTCCCTCTGGGGCAATCCTGTGCCTGTAGCTTACAACAAGGAAGAGCCAACTTGTTTTCTATGCTCTAGAGAAAGGGAGCTGTCCCTTTCGCTTGCACAAAGCCAAATTAACCTGCAAAACATGCTGTGGATCCCTCTGCTCTGCCCTTGGGGGAGGGGCAGAGGAGAGTGTTGGACGCTGCCCTCATTAGCAGGAACAGGGGTCAGTCTGCTAATGTGGGCAGGTCCCTCGTCAAGCCCAGGGCCGACGATAAGCAGGTGGGGGTAAGGCGGGAGCTGGGGCTTGGCAAGGGCGGCAAGAGGCGCGCCCAGAGCCCAGCCAGGCGTCGGCTCCGTCATGCTCTGCTCCACAGTGGGCTCCATGGCCTCCCCGCTGGGCTCTCCCCGGCCAGGAGGAGACACACAGGACCGGCCTCCACAACACCCAGCATGCAGGTGCACGCCCGGCCAGCTGTGGGTGCAGGATCGGATCTCAGGTGCCCAGGGCTGCAGACCCGGGAGCTTCCTCGCGGTCATCTCCATCTCCCCCACTTAAAATGCCGGCCAGAACGGACCCTCGGGGCTGGTCCCAGGGCCACGGAGGAAGCCCCAGCTGCCGCCCGGCCAAGCGAGCGCTCTCAAGGCCGCGCAAGCAGCGCCCGGAAGGCGGCCCAGCCACGAGAGCAACCCGCTTCAGCCACCTGCTGCCGCCCAGGACCTGGGCCCGAGAAGCGGGATAACGCGGGAGCACCCTGGGGACCACAGCTGGCCAGAGCCGGAGGTCACTCCCCTGCTCCCACCCACCCGAGTCCGAATCCGTCAGGTCGGGCAGGCCCACACCTGAGCCCCGAGGCTGTCAGGCCCACGCCTCACATCGGATGGCTGTGAAGAGGCTCCGGGCGCTGACAGGGCGCAGCCCAGCACCCTGACCCTGAAGGGGGCCGAGGGCAGCGTGCTTGGCGCTGTGGGCACGGCCAGCTACAGCGGTCATCTGCACTGAGTCCCTGCTAAATATACATTTTCACCGTAAAAATGTTATCGGGGCGCTGGACGACCAGGAAGGGGAGCTCCCCTGGCCTTGAATCCCTGTCCTCTGAAAAATGAAGTTGTCCCAGCAAGACGAACAAAAAGAAAGTCTCAGGGTTCCCCTCCCTTGGGGTGGCAGCTAGTGGGCCTAAGATATTTGCTTACCAGCCAAAGGAATTAACTAAGCACCAGCTCTGGGGTCTGCAGCGAGCATTTATTAAATACATGACCTTGAGCAATGTCCAAAATCGCTGCTCCATCAGCCTTTCCTCCAAGGTCAAGTGGGAAAATAGCTCTTTCCTGAGGCTGGGTGAAGAATCAACATGAAAGGCAGGGAAAGCACCCAGCGGGGGCCTGCTAACTAGGGGCTGTAAGTGGTACGGTCACGCGTGGGGGGACCACAGCAATTAGAGGGAGACTCAATGCCTCTAGAAGTTAAAAGTGCGACCCAAGCAGAGTAAATCCTCACAGCTGCTAAAACTCCCCAGTACATATGTTCAACCACCCAACAGAAGCCTTTAACCTAAATGTTGGGAAAGAAAAATCTTTTTCTGACGTTGGCCAAAGTCTCGTCTCGGCTTTGGGTCCCTGTAGGCTGCAAGAGGTGGTCCCCAGAATTGGGAGGGTGAAAGAAGGGAATTTAACTGAATTAGGGTTCCCTGAATGCTTTCAACACCCCAGGATTAACCAAACCCCTAGACATGACAGTCTGTCTGGAAATATCCTGTTTTCTTTTCTATAGTTGCTTTGAAAAGGGGGTACCAGGTCCCATAAGGAGTGAGTGCGTGCAGAATAAAGGCTGATTAACAGAGAAACAAAGAAAGGCCTAACTCAAGTCAAGGAAGACTTTGTATTTCAGGGATTCCGTTTCCAGTTTCAGCCTGCGAGCCCTCAGAACAAGAGAAGAGGCTGGAATCTGCTCTACAGCAAACGTCTTCACTGTGACTTTTCACAACAGTGAGTCTTATTGTACCTTAGACTCTTCTCTAGCATCCTTCTCTAACAGAGAGCCCTGTAGGGCCCTCACCACAAATCATTAATTCAGTCCAAGGTCGAGCTGGTCAAACCCATTGAAATGTACTATCAGAGAGCTGTTAGTTCAAGTTAGGTTCACCTGTAGAACCCAGAACAGCCAACAATGTCTCAATCTGAATAGTAACTCCAGTCATTGTTGGGGGCATGAAGGGTGGGCCTGGGGGTCCCCTCACACCACAGAGAATGAAATCATGAAAAATTAAAATCATGTTATTAAACAGGCCTGAGTGGAGAGCAACAATTAAACAGAAAAATTACTCTTCCTGCATATGTCTGCCCAAACAAATGTCATCCCGAAGATTTCAGTATCCTCAGGCTTTCTTTGTGGCCTGGGTAATTACTTGCTGTGAACGTGAATACTCAAAGCCCTATTGAGATGCAGAGGTACACCAGGGGACCCCACAAGGGAATCCCACATGCGCAGGTCAAGGAGTACAGGCCCCAGGGCCTTGCATCTCAGAGAGGTGACACTACTCCCCTGCCAGCTGCTTACCGGGAGCTTCTCCCCATGGTACTGGGGGATCTGTTATCCTTGGATTTGGGGTCACGCACAGGGGCCCCTCTATGGGCACACTCTCCAATTAGCCCTTCTGTTTTGTTTCCAGATAAGCCCTACTCATTGTTGGAATAATAGATGTGTTTTCTCTGAGGTCAACAAACTTCAATTTTAGTTAAAAAAAAAGAAAGAAAAAACAAGCCTTTTACTTATTTAACAAATACTGGAGAGTTTAAAGTACCATAGACAGCCTTTCAAATCATCGACCAAGACTTTTCTCTTGTTCTCTGTGACTAAGCCAAGATTTCCTCTCCCTCTTCATACCTGAGGTTGTACTTCCTTCCCGAACAATCTCAGAGCCTATGAGTTACTTAAGCAGCCTCTGGAGCTCAGATACGACAACTGACTTTAGTTTCATGGAAGGCAGGAAGGATGATGAAGGCGCCTGAGCGAGAGCGCCCAGGTGAGCTAGACCTCCAGCCAACAGGGTCACAGTTGCCCAACAACCTGCTTGAACAGGTCAAGGGTCCCACACGTGCAGTTAGTGAAAACTCCCAACCAAGAGTGGCCAAGGACTCATGCTCAAGTCCCACCCCTGGGTGGGGGCTGAGCAGCCACTCAGACATGTGATGAATGAGGAGCGTGTAGCCTGATCCAGCCCAGCCCAGAACCTGCTGGCACCGCCCCCTCCCGCCCTGCCGGACCCACCCCCTGGAGGCGCTCCCATGTCCTTGGGGAGCGAGGTGGGAAATCATTTCCAGTCCTGCCTCCCTCATGCTCAAGCGCACACGCCACAAACCTTGCCAGATGCTTGGCCTCCAGCCTCTTTGCTGATTTCTTTCTCAAAGAAGACAAAGAGCCACGAGTTGGGTAGAACACTACCTACAGCGTTGTTAGTTATAGTCAGAGCATGTCTTCCGCTCATTCTTTTATTTGTACCGTCATAACCCAACCAATGAGACAAAACTAGCAGCTCTATATAAACGATCAAAATTTTAATATTCATCAACAGCATGTATCCTTGGGGAAATGTCCTCCCAGACTGTACACGGGTGAGAAAAAAGATCACTAATTCCTGTTTAGAAAGAAGTTCACAGCCAAAGTTACCAAAGTTACTACCTATCGTGGTCTTTATCTGTCTGAGGGGAGATGCTAAAATTTCACATTTTGGTTACTCAGTTTTAAAACGGGAAGAAAATAAAAAACAGAAATTCTGTCAACTCTGCCGTCCCTGTCATATTCTTCTCTGGGCCCATTCTTTCCCCTCCATTTTTGGCAGGCAGAGACCCCAAGTTAACTCTAACTTAAACATGTCAGTCCTGTTTTTCTGGCATCCAATTCTATTTTCTGTGGCCATACATAATGCAGATGACAAAATTGCCTTTGTGCCTGATTTGGCCGTAACCTTTTTAAAAATTCGAGCAGTATCTTTCCATTGCTCTGCAAAATTAGCACATGTTTTATCATGCACATCAAGACTGTTGGCTTGCTTGATTGGTTGGTTGGTCTGTGCCTTTGGAAACTTTAGATCAGAGTCAGATAGCTTGACAGCTGAAAAGAAGATTTTAAAGCCATCTGCTCCCCCACTGGCGAGTGTGGGTGAAAAAGCTGAAGCACAGAATGACTTCCCCAAGGCTCTCCACTAACTGGACAAGTCCACACGTGGACGAGGCCCCGTCTCTGACTTCTGACTCCAGGCTCTTAGTGGCTTCATGCTGCCAAGTTCCCACCGCCCTCACTTCCATTCTTCTCAAGCAGAACTGATCCTTGATCCCTGGTCGCTACCGACTCCTGCTCCCACACCCCACGCCTCCTGTGAAGCTAGACACAGACCTAAAATAGCCTGCACTTACCCTCAGCTCATCAGCACCAAAGCAACAACACGACTTGCAATTCTGTAAATTGTGCCACAGATATCTCAGAAGACAATCCAGGCAGGCGTGTATTAAAATAAAAACAGGGCCAGGGCCCTCCCTGGTGGTGAAGCGGGTTAAAGCACAGCACTAAGAAGCTAAAGCCACTTCCTCATGAGTTCGATCTCCACCCCAGAGGTGACCCACAGGGCACGGCAGACCTCTCCTGACAGCCCGCTGCTCCCCTCAGCAGTGAACTTCGTCAGTTGGCCTCTTCTGCTCCCCACTCTGTCTCTGGTGAAGCCTCTCATCCCCCACACTTCTGGCCTGTACCTCTCAGTTCATAAATAAATAAATATGAAAAAAAAACTTAAAAATAAATAAGTAAATAAAAAATAAAAACAGGGCGAAGGACACCATAAATGGAAGACATCCCACGTCACCAGCGATGACAGAGGTAACTGAGCTGTGCATCACCTTAACTTATGGCCACACCCCAACCAAGGGGAACCCAAGGACCCCAAACTTGCACTCTCTACCCGGGTCCAGCCACGCAGTCAAAGCACTCTTAGTGTCGAAGACCTTTAATAGACATAATGTGGAGAGAGTGAGAGAGAAAGAGAGAGAAGCAGTTTCCCGATGCGCTTTTCCCAATAAACACCCCAACTGACCCCCCCTGCCGGTAAATGCCCAGCCAGGCGGCGCTGGCCAGAGCGCTGAGCCCGACCCTCGCCCCAAGCCTAAGGCGCCTTCTGGCGGGCGCAGAGGAAAGGGCTCGGGCAGGTTGCGGAGGGCGGGACAAGGAGCCAAATCAAAGCACAAAGAGGCCGCGGCTCCTGTCCGCAGCCTCCCACGGGTCTCGCGCCCTCACTGCTTCCAGGTGTCCTGTCTCCCCGCCACATGCTCCTTCCACGCTCCTGCCCACGAGCGGGGCACATGGCGGCAGGCGCGAGATGGCCCCGTTTTCCCACCTGCCTTCCATCTCGCTTGATCTGGCTGCTCAGACCACCTCCAGTCCCCTGTAGCTAGTCCAGGGGGGCTGCCTGGAAGTGGGGGCGGGGAGCATGGTACCGCCCCTAACAACTAGAAGAGGAATCCACTAGCATGGTCCCACTGGCCAGCATCATTCCGGGCTCCGGGGAGACGGAAGCCAGCACCGCTGGTCTGTGCCTCTGGGGGTTATGACTGGGGGCAGGGAGCGGGTGAGGTACCCAACATCCTACCTCAGCGCAAGACCAGATGTATGAGCACTGGCTGGGGGGGCGCAGGCTGGGGAGAGGGAGCAGAGGTGGCGGCCTCCTGGGGGGGGGGCTGTTCATTGGCAAAGGGGCCCTGGAAACTGGGGAGACTCTGCAGCCAATTTACCCTGAGCCCTCCCCCCATACACCCTTCCAATGGCAGAATACTCATACATAGAAATAAGCGGCACACATGAAACAGTCTGGGAGATTCGCGGGTCTCTGTCTGTCACGGGAACAGGCCGTGAGCACATTAAGTTGATGGATAAGCACCAAATCCTCTCATTACCCCACCTATTGTTTTTTTAAGACTGACACTACTGTGAAGATTTTGCCATAGTTTATAGAGTTCAAAAAAAAAATCTATCAATGAGCAGAGAAGCTGCAGAGAGTGGAGCTTTCATTATAATTCTCTGGGGGAAAGAAAACAAAGCAAAACAAAACAAAAACTTCAGCGCTCTTTCCTTTGTGCTCCTAATCTCAATACAAAGGTTAGGATGAAAAGCACTGGCATTAAAAGCCCTGAAGTTTCTGCTTTGAAGTCTAATGATGACAATAGCTAAAATCTTTGGCAACTTTTGAGAAGGCAGAGTCCTTCAAAATCCTTTGAAATGTTAAATACTAAATTGCAGAGGTCGTTATAGAGGAAAATTTTTCATAAAAGGTGCACAATGAATATGCTTTTTAAATTCACACTCGTTCCATTTTCTTTCAACACCACCCCGAGTATTTTTCCAGTTTGCTATTGTCTGCAATTCTAATTCAAAATCAAAATCAGAACCCGCCTTTCTGGATTAGGCCCCAGAACAACTGTTGAAACAGAGCGATGCTTCCTTGTGAAGCGGACTCTTCCCTCCTTTGGGGTGGCTCTCACTTTCAAGGGGGCAACCCCGGAAGGCCTGAGACATGGTCTTCCCTCACATGCTGGCCCGGCCCCCTCCCCGCCCCGGAAACTAAAAAATAAATAAATAAAACAAATGTTGGCGCTGACAGAGCATTTTAGTCTCTCTTCCTTCTGGAAACCCCACAAATGGCACCTGGAGCATTTCAGAACAGGCTGTGAAAAATGTCTGCAGTCAGGTGAGGCCCTGGGAAAGGCTAGAACCAAGGGCTGGAAAGTCCTTCCCAGGGCTCCTTTCTGGGGTGCTCTCTCCGCTCTCCCCAGTCCTGGCAAGCTCCACCCCACCCCTCAGCAGGGGCTTCCCTGAGCTTTCTGCGCTCCCCTGCCCCCAAATCAGGTGAGTCACGTGTAACTTCCTTCCTATCACAGAGTATTTTCGGAACCTCATGTCCTCACTGAGAGCCACACAGAAGCAACATATATATTTATATATTATTACATGATGTCACTGAACCTTTGGAACCCACAGGCAGAAAAACAACTCTTCCCCTTGGGGTGGGCGTATCCAGCCTTTCAGAAGACTACAGGCAGCCGCTGCTCTCCACACCTTTTCGTGGAGAGCTGGTCGCTCAGCCCAGGCACCCTCTGCGTGTGCGTGGCAGGTTCTGGGTTCACCTCCCGGCCACTGTGCTGCGTGGCAGATCAGAGGGTGCCAGAGGGTTTTGTTTCGTCTGTTGGTTTACTCCACAACCACATCAGCACGGCAGCACCCTCTGGTCAGCACCCTCCTGACCAGAGGGTGATTTTTCTTCACCCTCAAAAATCAAGCTCTCTGACGAAACTGGTGTCACCCCCAGTCACAGCCCAACTCTGAGGCCACAGGACCAAGATGTGACAGAGACAGTGTCCAGCAGGCACAGGCCGCTCGTCCACCTCACCTGCCTGGCAACCCTGAGGCAGCACATTCATGTACAGGCAAGAAAGGTTGGGGCGGTTGGGGGGTGTCAGAGGGAGCACAGCCGTTAAGTCCTTGGTTCAGGCCTCAGGTGGTGGGCAGTGAGAAGGGAAGGCCGCAAGCCCCCACCTGACAGATGGGAAGAATTGGGGGGGGGGGTGGCCTGTGAGCAGGAGCACCTTTTAGCACCTCTCCAGTCACCTCACCTGGGCAGCCCCCTCCCCAGCCCAGCCTGAGGTAACTGCTTTCACTCTCAGTGAGGGCTCCCTGGTAAGCTCCACTTCCGATGATTAGCGCCACACACGGGGACACCGAGGAGCCTGTTCGTCATCCACTTGTGGCCTGAGCCAACCAGGTAGGAGGCTGGCACCTCCCCGAAGCAGCAGCCCGAGCTCCCCAGCCGCCTCCCTCTCTGGAAGGCACTGTCACAGCGCCCAGCTGCGTTTGGGAGGCTGCCAGAGCTGGGGCCCGGCCAAGCCGGGGTAGAGCATGGAGTCCCCCATAAAGTTCAAATTACAGGCACAGTCTCTGTCAAAGAAGTGTGTGGAGAATTAGGGTTGAGCACCCCCAAACACTTAGCTCAAACAGACTTGTACCTCTTGAGCAGATGCTCCCATAAAGATCCAGCTACTTTGGGGTCTCTGGCTCAACACCTCTCGGGGATGCCTGGGAAGGGACAATAAGCAAGTCTCCAGCCCGCAGAGGCAGCTTTAAAGTGACCCTCCTCTTTACCCCTTTTTTGACAAAAGGTGCCTACCACCCGAATTCCCCAGAGGGCTTGGCTTGGCTTGGGGAGGAGGGAGCAGAGACAGGGTGGAAGGGGCCAGGGCTGGGTGCTGACTCCCCAGGGCCATGCTCCCTCGGCAGGTAGGCAGCAGCCCGGTACCAGGCCCAGCTCCTCCCCTTCTGTGTAGGGAGCAACACAGAAGCACCCCAGAAACACGCCCTGACCTCAGGCATGCTGTCTAGGAGAAGACAGAAACCCAGGCCTCTTCTCCTGCCTGTCTCCAATAGCCGGCCTTGGAGCCCACGAGGACCTAAGGAGAAGCCCGGAGGAAGCAGAGGGAAGAGAAAGAACCTTCTGTGTGGTTAAGTCAGAGAAAAAGTACACCTTTTAGCACCTCTAGAGTCACCTCACCTGGGCAGCCCCCTCCCCAGCCCAGCCTGAGGTAACTGCTTTCACTCTCAGTGAGCGCTCCCTGGCACCATCCCCAGCACCTAATACCCTTAATAAAAGGGCTTGTTATCTAGCAACTGCCCCAGAATTTGGCCAAAGAGAGGCCTCAGGGAGTCACCCAGAGCCTGAGCAATGGGGGGTCCCTGAAGCAAATGCAGCTGAGTTGTTGAGGGTGCACAGAAACCAGAGCTCTCCCATTACTTCAAATGCACTTCCTAGTGCAGAACCAAGACCTCCGGGAGCCGCACACAATGCTCAAGCCGGGATGAAATGTCTTAGAAAGAGCTGGACAGTGGCTTCCAAGCGTCGGCTCCCTCTCAAACGCTCAATGAAAGCCATGAAAGCTCATTAATAATCCTGGGTCCTTCTGAGACTCCCTCAGCTTTCCGGGAGGTCACCTGAGATGGCAGCTGCTTCGGGAGAATGCTGGACATCGCAGCTCAGGCCGCAAGTGGGACGCTCGCCCTTCTATAGGGTACAAGCAACTTTCTCACTCAGTGACACCTGCAGGGAGAGCAGGGTGGGGAAGCGAACACAGAGACCCCGCAGGAACGAGACCTCGGAAGGAAGAGGAAGGAGGCCCGGTGGGTTAAAGCGCAGTACTACATGAAGCTCTTCGCAGCCGCTTCAGTGGGAGTTCGATCCCCGCCCCCGAGGTGACCCACAGGGCACAGCAGACCTCTCCTGAGCTGCCCGCTGCTCCCCTCAGCAATGTCCTTCATTATTCGGCCCGTTCTGCGCCCCACTCTGTCTCTGGTGAATCCTCTCACCGCCCCTGCACTTCTGGCTTGCACCCCAGTTCTGTGTGCATAAATAAAACAAATCTATGAAACAAGAGGGCCCGCAGATATGAGAACACCCCTCAGAGGCAGAGCGGCAGTCGAGGGGGGCTCCCCCAGCCACGCTTCCTCTCCGAAGTCTCTGCCACTCTGCCATCCTCTTGCCGTCTGAGTCAGAAGCCCCTTCCCGA
>NW_004567115.1:50780334-50780719 GCF_000260355.1 Condylura cristata | reverse complement strand
CAGATACAGAGATATTGTCGGGTGAGAAAACACAGGATTTTTTAAAAAATAAGCAGATGGCCAAGGAGTTATGAGGACCTAAACCATCCATTTCTGTGGGTTTATCTTGTTTATTTACTCAGCTTTTGGCAAAAGCAGCACCCACCCCCTAGCAACAGCTACGTCATCTGCTTCTCGGGTTACAACACAGCCACTTCTAATTTTAAAAACCACCACTTCACAATGCGCAAGAAGCCCCTTTGGGTCGCAGTGTCAGATGTGCCTTTCAACTCCCTTAGACTGACTCGTCTGTGCACAAAGCGACACATATTCTGGACTCCCACAGGGTGCTTCCCTTAGAGCATATGCTACCCCAGACTCCTGACCAGAGCACGGTCCTGACCCA
>NW_004567115.1:50777396-50779807 GCF_000260355.1 Condylura cristata | reverse complement strand
CCACACTCCTGACCAGAGGACAGTCCTCATCAGTCCGTTCTCCTGGGCAGGATTCAATGGCTTCGCCCAGAGCCCACACTGTTCAGCCCGGTCCCCCCACCCACATAGGATGGGGTTTCAGCCTCAATCCTTCCTAGGGCGCCACCCTACTCATCCATGAGGACAAGGTGACAGCAGATCACCTGCTGTTGCCGGGGGAAAGCAGATTGACCAGCCTTCTGTCATGAACCCACATTTCTGTAGTGAATCACAGCTGCACTTTGGGGGAGGAGTGAAGGTTTGAATGTTTCCTAAGAAGAGATCACGGTCTGTCAGAGAAATTTCCTAAACGATAACTTATTACATAAGAAATTCATTTTTCTCCCTCTGCAAAGAACTGGGCCTGAGGTGGTACTTACAAGACAGAATAATCACAAGCAGATGTAGCAATGCTTGCACGAAGTAAAAATAATAATAACAATAAAATAAACTTTATATGTTTTCCTCCTTTAAAAAAAAAAACGTCAGCCCGGCAGGCCTAGCTTGGCCCTTCGGCCATTAACTGCCATCGCGACGTGCAGCTGACGGTTCCTCGCGGCGCCCTCTCTCCGATTCGTGGTTTTCTATTATTTTTCTGGCAGAAAAGCCTGCTCGCAAATACCACAGTGTTCTCATACCAAAACTAAAGTGACTAGGGGATTAAAAGCAATTAGTGTAATTTACTCACTGGCATTAATACTGGAAGTCGATCAGGAGACACATTTTTCAAGGCTCAAAAACATTCTCAAGTTGGGAGAGATTTGAAGTTGGAGCAGGAAAGACCTAGCAGAGGCACTAAAACAAGCCACTGGCCATGGGGGTGGGTGGGGAGAGGGCGTGGAATTCCTGCTCCCTGAGGGATCCCACAGCCCTCACGAGGGGGACCCTATGAAAAAGAGCCAAACAGGGGAGGCTGAGCCCCGGTACCCAGCCTAGTCAGGAAGGGGACCCCAGGAGGGATGAGACAGTGCCCCGGATTAGCCCAAACCAACGAGGGAATGAAAGAAATTAGAAGCTCTTAAGTTGTCTCACACACACGGATGAGCCAGGGAGGACGCTCGGGCCTAGTGTCCAGGTCCAGCTCTCAGGGCTCAGTCCCCTCAGATTTCAAGCCAGAGCACTCTGCGGTCAGCCTGCTCGTGGGCGCGCAGCTGCTATTAGTAAGAACAGACAGGACGCGTCCACTTGCAGGCTCCGCCATCTCCAGAGGATGGTCCTGTCAGCAACGGGCTGGTTCCACCGCACTCGGCCTTCGGGGGAGCCCGGGGCGCTGGCCCTCTCTCCCTGCTGAGCAGGGCTGCGAGAAGGCCGCTCCTGGCCGGGAGAGGCCTGGAGGCCTCGCGGGAGGTGGGACGCCGGCGGGGAGCAGGGCTTTGCTCTGAGGTCCCAGGCCAGGGCGGCTCATTCTCTCCGGAGCAGACTCGTGCCGGTGCCCCGCGGCACCCAACACTCTGAAACCACAACCCACTGCAGGCTGCATCGCCGAGAGCCGGCAGGCTGGCCCAGGGCGTCCCTGGCGGGGTGAGACACCTGCCCAGAGACGGAGAGCGGAAGGGGGCGCCTGTGGGAGGCCACACGCGTCGTTAGCACGTGCTGTGGCGAGAGGAACCGGGGGAGCTTCGAGGCTAAACACCCACTCCCTGGCCTGCGGGGAGGCTGGCTTTGCCCAGGTGAGAGCCTCGGTGGGAGGAAGGGGGGGGGGCTTCCAGGCTAAACACCCACTCCCTGGCTGGCGTGTGATGGCTTCCCCTGGAGATGTGAATTCTGAGCTGCTCTGAAAACCTCCATGAATTCGGGGAGGTCGCCATGATACATGGCCAGCTGCCCGCCTTTCTTCTAGTACGGAGATTGCCCGAGATTGTCGCAGGGAGTCTGCACACGTGTGAACAGGTATTTGCAGTATTTCTCTTTTTAGTCAGCTTTTTGTTGAAGTCACCCCGGTTGAGAACACTGTACGTGATTCAGGGGTACAGGGTGTGTCTTCACCACATCACGTCCCCCGTGAACTGCCCATTGAAAGTCGTCTGTTGACCAGAAACCCCTTCCCGGTCCCGCCGTAAGACAGCCTGGAACGGGCCCTCCCTGGTGGCGCAGGGGTCACGGCTCAGCACCAGGAAGCTATCGGCAGCCCCTGCAGCCTGAGTTCCATCCCCCGGCAGGGAACTACCCCGCGTGGCGCAGCAGACCTCTCCTGTCTCCCCGCTGCTCCCCTCAGCCTGTTCTGCTCCCTACTCTGTCTCTGGTGAATTCCTCTCACCCCCCACACCTCTGGCCTGTATCCCCAGTTTTTGTATGCATCAGTAAAAATTATAAACAAATAAATCTTAAAAAATTAAAAATATATAAAGCCTGGAGTGAATGCACCACAGAAAGGAAGCAGAGGAAAGCAAATC
>NW_004567115.1:50774465-50776836 GCF_000260355.1 Condylura cristata | reverse complement strand
CCACCAGGGAGGGCCCCCAGTCTAATTTTTAACCAAACAATCACAATGTTAAACGAGTGAAGCCCAAATTAACCCATGCAAATTCTGACTGAAGTAACAGCGTGCTGGGTGGCGGTTGATGCCAACAGACTGACTCCGACTGATTTAAGGAATGAAACATTTTCTGTTTTCAAACTGGGTATGAAACTATAATGATGGTACAGAAACATTCATACACATGACCTTCGGTGATGAAAACATAATGGCTTAAAACAGGATACATCATTGTGTTTTTTTACCTTTCACAGGCTCCCTGTGGCAACAGCAAATGGGACTTAGCAGCACCTTAGGGACAGCTGCGCCCCCGCCAATCCCCAGGTGCACCCCGGACACCAGACACGGCCTCAGCACCTTTCTTTCAGTGGCCCCACTGAGTGTCCGAACGGTGATATTAAGTGGCCATTTCCGATTTTCATTATTGTCTATTTTCCTTTTTTTTTTTTTCAAGATTTATTTATTTATGCCTATAGAACTGGGGTACAGGCCAGAGGAGCAGGGGGTGAGAGATTCACCAGAGACAGAGTGGGGAGCAGAACAGGCCGACTGACTGAAACACATTGCTGAGGGGGGCAGCAGGGAGACGGGAGAGGTCTGCTGCGCCATGTGGGTCACCCCCTGGCTGGGGATCGAATCCGTGCTTCAGTGTCTGCACATGCTGCACTTTAACCCGTTGGGCCACCAGGGAGGGCTCTATTTTCCATTCTTTTGATGGCAAACGATAAAGACGGCAGATTTGCAGCTGGACATTGGTCACGTGTAGTCAAAAGAGCCTGCATCACACTGTGCAGGTAGACTTTGACTACGCTGAGAGCCTCCACGGAGCAAAGAAATAAGTCATCAGTGTTCTTTCCTAGGTTCAAAGCTATAGAACATAATCTTAATTTCTGAGTGATGTTCTCAGGTCTTACCAGAAGGATTAATACCACAGCCCACAGGTCCCACAGCCACCTAAGCCAGAGGACATACTCAAACACCAAACAAACAAAAGCCAAGGGCATTCCCCATACCGTATTAAAACACAGTTCATGCACGGAGCAGGAAAGGGGAAGAGGAGGGCTTATTCTAAATAAAGGGGTTTGTTCCTCTGTTAAATGAAAGGGCTTCGGTCTCCTAAACCAGGAAAGCCAGATAAGCCAGGCCTCCTGTTTCCACTCACTCGGGCTCCCCTCCGGGAGGTTCTGAGTGGCTACGATGCCAGCATGTCGCGTTCAAGAAAACTGAGAAAAGCTGAGCCTCTGATTTCTGTGCATGAGGTCACTGCCTCCTCCATGCACCTCCCTCTAGCTAATTACCGGTTCCTCGTGGGCTTTCCCATGCACCTGGGTGGCCCCTTCTCTTTCCAGTAGGTTCTGCCACCTGCCAGCCTCCGCAGGTTTCCTAGTGAGCTTTCCCCTACCCTGCTCCAGCTATCCCGGTTCAAGAACAGCCACGAGAAGTAACAGTTCTTGCCTCCATGGCATTTCAGTGTCTTCTCTGAAAATGTCCCCACACTTGATTGGCAAAATCATCTCTGGTTTAGTTACCTCCACGATTCCCCACAGGCCCTGGGAGGCTGCCATCACTCGATCTCACACCTCAGACACACCCCAGCGCTTGAAGGCATCAGACAGCCTGTTAACTTGACTCCTTAGCATACAAATTTCAAACTACATGAATAAAAAGCTGGAGGAGTTCTGACTCCAGCCCTAGGCTCCCTCAGGCAGTGCTGGGCTGACCCCCACACTGGCCATAGGCTGCCTGTCTGTGCCGCCAGGGGCTGTGAAGTCACCCACTCGTCTCCTGAGCACTGAACGGACCAGCAAGTGGGACCCAGGGACCATGAAAACTGGAAGAAACTGCACAGCCAAGAATGGAAAAGGGGAGGAGAGCGTGGGTGGCAAACAGACTGAGGTCTTTGAGGGAACCCCTCGTCCACATGACCAGGGAGGAGGCGACCTGCTCCCCACCTGCAGAGCCGCTGGGTGGGCCAGAGTCTGAGAGCCCATGACACTCTTAGTAACCTTAAACACCTCCTTTAGCAACGGTTTTGATGGAGGAAACAGAAAGGGGGCTTCACAAGATTGACACACAGGGTTGGGGCAGAAGGGACTAGCCCAGCCACTGACACAGCCACAGAAATCAAGACCCTCGGGCGCCAAGGCCTGGATGACGGGGTTCATCCAAGCAGGTAGCCGACCGCTGAGGGCAGTGTCTGGAGCGTAGAGGGATGGAGATGGAGCCCACGGTGGGAGCTCCGTCCTCTCAGATTCTGCTCAGAGGCAACGCGCCCAGCTCACGGAGTGGCCCTCCCAGGAGAGCCTGTCTCTCCCAGGCCGCCTCTCCACCCGCAGGC
>NW_004567115.1:50769038-50772993 GCF_000260355.1 Condylura cristata | reverse complement strand
AAAAAAAAAAAAAAAAAAAAAAGCGTTTAACAAAAGGGAGCTTTCTGTTTCCCTCCTCTAACTTTCACCACTGACTTCAACCGTGAAGGGGAACTGCTTGTCCCTCCTCAGGCTGATTCACAGAGTGAGCACAGAGCTGGAGCGCCTTAAGTCAGCGGGGAAAGTTAACGACCCCACTGCATTCCAGATACACCAGGCATGAGGAAGCAGACCTGAGAGACCTTCTGCTCAAGAGCTAGCCGGCTATGACCCCCGCCGACAGCTTACTCCCTCCCTAGAGTCGTCAATAATGCAAAAGGGAAGTTCAGCGCAGGCCTTGGGGCAATCAGAACAGACCCCGAAAGAAGCCAAAGGCGCGCAACGAAATCCGTTTCCAGCAACATAGTGCGTTCGATGCTTGTAGCCTTTTATATCAACACTCCCAGACGTTAGAGAGAAACTTCCAGATCAAATTCCCACACCGAATGGGAATCCTGGTGTGATGGAGATGTCAGAGCTGCCCCACTGTTCCTGCACTGAGCACGCGGCCCCTCGTTCCGCCTGCATGTGGTCACGACAAAGACACTGGGTTCGCGGAGATCTGATTCATAAACAACTCTCACAGCGGCAGGACAAACAGGCAAGCCCTTGATCCTTCGCTCCTGTGTCAGTGATGATGTGCTAACGGGGGGAAAGTAACAAAATCCCAAGGGTGGCAGTTTATAGTCTGGTGAAAACCCTAATTCTAGGAAAATGACAGATCGCATACCACAAAATGAATCTTATTCACAAAGGGGGTAATTCTCTGGAACCCCCGCAGCTGTTTTCCTGGGACCACACCTCCCACCAGAGCTCCAGGCTCTGTCCTGGAGAGAGCCGCCCGCGAGTCCGCAGCCCTAAGCCTTCCTCTCTGCTGTTCTGTGTTTCAGCTTCCTAGAACGTCGCTGCTGAGTCCTTTGACGTGTACAGAACAGGCTCAGGACACTCAAGTAACTTGCCCAAGGTCACACAGCTCCTCCAGTCAGAAAGTAGCACTCGCTGGACTTTCAAGTGACTGCACTTACTTGACCAAACCCTAGCAGCCAAGCCCACTTTTGCAACTTGTTTAAGCACAAGTATTTCCGGGACAGGGCAACACTGGTGGGACATGCGTCACTATCTGAAAATTTTATCAAAGAAAATATATTTTCCATTTTAGAAAACAAAAATGACACTGGCAGCATCGTTCTAGCCAGCAGTAAATGTGAAAATTCTTGGAAGAAGAGACACGCCATGGTGCAACTTCCACACTAACTTCTCATTCTTTTTCTATAGTTTTGTCCACCTCACAGACCACAGCCACATAAACCAACACCCTCACCCCACTTTAGTTTTCAAGAACAGAATGAATGATCAATGTTCAAAGCAAAATACAAACTATCCTTTTCATTCACTGGAGTTTCTACCATGTGCAAAGAAAACTAGAGATTAAACACACACGCGCGTGCACAGGTTTTAGCCTCAAGAAGCAGAACATGCACATATGGGATAAACCACAAGGTAGTAAACATTCATAACACCTGCCAAAGCTGCAGTTCAGGGGATAACAGCTTTCAAAGGAATTCTTTGTGGACTGTGATGGTCAGGAATGCCTCCTCAGTGCTGGGATTGGACAGACTATGATTTTTCATATAAGTGCAGAAGAAAGAAACTAAAGCTTTCCAGATCTGCTAGGAATGATCACTGGATTCCTGGAGAAGAAAGCAGGACTATCGTGAGAATGGATGAAAGGGAGGAAATGCAACATTTCTTTAGAAGGATTATAAACTGGTTCATTTTGCTAAAACAGGTAATCCCAGGACTAATGGGCCATGACTTAGCTGAAGGACTGGCTAGGGTTGTGACTTAGCTGAAGGACTGGCTAGGGTTGGACCGAAAGACAGCATTTTCAAAGTGGGACTTGTAGAATAACATTTCTACTTGTCTCTATTAAAGGAACTTACATGGTTTGGTAGCTAAACGTGTTTGGAAATGCTATTTTGCCCCCTTCTGGAGATTCACAATGCACATTAGGATATTGAAGGCACTCAGAAGTCCTGCCATGAAGAATCTGGTTACCTCTGTGTTTCCTCGTGTCTCAAAAATTTTATTTTAACCCTCAAAATAACCTGGTGGCGGGTTAAAACACAGCACTACGAAGCTAAAGCCACTTCAGCAAGAGTTCAATTCCCGGCCAGGGAGTGACCCACAGGGCACAACAGACCTCTCCTGACCCGCCAACTGCTCTCCTCAGCAGTATACTTCATTGATCTATCTGTTCTGCTCTCTACTCTGTCTCTGGTGAATCCTCTCACTGCCCCTGCACCTCTGGTCTGTACCCCAGTTCTATATGCATAAATAAATAAATCTTTAAAAAATATTTAGTTTGAGATACTAATTTAAGAAAAGCTGACATGTAAGAAATGTAGCATATTAAAGTAAGGTGACCTTCATATTTTTTAAGTGTCAATCATGCCATTAACAGCAAAGACAAAACAGATGGAATCAGGACCAGGAAATGGGGAAAACAAAGGTGTGAAATTTTGTGAGGAATGGCAAAGTTCAAGTGGAAGTAAATCAAGAACTCTCCCCAACATTGCCAAAGTTGAGAGGGGCTTCTATGAACATCTATCAAAAACTTTTCCTGCAAGCCCAGATAGGGTGGTGTAGCTGCCCCCAGGAAAAGCAAGGAAAAAAAAAAAAGAGGAATCCGTAGGGACAGGTACGGAGGACTGAAAGTGGTCTGCAAAAATAAGCCCTTTTTATGTAAATGCATATCCTGTAGCTAACAGACTGGGCTTGGAACATTTATCTTTTAAACCAGATGAGACTGGCCCCGGCTTTGAGGTGCTAGAAGCCAGAAGTATGAGCCAAGCGTGGAACCGGAGTGATGGAAATTCTAGTTCAAAGGGCAAAGTGATGAACATCAGTGTTCAAAACAGAAGTGGATTTAGTGTTTTCAACACTCTGAATCGACACTTATCCAGGGTCTTCATGTTATGCAGCTAGGCGTGCTACACAAATGGGATCTCTAATCCTTCTCCAGAGAGAGGAGTCTCAGGCTCAGAAAATAACTCAACTCTTCTTTCAAGATCACTTAGTAAACACTGAACAGCAGCTCTCCGTGCTGGCATTTGCCAAATGGCATTTGCCGAACTTGGAATCCATGAGAAGCCGACGGGTGGTGCCTATAAAAAGCGCCTGTGGCCAGGTGTGGAAATGGCAAGGTTTATGAATGTCTGCCACAGAGTTCTCAGAGCCTCCACGATGTCATCTGCTGGGACCTCCGGGGAGGGGACACTGTGCCCCCATGTCCACGCTCTCTCCGCCAGGGCCCCCTTTGTCATGGTGGTGCAAATGGGACGATGTTCCACTGGCAGCGCCTCGGAAGACTTAGCACTGCCTGTCCCTGCTGGCTCCCCGCTCCTTGGGCAGGAAGGCCCTGGGCATTGCGACAGCGAGGGGCGGGGGGGAGGGCGGGTGTGCTGGTAAAAGGCCTGAAGCTCACGGTCTCAGCTGCCTCCCCTCCAGCAGGAAGTACATCAGCCTGGTGCGCCTTCCGCTTGTCAACACTCACAGCCGCCTGACGCGAGCAAGCAAGCATGGCACAAGACACTGTCGGGAGAGGAGGAGAAGCAGCCCCGGCCTCCAGTGAACTTCCTGCTTGCCCCCACGGTGCGGTGACAGTGGTTCCCCCAACCACTTCAATTACAATGAGACCCACTTGTTTTCCATCACCTTTCAGGCCCTTGTGATGTGACCCCGCCCAATCTCATGTCGTTCTGGTCACCTTGGTCTTCAAATAGCCCCAATTCACTCCCTACTCTGGAGTTCACACTTCTCCTCCTCCAGAAGCTGCTCCTCCTCCTGGGGCTGCTCCTCCTCCGGGGGCTGCTCCTCCTCCGGGGGCTGCTCCTCCTCCAGAAGCTGCTCCTCCTCCCGGGGCTGCTCCTCCTCC
>NW_004567115.1:50745279-50768502 GCF_000260355.1 Condylura cristata | reverse complement strand
CTCCTCCGGGGGCTGCTCCTCCTCTGGGGGCTGCTCCTCCTCCGAAGCTGCTCCTCCTCCCGGGGCTGTTCCTCCTCCGGGGGCTGCTCCTCCTCCGGGGGCTGCCCGGCCCAGGTTGTCCCAAGCACCATCTCTGCAGAAGGGCCTTTCCTGACCACCCTTTCAGAAGCACCCTCTGGCAGTCACCCTCTAGCCCATTAACCATTTCATTTTCTTCCTAACACTACAGTCAGCGTATTCACTTATTCATGTATTGTGCTTGTTTTCTGACCCTGCCACTGGGATGTAAATCCCAAGGGGTAAGAGCCCTGTCTTGTTTCCTGGGCTCTAGCACTCAGAACCCAGGAGACACCTCCCCCCATACCTGTTGGGTGCCAGAAGTCTAAGAAAACGGCTACTCAAGAAAGGAGGGGAAGTCACATGGACGGGGGACCCTGGGACACGCCCCCTGACCTGGTGCCTGCGGTGGCGGTCCGCTCTGCATGTGTTTACTGACGGTTCACTGGCTGTGAACGTGTATTTCAGCCCCCCCCCCGGGGTGCTGATTGAAGCCACAGCAGTCTCTGATGTATTGGTGCCAGTGTAATGCTCACTATGACGGTTACTACATCTGAAGGCCCCGATACGCCCCTCCCTCCACCGCATACCCCTGGATGTGACCACCTCACCCGTTTCACACCTGTAGACACTGACCTGGAATTGCTGTCCAGGCTGAGGGAGGCTGAATCCCCCCCACATGCCCCGTCCTCGAAGCCCTGGAGCAGAAGGGGACCTGCCGGGTCCTGCAGCAGCTTCTTCTCACAGCGGCCACTGTAGGTCCTTCTCAGGCCTGGGGCTCACGTCTGCTCCTGCATTTGAGACCTGCCCTGGTTCTGTGTTTTCCCCCCACATCATTTAGATGTTCTTTGGAAGAAACAGCACTTGTAGGATAAACAGCAGTGGGGAAAGAGTAAGCTTGGATTGTTTGTTTCAGCCAAATAACAGCTGACGTGCTGGCCTATTGTCCCTGAAATAACGGAACAGCCTGGTTTCTCCAAACAGTCACCTTGGAGCGATCTGCGTGACTGCGAGGCAGAACCTCCCTGCCCACGCTGGTCCACGACCCCACCCGCCGCACAGTCGCAAATCCCTGCAGGAGGAGGAAGGCTGTCGTGGGTGGGGGAGACCCTGGGGGCCCCGCCCTGCAGGTGGAAATAAAATTTGCTTTCTTTCCACTCATCTGACAGATTCCCCCGTTTTTACGGGATTTATTATGAAAGTGTCAGAGCCCATCAGAACTTCGAGGGCAGTCACGCAGGATCAGATAAATATAAAAAACACACTTCTGTCCTACCTTTGAAGTTTTCTTAAGTTACTCTGAATAGCATCTGCCCTGCCAAGTTTCCTGCTCCTTGCATAATGAGAGGCTTTCAATGGGCATATCACAAATAGTCCGGATCTGCTTTACAGATAGTCCTGATCTGGGTACATTTTTATTGTTTTTTTAAGATTGATTCATTTATGCATACAGAAGTGGGGTGCAGGCCAAAGGTACAGGGGTAGTGAGAGGGCTTACCAGAGACAGTGGGGAGCAGAACAGCAGAGTGAGGAAGTCCACTGCTGAGGGGAGCAGCAGGCAGGTCAGGAGAGGTCTGCACGCCACGTGGTCACCTCCGGGGCAGGTGGGGATTGAACTCATGCGGAAGTGGCCTCAGCTTCTCAGTGCTGCGCTCTAACCTGCTGCGCCCTCAGGGAGGGCCCCCTTTTTTTCTAGTACAGCAGTCCCAGGTGATGAGAAGCCCTCAGGACTGGTCCTGGGTTTGGGTCCTGGCTGAGCTACTCAGGACTGTGTCACTTTAGGCAAATTGCTTCACCTGTGCAGCCTGTCTCCTTTTCTGTAAAATGAGGAGGCTGGAGCACATGGAAAGTCCTTCATCAGTTAAAACACGAGGCTTTCTATTTGTGAAACTTGAATAATTCCTCGTCTCCTTATCCAAAAACTGGAGCAAGTTATTTTCTTTGATTTAAAAAATTCACAGTGAACTAAGTAAAAATAGGGAGCGACATCAGCCCAAAGGGATGTGATTTTTAAAGGAACACATGCTTAATTGCAAAGTTGCATACCTTTTGAGCAGCCAGAACACTTTGTTTTCTTCCCTAGAAAGGGATAGTTATATTTTTTTGCCTACTTTAATATGTTGACAAATAGCAAAAACACACAGGTTCTAATCTGCCTTTATATCAGTGAGTATAACTGACATGAACTAACCCAGCAGAAAGGAAATTGTGGCAAAAAAAGTGAGGTCCTAGAAATAAAAAGGTTTCCTAAGGTTACGTCCTCCTAAACCCACACTAGCAAGTTGAAAGTATCATCAATCAAAAATGCACTTAATATACCTAATCTACCAAAACACATAGCTCAGCCCACCCATGCGCAGAACACGGGCTTTGGTCGACATTCGCTGGACAAAACCATCTAACAGAAAGTCTATTTTATACTAAAGCATCACAAGCGCGTTTTGTACTCCGCATCATTAGCCCAGGAGAAGATTAAAATTCCAAGAACGACTTCCATTGCATGAGGATCACTTTCACTCCGTGCAAAGCCAACACACCATAAGTCAAACCATGGTAAGTCGGGGTCTGTGTGTAACTGGGGAACATCTGGGGTTCAGAGTTGGCCGATAATATCAGCGTCATAAAAACCCAGAAGTTTATCTTGGTCTCAACTGTGAGCTCCAGGGGAGCTGGAGCGAGGCTTTCCAAGCTCCCCCACCCAGCGTGCCTCATCAAAGCCCTCTGCTGGGGTTTGAGGACCCTTCCCCCATAAAGACCTCCAGCCCGACCGCCGCCCCGGGCCCCAGCAGCACCCACACTCTGGCTCCGCCTTAGGGGTTTCCTCCGCATGCCCTTCTGCAGGCTCCCGAGCTTGGCTGTGCGACACCTCGCCACCTGCACCCGTGGGGTCCTGCCCCCCTCCTCCTCGGGCCCCACCAGCATAAGCGCGTGAGTGCCTGCGGCCGGGGGACTGGCCCGGAGGCCACCGCAGGCCCGGGGCTCCCCGCACCGCCACGTGTAGCCCTGCGCCCCTGCGCCCTCTGTTTACACGGCGTCGCCTCACCGCGCCAGAACTGAGTCTGAGACGCCGCGGTGGCGCCGGCGGGGGCAGGACGCGGGATGACGTGGAAGAGCGAGAGCCCACTCCAGGCGGGGCGCTGCGGACGCCCGAGGACAGCCCCCCCTGACCCACGTCCCCTCAACCCGAAAGATAGACGCTGTCCTGGGCCACAGCCGGCACCCCGCTCCGGATTATCCCTCCGGAGCCGGGACCGCTTCCCGCGCCACGGGCGGGTTAAGGAGAGTGGGGGTGGGAGCGCGTGACAGACGTCCCTGCCGGGCCTCCCACAACCGAACAGATAGATCACCCCCCCCCCCAAGAAGAGAGATGGGGGGCACCAGCCAAGGGCCCGCGGCACAGAGGCCGAGGTGCTGCGGGGAACGAGGCGGCCGTGGGAGGGGGTCGCGTCGCGCGCGCAGAAAGCCGTTCCCGGGATTGAGGGCCGGACCCGGCGACACGAACCCGTGTGGGTGACACCCGAGTGACAGAAGCTTCACGTCGGCACCCATGCGGACATCCGGAGACAGACGGGCAGACGCCAGGGAGACGTCTGGAGAGAGGCTGCGCGTCCGCCGAGCCGGGGCTGCGTGAGGGGACCCCGAGTTCCCCTTCCTTCCCTTCTTTCCTTCTCTCTCGGTGGGTGTTTACAGTCCCTGTCACCGTGAGTGAGCATGAACCCCTTGGGGGTGTTTTAAAACCTCTGTGAGGCCCGCCCTGGTGGCGCAGGGGGTTACAGCACAGCACTGAGAAGTGAAAGCAACTTCAGCACGAGTTCGATTCCCCGCCTGCCCCGGAGGTGACCACAGGGTGCGGCAGACCTCTCCTGACCCGCCCGCTGCTCCCCTCAGCAGTGTGCTTTGTCCATCTGCCTGTTCTGCTCCCCACTTTGTCCCTGGGGAAGCCTCTCCCCGCCCCTGAGCCTCTGGCCTGTACCCCAGTTCTGTGTGCACAAATAAATAAATCTTTAAAAAAAACAAAAAACAACCCTCTGTGAAGGTGTGAGCCATCCACCTCCAGCTGAGCTCGTGGGGGGAGGAGGCGCGGAGGACGTCCCTGGTCGGCAGATAGGGGAGCTGAAGGGAGGGGCCGGCTGGGCGGGAGCATCAGGGGAAACAGAAATGGAGTGTTGCTCCCCAACCTCAGCCTCAGGAAGTGGTGAGATGCTGGTGACCTTACCAGGTAGGGGGCACTTAGCTTGTCGTGAGGTGGTTTCTCTTCAGCATGGCCTGTCTGAAGAGGTGACAGGGCACCCAAGTGGGCCACAGCTCAAGAGCCAGGTGAGGCACAAGGTGGCCGGGATGGACCAGCCACCTGCCCAGGTGACGGTGAGCGCCTCTCCGGCTCCGCCTGCTGGCCGGAAACCTTGGGGGGTGTGGCCAGTCCCACAACCTCCTTACAGGTCCTCTCAGACCAGACTCCAGGAGGCCCAAGGAGGGAGGGACTCGCTGTGCCCTCAAGGTCAAGGCCAGGGTGGTAAGGTGGGGGCCAGCACCTGCAAGCTAGCCGCTGACCCTCTAAGCACACAGCCGCAGTGGGCAGCGGCAGGCACTGTGTCGGGGAGCTGCGACGGTGGGGGGGGGGCTGGCACAGAGCCTCATCGGCCAAGGAATGGATGCAAAGTAGACGCAGGAGGGCAAGGCAACATTCCAGAAAGCTCGGGGGTGGGGTGTGCAGAAAAGAGAGGCGGGAGCTGGAAGCGACAGGGAAGGGAGGGCTCACCCGAGAGGAGGGAGCTGGGGGCCTGTCTACCGGGAGGGGGAATTGACACCCGAAGAGTCGCAGGTCGGTGCACAGGAGGTCAAGTAACAAGCTCCAGGGACCGCTGAGCCCTGGGGACCCCTTCAGACCCAGAGAGGGGACCCACATGTTAGTGTGGGAGACAGCGTGGGTGGGGCCAGGGCTGCCGGGATAGGGGCTGAGGGCTCCCCTTGAGAAGGAAGAGGCGCCTCCTTTGATGTCAGGTCCTGTATCTCCTGCAGCTCCCTGCCTCCACCGCATGACTTAGCTCTAATTACACACTGGCCATTTGCTGTTGCTTCATGTCTGTCTTCTCTCCTCATGGAGATGACCACCTTCCAGACTGTCCCCAGGACACTCTTGATGAGATTTAAGAGTTGTCTGCTTACCCCCACAGGGTAAGTGCTAATGAGAACTCGGCTATAGGTATTCAGATACATGCAACAGCTTTAAGCAGACATCGGTGAAAAAAGAGACTTTTAAAGTAGCATTTTTTGGTATTTTTCTGTTTCTTTCTGGCTTATTTCACTAAGCATGATCCTTTCCAGCTCCATCCGTGTTGCTGCAAGAGGCATGCATTTATCTTTTTGGTTGCTGAGTAATATTCCAGTGTGTATATGTACCACATGTTCTTAATCCAAAGTCAAAATGAAAATCAACAAACAACTATAAACCAGAGCCACGGGGGTGGAGAGGGGAACAGGATCAAAACTGGGGCAGGAAGAGAGTACGGGTGAGTTGGTGGTGGGAAGCCCACAGGGATTACAACCAAGATGAAAAAATGAAGATGATGTAAAAGAAAGATTTTTAATAAATAAATAAAGTAGCATTCCCGTATCTTCCTCTTTCCCTAACAGCAAAATGCCCCGTTTGACATGGGCACGGAACTTGTCATCCCCAAGACCCACACCAGCACAGCCCAAGGCAGGGGCCCGGTGACCACCTGGCCGTAGCTGCCGCAGGCCCACGCAGAGGCCGCTTTGGGGAAGGTGTCTGCAGGCCGCCCCCGGGCTGCCTGTACCTGGAGGGAGACTGGGCTCCTGCAGCTCGCCTGGGAGGTCCCGGAGCGCATCCGAAAAGCGAATCCCTGCAGCCCGATGCTCCTTAGACTCCTTAGACGGCTGCGCTGGGAGCCCCCAGCACCACCAGGGATGAGCCCCCAGACCTGAAGCTGACTCCCAGCAGACCTGCTCACAGCCAAGGCCCAGCTGGGCTGCCCGGCTCCCGACCCACCCGGTGCCTGTGACCAGCGGAAGGCTCCTCTCCTCCTCTCCCTGGCATGGCTCAGCCAGCTCCAGAGAAGGTGTCCAAATGCCAGGCAGGATGGAGGTGAGGGCCATTCACACCCCTCCGGACGAATCACTAACTTCACCAACACCTAATTCCAACCATGCCTCCAGCTTGTATGTAAACTGTGCTCACACGCCTTTAGCAACCCGGAAGGTAACCATGCTGCTGAGCACTTTCGCTGTTCAGCTGGGGGATGTTTAATGTTTACATTCACACAAAAGCGTGTATTAGAAACATACCCAAAAGCTCTACCAACGTTTTCCCACGCTGAGATATTTTCAAAAGGTATGCTAAGCATATGACCACTTGTTTTTCCTCAGTAAAGCTCCTCTTGCCATAAGTTACACTTTCCCGCAAGAGAAAGTGAACATGTGGAAATTATATGAAGGTTTTTAAGACACTGGAGTCCAGTTATTATAGCGAAGCAATAATGTATCAAATAAGACCTGAGTGTCCAGAAAACCTCATGGCCCCTTTTCACACATGTGCAACGACCCCCCCCAAGACTGGGCTATAAAGTAAAAGAATCTGCATCATTAATTAAGGAAGCCGAATACTGTACAGGAGCATCAGAGAACGTGCAGAAGTAGAGAAACTGGAATACACACTGTCTCTGCAAGTGAACAGCTGGGATGAGTTTTCAGAATTCAGTATTGAAATTTGTGTGACTCAACTTACTTGCACACCTTGTGTTCCACAGGTGTGAGGCCTCACAGTTTCTTCCACCCGCCCTCGTTGCAATTTGGCCAAAAACTTGATACGGGAATACTCTGTAAATTTTAGCTTACCAGAGGAAAAATCTGGATGGTTTCTTGCTAAACATTCAGATTTCTGGCTTGTAAGGGAAGAACAAATCTACCCACAGAATATTTCATATCTAGAAGATGCATCTAAGTATGGAAGGTCTAAGATTTTAATGTTGCCAAACTAGTGGGAATTGCCAAATGTTCGTATGCACATTGAAAAGCACCCCCTGTTTCTAAACAATAAAGCACCCCTGTTTCTAAACAATCGTCCATATGTGTTGAGTAGGAAAGAGCTAAGTGACAGTTAGTCAGCTGACTTCTGCAATCTGTCATTAACTGCCATTTTCAAGTTAAAATTATTCCATTTCATTTTCCTTGTAGTGAGCTATATCAAACCCATTTTTAAGAAAGAGTCTCTTTCTCAATCAGATGTCAAATAATTTACTTAACCGATTCCATGAACATGTGGAAATTATATGAAGGTTTTTAAGACACTGGAGTCCGTTTATTACAGTGAAGCAATAACTTATCACACACGACCCGAGTGTCTTCTGTGAACATTCTCAGTAAGTGGGTCTCTCACTGGGTCTTTCTTATTTGAAAACATGATTCACTTTTCATGGAAAAGAATAAGCTCATCCCTCCTCTTTGCAACCCTCCCTCCTGCCCTTGTGTGCACGTAGCTTTTCAAGGGCTAGAGTTTGTAAGTTTAGGTTTAGGGTCTCTGAAAAGCCCTGATTTAAGCACATATGCCCACACACGACCTAGAACCACTGGTGTTTCCATTTTGTCTCCAGACATAGACCTCAACTGTGGGGAATCTAGTTATTGGCCAAAATTATAATGCCAAATAATCAACGTGGGCCGAAAAGTTAATCTCAAGATATCTCATCCGAAAGTACTTCCTTTCAGGTAATAAAGAGAAAATTCTGAGCGAAGCAACAGCCGTGAACAGATTCCTTATTTAAAACACTTCATGGCCTTCCCACGAGTTTCTGGCACAAAATCCAGAACCATCGGAAACTGGAAAGCAACTTACAAATAATTCTACATTTACAGAGAAATCGTGAAAGTAGGCAGGCCTGAGAGCCTAGCTTTTCAGCCTGGTATGCACCCCCCCCCCAACAAGCACGCAAATAACCCCCTGGTGGCCTGGGGTTTTCGACAAATGAACTATTAGTGCCACTGTCGCCTGAAAAAAATTACTTATCAGGTTTTATGAAGCGTTGTATGTAACAATTCAGACCAATCTCTGAGTTTCCTCCGTCTCCCAGCAAACCCCAGAGCTCAGTATACTCACTCTCCAGGCTGTGTCCTGGCTGGCTGCTGTTGCAAAGGGCTTGTAAAACTGCAGATGGAAATAATCTGGGGCTGACTTCAGATCCTGACAACTGCTGCTTTTCTTCTCTTGATTTCTTTTGGTGCCAAAGATGTCGTTCGAGTCCAGAGCTGTTACCGCATGTTAAGTGAAACTGCTGTCAGCATTTTATTACGTTCAGCACTTCAGGTTTCCTGGTCGCTCGCTCCAGCATTCAAGACAGCCACACTCTGTCTACTTCTCAATCCTCTTTTTCCTTTTTTTCCCTCTACGGGAAGGTGCTGGACTCTCCTTCAGCAGGACATTGCTTGAAAATTGTTGGATCCCAGGCTGCATTAAAATAAATACCAATGCCACTCATCTCTCCCTTCAGACATTTCTTCCTGCCCGTGCCCGGGCGGGCTCCTTTTCCCACACTCTCCAGCCCCGGCAGTGGGGAAGGGCGTGTCTGGGCAGGCAGATAACACTTGGACCGGAGATTAAAAGCCCACACTGAAGTCATTAAGTATCTACCAGGCTGGGCCCTGCATCCACTCAGCCATCTCCCAAGCCCTCACCTTGACTTGAAAAGCAACCAGAAAAGTCTAGCAGCTAAGCCAATATCATTTGGGCATTTCCCCACCCTGGAACCACCTGTATTTCATAGAACAAAATAGTACTTCAGCTTAGAGGCCAGGCCTGGGGGAAACGCTTCCTTTCGTTTCATTTCACCTTGAATTATGCACACAGGGAAGCGTTAGTAAGATCGGGAACGAGCAAGACCTAAGTCCAGATTTGCTCAGAATAGTCCACAATTACTACTTTTCACCCTCAAAAAGTGTCTGGGTTTCACCCGTCAATTACTTAGTAACCGTCTCTATAGCTTTGACCTCCGTTCTGGAATGTTCTTTACAATTGCCATATGTGTTTGCAATCTCTAGCCTCCAAACCACAGGTTCACATAACAATTTAGCCTTTCTGGCGGTTAAGAACTTACCCCTTTCTCCTACCCTTACGCTTAGGCGCTCTCAGACCAACTTATGAAGCATGAATTGTATTATACAGGCTTTCATTATTTTTCTTTTCCCTTATAACTATAAATCATTAAAGCCCCATCACTAACTTAATACAGAAAAAAGACTCCTCTGTGGCGTAAAGAAATGCTTTTTCCAAGGTACAGGGTGCGGCTGGATTGTTCAACCTAGGATAATTGGGATGTGGGTGAAATAAGATAACATCTTGCTTTCTCCCATTTGCTGCAGGATTAAAGAGTGAAGGAGAAAATAGCAACATATTTTCTCTTTGACAAGTTTTAAGGAAATCTCACTTCAGAAAAGGGCGGATTATCCATAAATAACAATTACTATAAATGAAAGCCGGAAGTCGTAACCCGCGCCTCGGGTGGGGGAAGATGGCTTTCTTCCCTGTTTTGTATGTTTTTACCTTGTTTTGATTCGGTTATCCTTGAGGAACTAAAAAACCTTTTAGGCATGAGAAAAACACATACTTGGAGGCAACTGGGTAGAAGTAAACTCATTGGGGAAGGAGAAATGTGAGGGATCTGGAAATAAATTCAGAGGGAAATAAAGTGAGTCAGAAACAAATACAAGCACAGGGTGGCTGTCGCCTTCCTCTGGAGAACAGAACTCGCTCCTCGCCAGTCCCATCCCCTGGGAGGAGGCTCCGGCTGGCTCCAGCTGCCCCAAGCCCAGGGTCGCGTCACTGGTGCATCGCTAACATCCCCACCCATGCATGGCCCGGTGCGTGGCTCCACGCCAGCATTCCAGCCTCGTGAACGGCAGCTGTTGGGCAAAGCCGGCCTCCAGGCGCAGACCCCGACTCTGGCTTCCTCTTCCCAGGCCCTAAAAAGGTCATTTCCAAAATATGACATGTGTCTCTTCCCTGCAGGTATGAAGCTACATCCTTTCCGCTTCCTCCCCACAAAGGCCGCCTGATCCCCTCTGCAGCTGGCTGGCCTCTCTCCAGACCCCGAGACCCACCCCACCCAGAGGTGGGAGGCCTTTTGCTCCTCGTGGGGGTCTAATGTGAGGTGCACTGGCTCTGAGTCCCTCCTCAAAGGCCTCTTTTTAAGCAAAGAGCTCCCAGTTTCCTAGTTCCAGTCTGCCTCCAACCCTCAAATAACAGGGCTTCACCCCTAAGCCTTGTTCCCAGCCTCCTACCAAAATAACTGCCCAGTAAAGCTGGTTCTTCCTACATCTGGGATTCCTGCCAATTTCTCAGCTTGGCCCTGAAAAATGCTTCCCTATCTGCAATCCAACGCTAGAATCCGCAGAGCCCCGGAGTCAAATAGTTGTCTAGAGACCTGGAGGTGGTTACTTCCGTCAGAAGCAGCTTGCCAGCTCTAAATGAAATGTAAACTGCCATCAGACAGAAGTCAGAGCTGCAGACCAGACACCCAGCGGCTCTGCTCTTCCTGGACCCGCGCGGGCTGCCCCTCCACCCTGGGACACTCCACGGCTTCGTCTCACATTAGATGACCCTTTGGACATCTTGTGTCTGTGGTCCTCATTTCCACTCTCCCACCCCCAACTGCAATGCCAGCTCCCCAATCTGGGCATGATGTCACCTGCCGTCCTTACCTGCTGCTTCTGCTTCCTGCCTCTGGCACCACCGTCCAGAGCCCACCTAGCAATGAGCCTCCTCCCTCAACCTTAGGGAAGGAACATGACTTCAGGGGTGGCCTCATTTCTCTTGGCCAGTGCTTAACATGAGTATGTGCCCTCATTGTGGCTAGTTATATTTAACTCTATTTAACTATATTTAGGATGTCTTCTGGGGGAATGTTCTGTTTCAACTTTTTTTTAAAAAAGTCACCAAGAAAAGTTTTTGTCAATTCTCTGCCTGGAATGCACAAGCGATAGCTGGAGCGACAGCAGCCACAATGAGACCAAAAGGCAACAACAGAAGATATAGGCGCCGCAAGCTGATGACAGTGAGCGTGCCTAGCAGACGCATCCGGCTACTTCTCAGCCCTTGCCGCTCATCTCAGGTCGCCCATTTTGTGAGTCAAGTAAATTTCTATGTCACTGAGCCCGTATGAGTCAAGTATAATTCAGGCAAGCAAACACTGTCTCCCCAGAAGATAAGAACCAAGGACTCTGTAACTTTCTAGGGCGACTGTGCTGCTTTGGTGCCTAAAGTTGGGGTAGCTGGTCAGTGCTCCCCAGCTTCCTACTCTCTGCCTTTCGTTCAAGCTCTCTCCTCTCCAATTTGCTTTATGCCAAAGACAGTAAGGTAGCGCTTTGCACTCAGCTGCCACACATGTTTTCTTTCACATCTACAATATCTTTAAAGCACATGTGCACAGAGAGACATCAGTGAAAATAGGAGAGTAGGGAATTCTATGGGCCAATCCTTCTGCAAAACAGCTAATAAACTGGCCCAAACTGTCAGAATCAACTTTATCTGAAGTCTGGAAACCCATTAAAGGTTTACAGCAACCAGGTGAACATATAATCAAGAAAAAGACAGCTAAGTAACAGCTAAAAGATGCTTTCTGGCATCTTACCCTGGTAGCCTGCCTGCACTAGCTAGCTCAACGGTGGTCTTGGAGAGAGAGCTCCTGGTATGGGTTCCCAGTGCAGGAAGGAGCAGAGAAACCTTTGTTTTACATAGCTATGGTTATTTCCACATGGCTTCTGGTGGATTCCTGAACGACTTTACCAAGGCTTCATCTTAATTTTACCTAATTCAGAACTCTTCCCCCAACCTCCCAAGCGGGGTGAGTAGATAATTAGCCAATCGGCATTTGTCAAAAATGTTTCAAGGCAAATTAATTACCGGTTGCAATTTGGAGGAAGGAATATCGTCTGAGGCAAACAGTAGGTCCAGCAAAAAGCCGGGAGGAAAGGCTGGCAGTGGGAAATTTGGGGACATAAGGACTTTGAAAAGTTCCCATATTTTCCTGGGAATACAGAAGCTTCTACACATGCCAGGGCCAGGTATAGGGTGCGATAAGACCAGAAGGCTTTTGCTGTCACTCGTAGCCGACTCTCAGGCTTTGGGCCAGCAGGAGACCAGGCCAAGACAGAGCCGTCGATGGCTCTGCTGAGGGTGGCGGCCTGACGCAGCTATGGGTTCCCATCTCTGCTGGCTCTTTTTTGTTCTGTGTTGTTGTCTATGATGTTTAAGAAAATAACTGTGTGAGTGCCCACTGATCACTAAGCTACCCCAACAGAGACCCCAATCGCCATACCTAACAAGGAACACAGATGCCACAGAATTAGCTCAGGAAAGTCACTGAATAGCAGCAACTCAAAAAAGCCAAACAGTGTGCCCAGTGAAGGAGAGAGAATGGGATGCCAGGGTGGCTCGTTATCGTCTTCAAAGTAACTAGTGTTCAACCAAAACTTACAAGATATGTAAAGACACAAAAAAAAAAAAAAAAAGCATGGCCCACACACCACAAGAGAAATGAATTCTTTTTTTTCCCTGAGAAAACCCCAATAATGGATTTAAAATGAACTGTGTTCAGGGGTCAGGATGGCTGAGGGGTCTGAGGCGCCAGACTACAATGAACTACGTGTAATATATTCAAGAAATTAAAGGAAACCCTGTACCAAGAAAAAGAGAAAGCCATGAAAACATCCTAGCAGACAGACAACATCACTAAGTCAATAAAAACTGTAGAGAGAAACCAAATAGAAGTTCTGGAGTTGAGAAGTACAGCAACTCAGGCACAACGACTGGGCTTTGACAGAAAACTCGAGTGACACATGAAAGAATCATCAAACATGAAGGTCGTTCAACTGGACTTAGCTACCTTAGCATCAGGAAGGGAAAATAATGCATCAAAATGTACAGAATCCTGGGCCTCTGTGGTGGTGGGGTTGGAGCGCTGCACTGCAAGGCTAAGCCAAGCCGTGGCTGCATCAGTGCGAGTTCGATCCCTGGACCCGGAGGTGACCCACAGGGCGCGGCAGACCTCTCCTGACTGCCCGCTGCTCCCCTCAGCAGTGCACTTTATCGATCTGCCTGTTTTGTTCCCCACCCTGTGTCTGGTGAATCCTCTCACTGCCCCCTGCACCTCTGGCCTCTACTCCAGTTCTGTGTGCATAAATTTAAAAAAAAAAATTTTTTTTAAGATTTATTTATTTGTGCATACAGAACTGGGGTACAGGCCAGAGGCTCAGGGGCAGTGAGAGGCTTCACCAGACACAGGGTGGGGAGCAGGACAGGCAGATGACGAAGTACACTGCTGAGGGGAGCAGCGGGCGGGTCAGGAGAGGTCTGCCGCGCCCTGTGGTCACCTCCAGGGCAGGCGGGGATCGAACTCATGCAGAAAAGGCTTTAGCTTCTCAGTGCTGTGCTTTAACCCGCTGCGCCACGAGGGAGGGCCCAAAAAAAAAAATTTATAGAACCCAAGCAACCTATGGAGGCAGATCAACATATACATGATGGGAATTCCAGAAGGAACAAAGAGCAGAAAGAACAAGTGAGAAGCAATGGCCAGAACATTAATTAACATACTCAAGAAGCTCTACAGACTCCAAGGATGACAGACTCCAGTAAGTCCACACTGAGACACACTGTAGTCCAAGTGTAGAAAGACAAGAATCCCGAAAGCAGCAGGAAGCGTGAACCATAAACCCCACAGAAGAAACGACTCATCTTCCTTCCACCAATACTTTGCGTTTTTGCAGTTTACTTGTATTGTTAGTCTCTAAAATGCCTCTAAAATTTAAATTTATGAAGTGGGAAATAACCAATAAGCCACATTCTGTCTTTTTAATTTGGAACAGAAAAATTCCTGTGCACCAAATGTGGAAACTGTCAAGAATCCTTGGGTTTGAAGTGAAACTCCAAGCAAAACATCTGGGCAATTAATCTTTTCTTTTTATTATTAGTGCTTTGCTATTTATGGAAAGAATTATAAATTGTTCTTCGATTTTTTTTTTAAATGTTCTTTAAGCAGCATCTGCTTAAACGGATGAGAATGAAGTGTGTTGATTATTTTGCCATGCCTGTATTGTCTGATTTTCAGGTAAACATCCTGGCAAGATACTCACTAGATGTCTTTCTTATCTGTTTATGTGCATGTTCTTTGAGAAATCAGAAAAATTAAGACGTTTAGTGACCAGACCACAACATTAATGCCCTCGATGATTTTATGTCATTGAACGTTTTGTGGTTTCAGATACATCAGAACCCTAATAGCAGAACCTAGAGAAACGACTCAGTGGTCACTTACTCAACCACCAGCTTAAGCCACCCAACACCTTCCTAGTCTGCAAATGACATGTTTCTACATCAACAACCTTTACACACTTGATCGGCTGTCAGCTGCCAAACTCTATTTATGCTCCAAACAAAATGTTTCAAAGTTTCTATGAAAAGAAATTCTCAAAGAACTTTCTGGAATATTAAGACACACCAAGAAGACATTCTATAATGCAATTAAACAGTGCTCAACGGTGAATATTGACGTGGTGAGTTAGAATTCACACTTATATCCACTTTCTTCCTAAAAACCTTCGTCATCCCCAAATTTTACATACTTGAAAATCTGTGGAGACTTCAGTCAAGTACATTTGTCTCAGCTGTCAGTCAGACTGCGGGAAAACACTGACTTACCACACAATAATACAAATCTCATAAGGGCGAGGATGTTTGCAAGTCTGTTCACGGCTCTCCACTATGCCACAGAATCTTGTACACAGCCGGCACTCAATAAACGTGCATCACCTATTCGTAAAGTTGGTAGAGTTTGATCACAAAAAGATTCAAGTTGGTAGTCAAGGAATGGCCAGTAGAATTGATATCACGTTTGCTGCCTCCCACATAAAAGCATTATTTTTCCCGATTACTTTCTGAAGTTGAAGCTTGCGAGCAGGAAGCCCTGTCTCAGAACGGGAAGGAAGCGCCTGTGACCTGCAGGGGTCCTGCAGAGCCAGCTCCTGTGACCAGCAGGGCGGTCAGCAAGGGGTCGGCTAGCTGTGCTGGGCGACCAGATTCATCTGCGGGAGCAAGACCTTCCCAGGAGGGGAGCGCAAGTTCCCTTCGCCCTGTAGAAACAGGCAGCCTCTCAACAGCCTCCCTCTTCATAAGTCGGGGTGCTCAGGACTCACCGCCGCCGGTGTCGTTAGTCTATAAACGTAAATGCAGGTCCTGGGCCTTTCCTTTAGTCTCTGCACTTGTGCTTTTGAACTCCTGTTCTGAACAGTCCTAGGGCATTTGCGCCGGGTCCCAAACTCTTCAAACGACCCGACACTTGCTTAGGTTGAGACACAACGTAGCCAGATCAAACGGCAGGGAGCTGCAGGACAGTGGCCCTGAGCAGGGGGGTCTGTTAAGCAGCCTCCAAGAAAGCTGCAGGCAACAGCTCCTCAGCCGCCCGGGGCTGCAGGCCCGAGCAGCATGTGACGGTCGCGAGGACCTGCGTCTCGGGCTTCGCCTCAAGCTCGGCGCGGTCACAACCTGAGATGTGATCTTGGGGAAGTCTGTGTGACCCCCCGCACTTCTGGTCTTGATCTCTATGGGGCGGGGGGAAGGGGCCACACCACAGTAACGCCAGCCAACGGACTTGACAGGGTCGCTATGGGTGGCAGAGAACATGGCAGTTACAAGCCACACACGCTCGCCCGCACACTCGCTCGCACACACATGCACCACGCAATCATCTCCATCATGGTTGGGTGGAGACAACATGGGCCGGACGGGTCCTAAGACGACGCGTGGCTGCTTACTGGCGGAAAAGCACCACGTGGCCAGCCGCCCGGGGCGCCCTTGCCCGAGCTCCTGCCTCTTCTGGTCCGTAAACCTGCAGTTCAGGAGCAGGACAGCCTGCGTGTGACCTTCTGGTCGCAGGTGACCTGGAGCCCGGGTGAGAGCAGGCAGGGAACTCACCACACCTCTGCTTCGTCCTCCTTATTCAAGTAAGGAAATTGGACTGAAGGTATGTGCTGTCCCCCTAATTCGTGTGCTGAAGCCCTAACCCACAGTGTGGCAGTTCTGGGAGAGGAGAGAGAGGGGTTTACTTTGAGAGGCCATCAACGTGGGGACCCCATGTTGGGACTCATGTCCTTAAAAGAGGAAGAGAGAGCTCCCCTCCCCCCCACATGTAAGAAGATGGCGGGTTCTCTTCCCCGTTCTCTTTATCCCCACAGTCACCCCCAAACACAGGTCGGCATCGCGAATACAGCCTCCGGATGTTCCTGCCTCCGGATTTTCCTGCCTCCAGCTTTTGCAGTTGACCTAAAGACAATCAGAATCTGCTCCTCAATGATCTATCTTCTCCCATTTCTCCATGCTCAAGGGCCCCTAGAGGCTCCACCTACCCATCATTCCACCTCCAAATCTGAAGCCACCAGTCCCGGGCCTGCCCCAGCCCCCTCCTGTGCCCCACAGACACCTGCCCAGGTGTGTGTGCCAGCAGCTCCCGAGGCAGGGCCAGCCCTGGGGGCGCTGCAGGCCTCACGCCGCCCAGCTCACGGAGGTCCAGGCTGCTCTTCCCAGAGGAGGCCCTGAAAGGGGACAGGGGGAGGCGCCCACACAGTCCACGCCCCGCCTCGGGCTCGCACCTCTCCCCCAGGCTCTGCAGACAGCATTCCAGGGCTGCGGAACAGAGGAGAGGAGAGGTGTGGCACAGCCCCACGTGGCACGGCCCACGTGGCACGGCCCACGTGGCACGGCCCACGTGGCACGGCCCACGTGGCACAGCCCACGTGGCACGGCCATGGGGCCAGACTGGAGACGGCCCTCTGCCTCTCTCCCTCTCTTGCTGACTAGATCTTCTCGGACATCCTCTTGCTCGCTCTGGTTCTGGCCTGAGGGGGCACGGCCAGGAGCGTCTCAGAGGCTGACGCACACGTGTCTCTAGCCTGGCTTTTGACAGCAACCCCGGGAAAACATCTATTAGGAGGGAAACGGAAACTCTGGGCAGAAACCAAGCACCAACCCTGAAGCCACAGCCTCCCTTCGCCTGGGCCAGCGACAGTTAGCGCCTCCCACCCAGCCCTGGGCAGAAGGTGCGTCAGGAATCAGCAGCTCGCAGACACGAAGCAGACATACAGCAGTGTCAGAAGCGGCGACAGAGGTTGTCAGGGAAGCTGAAATGAACTACAGACACCTCAGCTTTCCCGCTGAACACGGATTGTTTCCTCGTCTCTAAAGTCAAAGCTGCTGAGTGACGCGGCCCGCAGGCCCAGACCAAAGCCAGGAGCTGAGCTGGGGGCTCGTCCGTTTTTAAAGAGCCATAAAAACTCAAAGCAGGGCCCCCCCGGGGTTGTCTCAGTGCTGTCGCCCTCCGGCCTGAGGTGGATCCCAGCCAGGGAGGGACCCACAGGGCGCAGCAGACCTCTCCGGTCTCCCCGCTGTTCCCCTCAGCAGTGGATTTCAGTCAGTCAGCCTGTCCTGCTCCCCACTCTGTCTCTGGGGAGTCTTCTCAGCCCTGCACCTCTGGCCGACACCCCAGTTCTTCTATGCAAAAATGAAACCATTTTTTAAAAATCAAAGCAATAGTATTTGTGAAAAGTATCTGAAATTCAAACTCTGGCCAGAAACATCTGCCCCCTGCTGTGCTTGCTCATTCACAGGCGCCCTGGTGACTTTGGGGCGCCCGTGGCATGGCCGCCCGCTGGCACCGGACCCTATGTCCCCAGAAGTCGAAAATATTTACTACTTTGCCCTTTCGAGGGAACGTTTACCGAAACCTGAGGTAAAGCTCAGTTCCCACGAGGGCGCAGAAGCGCCCCTGGGCACGGAAGTCCGTGGAAAATGCTGAGACCGCGGACACCAAGCGACCCCAGCCGTGGGGGAGTGTCCACGCTGCGGTCTGAGGGTTTCACAAGTGGGGGTGGGGGGCCCCTGGGAAAGAGGAGCGGGGCCCTGGGACTCCCACCCTCCTCCGCCAGCTAGTTCTGGTTTCATCCTGGTGTACTGGGGCGCCACGTGTCAATATACTGAGTTAGGGATTTTCCCCCCCAAACGTTTGCATCACACTGTGCCCCCGTTTGCCTTTGATAAAGCCAAGCCCGTCTCAAAGGCCTGGATAAAACGGCCCCACGACGTGGCTAAAACCGCACGACCGCGACCGCACGCCAGCCCACCCAGCTCCCCGGCGGCGCTCGGTCTGACCTCACTTTGTTAAGCGGGGACACCCCACTTTTTTATTACAAAAGTTTATTTTTACATCATTTTGTACATTTTTTTTTCCATCTCGATTGTAATCCCCGCGGGTTTCCCATCACCAAATCACCCATGTGCCACCACCATAGTCCCGTGCATTTCTCCCCCCGTTTTTGATCCCATCCCCCACTCCACCCCCGCAAAATGTCTCTGGTATATGGTTGTTCATTATTTTTGTTATTTTCTCGCCTGGTCCATTATACTCCTGCTATGAGTGACACCATCCGGTATTTTTCTTTCTCTTTCTGGCTTATCTCACTAAGCATGATCTTTTCTAGCTCCATCCAAGTTGCTGCAAAAGACATGTGTTTCTCTTTTTTGGTTGCTGAGTAATATTCCATTGTATATATGTACCACATCTTTTTTATCCAGTCATCTACTTTTGGGCATTTGGGCTGCTTCCATGTTTTTCCAATTGTAAATAGAGCAGCAGTAAACATGGGGGTGCAGGTATCTTTTTGAATCAGTGTTTTTGTGTCTTTTGGGTAGATACCTAGGAGTGGTATTGCTGGGTCATAGGGAAGCTCCATGTTTAGCAGTTTGAGGAACCTCCAAGCAGTTTTCCATAGTGGTTGTACTAGTTTGCATTCCCACCAGCAGTGCAGGAGAGTTCCTTTTTCTCCACATCCTCGCCAACATTTGTTGTTGCTAGTTGTTTGAAGATGTGCCATTCTCACTGGGGTGAGGTGGTATCTCATTGTGATTTTAATTTGCATCTCCCTTATTACGAGTGATGTTGAACATTTTTTCATATGCCATGCCTGTTGGCCATCTGCATTTCCTCTTTGGAGAAGTGTCTTTTTAGCTCTACTGCCCATTTTTTGATGGGGTTCTTTACTTTATTTTTGTTGAGTTTCATCAGTTTTCCGTATATTTTTGTGATCAGTCCTTTATCGCTACTTTTAGGGACACCCCACATTTAATACGGGACTCCCCAACAGCCGGTTCTGCCGCCATCCAATTCCCCGACGTGCTAAAGAAAAACGCTAAAGCACTACAGGCAGAGACAGGGCTCCTGGCCTTCATCTACTAAGCAATGTGCCATTACTGCTACTGTCATTAAAGGGGAGCTGACAGGAGCGGGCAGGATGCTCGGGTTCTCGCGTCTACTTTTCCACTAAAATAACAGACGTGCACGCTCCATTCAAAACGTCCGAACAACCAGCATGTACCAGCGTGTGGTGGTGTGTGAGGAGCCAAGAGCCGATAACAGCCGTCCATCTCAGTGCATTGCCAGAGACGGGGTCTCCGCAGAATGTTGGGGTGTCAATCAACAGCAAGACTGGCAGGGCGGGGTGAGAGCTCCCGGCACTGAGACTCACCTGTGTTTGGGTCAAATGAGCATGAGCTGGAAGCGGCGTGAGAAGGTCAAGTGACTCCCTCACCCCGCTCATTTTTCACAGGGATGATAGGCCCTCACCAGATTCCTTAGCTGCTGCGGGCAGGAGGGCGGGCGGGGGCACACTCCAGTGGAAGATCTGCGCCTAAACGACTCTCTTGCAATATCTGACTGTGGGGGTCCTCCCTGGTGGCGCAGCGGGTTAAAGCACAGCACTAAGAAGCTAAAGCCACTTCCGCATGAGTTCGATCCCCACCTACCCGGAGGTGACCACATGGCGTGGCAGACCTCTCTTGGCCCGCCTGCTGCTCCCCTCAGCCGTGTACTTCATCGATCTGCCTGTTCTGCTCCCCACTCTGCCTCTGGTGAAGCCTCTCACCCTCCGCATCTCTGGCCTGTCCCCGAGTTCTGTATGAATAAATAAATAAATCTTTAAAAAAAAATCTGACTGTGGGAAGTAAAATTCCAGTAGCAGTTGTCATCTTGCCCATAGTTTTCCAACATCGTGGGGTTGCCAGCTCACCCCTGAGTCTGTTTCACAGGAGCCCAATAACGAATCCTCGAAACAAAGCGAGTCTCTACAGGCAGCTGGTGTAACTTCCAGATGCCTTGACTGATTTTTTGGAGCTTTTTCAGTCCCTGCCTTCTGAACTTCTTCAGGTTAGAAATAGTCGGTCTACATTTTGTTCTCTATGTCAGGCAAGTTTGCTGTGTGCCTGAAACGCGTATAGTCCTGAATGTCTATTATAGCTCAATAAAACTGGGAGAACACGCACTGAAATAGTTCTCGGCATGTTCCAAGATGCTTGTTGAGTAGCAAGACGACTTCCAAGGGTGAATGGGCGTCGAGGCTGGGCGGGATACCACTCCAGGGGAGCCCCGGCCCCAGCACCTGCGGGCCCCAAGCGCTCGGCAGCTCATTCCTGCACACTCTCGGGGCCCGAGATGTACACACCGAATCTCAGGCACGGAAGAGGGAATCTGGTCAACGTGAAGCAGAATTCTCACGGACAGGCCACCTATGTTACCATCATCGAAAAAGCATTTCTAAGAGGCGGGGTGGAAAATGTGGCGATTCTACCCAGTCAAAACGCAACAAACAACACACACAACCTCCGATCTCTGTCAAAGGGCGAGGCCAGCCCCTGGCGGGGGACGTCTATGCCCAAGTCAACCAGCTGGGGAGCACCGGGACTGGCCAGAGACGCATCCTTCGGCCCACCGCAGTGAGCGCAGATGTAAGGACAAAGAGAAGCCCTTGGAAACCCGTTTTCCAAATAGGCCCCATCCCTTTAAATGCCCCGTTTATTCCAAACACTTGAGCCTCTCACACAGGTCACCTGCTTCTGTTCATCAGATGTTACATCCCAGTCTGGGTTACCAAAGCAAGAGCCCCAAAATAAAACGATCAGGTTGTTTCTTACCACCGGGCAGAGAAAACTTATATGCTTATATGGGGGCCTTCCTGCTTCCCCTGGTTGCCCCCCACATGGCACACAGGTGTGCCAGGCACACGGGATCTTGGCGAGCCGAGTCCGGGTGCCACCTGCCCCCCTGTGTTTCTCAGAGACTAAATTTCACAAAAGGACAAACAAACCAACCCTTAGAGTTTTCCCCGAACCAGCCGGAGGCAGTGCCGGGGGGGGGGGGGGCCCGCCAGGCCCCCGTGTGGCATTCAAGCCAGATGTGTGGGTTCCTCACTCAGGCCCCCCTTGAACAACTGAGAAGAGCCAAACCAACATCAGTACTGGAGGGAAATGATTATTGTGTGGTATGGGAAGGAGCCTGGGGGCTGTAGCTGGGGTGGGACCCAGCTCTGCCCCCAAGCCGCTGTGAGACTTTGGGGAACCTCAGTCTTTCTCTCGTAAGGTCTCCCACTGATTATTTCCACTCAATTATCATAACCAGCAATTGTTCATTTATTCCCTCGGTAATTCATGTCAGTTACTAGAAGCTCCTCCATGGAAAGAACATGAGAGGCACAGTGGAAAGCCACCGCTCCACCGCTAGCCTCGACCATGAATGTGCTCCCTGAGCTCGCAGTGTAAACCTGCAGGAGTGAAAGCAGCTTTCTCTGCGGCAAGATGAAGCGCTCGGCTTCTTGCGGTCACCTTGGCCTGGCTGTGAGGAGAGAGGCCCCGGCCGTCCCTTCCCCTAGCTCACAGTGCCCCCCAGTGGCCTCCGGGAACATTACACTCTTTCGCTTTGTGCATGTATGTAGAACACTGAACTCCTGCTGCTGATTTTATGTGTCAGTTTAGGCCAACAGGCTGCTGATTTTATGTGTCAATTTGACTGAGTCACAGTACCCAGATATTTAGCCAAAAACCAGTCTAGATGTCACTGGGATGCACTTGGGTAGGTGTAATTAGCATGCAGTCGAAAGGCTTTAAGTCAAGCAGATTGCCCTCCCTAGGAGGGTGGGCCTCGTCCCATCAGTGGGAGATCTTACGAGAGAAAGACTGAGGTTCCCCAAAGTCTCACAGCACCTTGGGGGCAGAGCTGGGCCCCACCCCAGCTACAACCCCCAGGCTCCTTCCCATACCACACAATAATCATTTCCCTCCAGTACTGATGTCAAAGGCAGCAAGAGGGAAGGAGTGAGAACAAGTGGACATTCATTTTTAACTAATCACTGAAAATACACTGGTGGGCCAGCATGGTGCTGAGCCCTCAGACACTGCTCTCTTGTTTGTCTATTTTCAGCTGAAGATACCAAGTTTCAAAAAAATAAGCACTGACTTGGGGGTGCATGGCTGTAAAGAGGAGCTGGAACCCCAGCTCAGCTCTGCTCTGCTTCAGGCTCCTCCCGGGCCGTCTCCCCACCACTGTGCTGCGAGGGAGTGTAAAGACACTGGCCCTGGGCACACCTGCTCCTCACAGCACAGACCCATGCCACCCAGGGGTTCCCAGAGCCCCTGGCCCGCACCCCTGACACCTCTGGAACCCTGGCTGTGGGAGAAGACACCTTAAACTCCAAGTTCCTTAGCGGGACCCGCAGCTGCTACCCAGCACCTGCACAGTCAGGACCATAGATGGTTTGTTGAAGGAATAAATGAATGACGTCTCAGACAGATTCCAAAGCAAACTGCTGAAGCTCAGGAGCCGGTCCGTTCTCCTGGCCCTGTGCCAATAGCATCCAAGGCAGGACCTCGGATGATTCTGAGACAGACAGTGGGGGGCTGTAAGGAACCCCCCGGGGTGTCAGGCCAAACTGGAGGGTGCATGCAGCTGGCAGGCACGGGCCGAGCCGGCAGCTCCACCCTCCCCTGCTCCTGCACTGGGAAGGTGCCAATGCCTCACCCTCAGACTGCCCCAGGCCAGACAGAGTAGGCCACAGAAAGGGGGTCACCAGGAGGCGACTGCCACCCTGCTCACACTACAAATATTCAAGATCCAAAAAAATTCATAAGAAATACAAATACTCCAAAAACCATTAATTCTGTAGAGGTCGAGATCTACAATGTAGATCAAGTACCACAATATATACGCAGTGCTGCAATGCATGCCCAGTGGTGGGATGCACGCCCAGGGCCACGATGCACGCCCAGGGCCACGCCCAGGGCCCCAT
>NW_004567115.1:50729791-50745046 GCF_000260355.1 Condylura cristata | reverse complement strand
CCCAGGACCCCATGCACGCCCAGGGCCACGCCCAGGACCCCATGCACGCCCAGGGCCACGCCCAGGGCCACGATGCACACCCAGGGCCACGCCCAGGGCCACGATGCACGCCCAGGGCCACGCCCAGGACCCCGATGCACGCCCAGGGCCACGCCCAGGACCCCGATGCACGCCCAGGCCAAGATAGACACTGAGTACCGTGCCCAGGACCACGAAGCATGCAGAGGCGGGTCCGCACCGGCCTGGGTCTTGTGCCAACACATTCTCACCTTCTTTCTACCCACCTTGGCCAAGCTTGTGTATGCCTGGGATGAAAAACAACCTCAGAAATACAAAGCGCCCACCCTCCACCATGGCACCCTGCACCCTCCTCTCGGGTTTCTCCGGGATGTTTCCCATGAAGCCTGAAGCTTTTAAAGAACGGGTTCTACGGAAGAGCGTTACAAACATTTCACAAATTATCTCATTCTCTGGAGTAATATCCATGCTACAGTCGTACCTGGAGAAACAGGTCACATTTTTCTATTAACTTGTTTTGACTGAGGTAATAGTGGCTTTCAACAATGCACACGACTTAGCGCAACAGGATGACGCCCCCCAGCAGTCTGTCACCACACCCACCACCAAGCCCCACTCCTCCCGCTCTGGGAACCTCGGGACCCTGCTCCAGCTTGTCTTGGTAGTTTTTCTGTTCCTTTGCTTTTGTTTCCTTCTGTTCCACGTGTGAGTGAACCATCTGGCATTGCTTTTCTCCTTCTGACTTACTGTACATCATATAATCCCTTCGAGTTCCACTGGGGTTGCAAATGGTAAGACTGTGTTTTGGTTTTGTTTTGTTTTGTTTTAAGATTTATTTATTTATGCTTAAAGAACTGGGGTTCAGGCCAGAGGGGTGATGGATGAGAGGATTCACCAGCAACAGAGTGGGGAGCAGAACAGGCCCTGACTGATGAAGCACACTGCTGAGGGGAGCAGCGGGCGGGTCAGGAGAGGTCTGCCGCGCCATGGGGTCACCTCCGGGCAGGCGGGAATCGAACTCATGTGCAAGTAGCTTTCGCTTCTTAGTGCTGTGCTCTAACCCTCTGTGCCACCGGGGAGGGCCTGGAAAAACAACTTTTTTTTTTTTAAAGATTTATTTATTTGTGCATACAGAACTGGGGCACAGGCCAGAGGCTCAGGGGCGGTGAGAGGCTTCACCAGAGACAGAGCGGGGAGCAGAACAGGCAGATCGACGAAGTCCACTGCTGAGGGGAGCAGCGGATGGTCAGGAGAGATCTGCCGCGCCCTATGGTCACCTCCGGGGCAGGTGGGAATTGAACTCAAGCGGAAGCGGCTTTAGATTCTCAGTGCTGTGCTTTAACCCGCTGCGCCACCAGGGAGGGCCGGAAAAACAACTTTTTAAAGATTAATTCAGCCAACCCCACCAGGTGGATGAAGAGTTTCCGTTGCTTGCTGCTCACAGACCCACACACAGCACGGGGAAGCGGAAGAGCATCCCATCAGACACCAGGACCAGCAGCAAAGCACAGAAGCTCCCCCAGAATCAGAAGGAGACGTGGGCACTTTAATCCAGACTTGACTTTTTGCAAGTAATTATTAGCCTCAGTAGAAAGACCTTCGCCACAGTTAGAGAGACTTGAGCACTAAATGCATCAATATGGAAACTTACAACCTCGTCCTCTCAGGGGAGGGAGTCCCGGCACGCTACTACCTGGGATGACCGAAACTTGTCAGTAGACCAGCAAAATGCCCTTCAGAGAGCATCGGTCTTCCAAGTCATGTGAGGCTGAGATCAGACTGGAACAGCAGAAAGCTTTCATTAACGGGACCTGCAGTGACCGGACTGCAGAGCAGAACGGAAGAGACTCCATGCACCCTGAGACACACACCGGGGCGTCAGGGCGGTGCTGGCTTCTTCGTTTCAACGGAGGGAAGATTAGCGAAAAGGACAATGACACTAAACGTAAGAAGCTAGTAACAGGCTACTGGAGAGCTGCAGCACCGCATTTTCCTGAGTTCAAAAAAGATCATAAATTCTCCCCGTCCTTAGCTGACTGCAGTAGCTTCTCTCACACAGGATGGCGAGGCGAGAGGGCGGGCGGGAAGGATGACAGTCACCCTTTGAGCAGCCTCCAGAGTCGCCAGAGTTGGCTTCAGGGAGGAACCGAGAAGGTGGTTCAGCCTGCGTGACTGGGAAGGGCGGGCCGAGACATAAGGAAACAGGGAGAACCCAGGCGGAGACAGGACCACATTAGCAGAATGCGAAGTTCCAGTTCTTTATGACACAGCAGAAGGGGGTGTTAGCTCCATCTTTCGGCACCACAATTGTCAACATCCACCAAAATATTGCCAGGCAATTCCTTCCCCCCGCAGTATAGTCAGATCATCACAAAACATGGACATATGTCTCAATTCTGTAGCAGAGGAGTCAGAAACAAGTTTTGATGAAACAGACAATTATTTGCATTTTGAGGAACTAACCACCTGTTTCCTGACAGGAGCAGCGATTTGGCAAGGCCTCTCAAGAAAGATTCCAAGTTTAAGGCAGAAGCAGGAGTACAAATGAGTCCAGGCACAAAAGCCAGGTTTCTTTCCTGCCAAGCTTCTCCTCACATCGGGACAATTTTCCATGCGCGTGTTCTTTACGGGGCGATCCTTTCGGCCGTCTGCATCCTGTCTCTCCTGTCCTCTTCTCTCCTGGAGACCCCAGACCTGCTGATGGTCATCTCCCCTCCTGCACCTGCCCCCGCAGAAAAAAGTTCTGCACCACTAACTTAGGGGCCTCAAGTTCAGTCTCGTCCTAGGGCGTCTCTGCCAAGCGAGACCCAGGAGGCCAGGGCCCTCCTGACGCCCGCTGTGCCCTCTGCAGAGAGGGCACGGGTGAGCCTTTTGAACTGGGAACAATCTAATTCCATGCAGCTCCCCGAAATGAATGCTCTCAAAAAGGCAGGCCTACCTGTTACCACATCCCTTTAAGCACTGGACACAGCGTCCTTACTCAATGCCCCCAGGTGACGGACCTCCCATGTGAGCTGCCCAGGAACCCACAGCCAGCGTCCTACTGCCAGAGAAGGACCCGTAATCCCTGCTCTCCCGTTATAAGAGAGCACGTGACTGCCTGCTTTTCAGTGAGCCAGGCCTATGGTGAAAGCATGTTTTCCCCTCCAGCTCATCTCAACCAATAGAAACGCCCCAGACACCCTGAAAGACCCTCATCTAACCTTTGCACAGGAGTGGCAAACAGGCCAGACCACCGAGCACCCCAAGGAAGCAGGTTAGGGGTGAAGCCAGCTCCGATCAGGCTCCAGGCCTCGTGACCACCTCTCCTGCCCAGGTGGGGAGACCTGGCCCAGCATCTTCCGTCCATCCAGGAGCCCACATGCACCATCGCCTACGTTTCGCCAGGAGAAGGCCGATAACCACATCTGCTCCCACAGTGGTCACCGCTCTGGACCTCTGGAATGCATCTCAGCCCACGGAGAACTGAACAAAGCTCATCCGCTGGCACCCGGCCAACGGACAGCAAATCTCCTCTTCAGAGTCCGAACATGAAGGTGTGGATGGCCCCATTTCTAATGTGCACAAGGACAGCAAGTTGGCACGAAGACAAGTAAGAATGCACCAGATGGCCTGAGGGGGTGTGTTAGGAACACCCGTGGGGTTAGTTCTTCCCACGCAGGCACTAGACGTAGGCTGTCTTCTGCAGCACACGCCTAGAGCAGGCCCAAAGCCAAGGACAGAAATGGTCACGAGCAGGTGACCCCAGCGGCACTCAAGGGCTTGTCAGTGCCACCTAGGCCATGTGCCACAATCATGCGAAAGGACAGTCTCCGCACAGGTAGCCAACACAATAATGCCCACCCCCGCCCCCACCCCGAGGACACAGAGAAAATGTCCGTGAAGATTCCCCAGCATTTGGGTTCAGGGCATGGTAAGCACATGGTGGCAGTTCCCTTCCCTCAGATCTCTTTGGGAGTATAAATTCCTTGGGCTGGAGGGAGAAAGATTTTTTTTTCATTGGCAGCACAAAACAGATGACCATCGGTTTATAAAGTTCTCTAGAAGTCGGTGCGTGTCGTTGCACATCACAGAAACCCCAGATCAAGCTGGCTGAAAAATCACAGCAAATGTGCTGACTCATCCAACTGCTACCTGCAGGGACAGTGCAGGCAGCAGGTGTGACCGGGGCTCAGACATGTGGCCAGGGGCTGGTTCTCATGTGGAATGTAGACTCAGCTGTGTTGCATATGCCAGTGACTTACAGTTTAACACAAAACCAAGAAAATCAAAAGCAACCAAAATCCCACAGAGATTTTCTGCCTGTATATGACTTTCTAGTTGTATAAACTTGTGACCTCGTGAGGTGTCAGTCTGCAGAAACAGAGAATGATGGACAATAAGCAAGGGACTAAAAATTTGAACAGAAAGGGGGTGGAAAATAGACTTTTCCCACATTTTCTTCTTGTCTTTGCTACTTTAGCAACTCAGGATTTCATGTTGTCTTAAACCAGGCTGAACATAGAGATTAATATTTTCAATATTTCAAACATGAGAACTTGTAGGCCTGAAGTTTAAGTTCAAAACACAGCAGATGAACTAGAAGTTTCATAATAAATCCAACACTGTCATGGTTCAATTTTGGACATAAATTTTAATGACTATGAAAAGTTATTCGTACATAAATCAAACATGATTTCCCTAACCAAGGTAAAGGATAGATTTAAAAAGAAGCTGATTACCACCCCACCTCTCTGGAAAGGAAAAGAGTAAAAGTTTATTTCTAAAATCTCATTTCTTAACGCTAGTTGGCAAACTGTCTGTGGAGGGCATTAGTCAACTTTATAAATGCTGCTATAAAACAGCTGAAATAAGCAAATTGCTATTCTAATCTCCGGGCTGGCTCCAAAGTCAAATTGCTTTCTTCCTCCTGCCTGTTACAACTTAAATCTGCTTGATGAAACACCTATGTCTTAGCGCCAGTTCTCAGCAGTAGGTTTTTACCATTTTTCCATCCAGTTTTAAAGTACAGTCTTAGGTAAATCCAGAAAAAAATTCCAGGCAACTCTAGGTAAATCATAGCCCTCTTCCTTTGAAGTTAACAAGGTCCCCAAAACAAAGAGATGGGTCATTTCCTAGCAGACAGAATTCACAGAACTGCATGTGTCCCGTCCTCTGGATGCTTGCTGGGGGCACGAGACACTTCCCAGGAGATGAGGGCCAGATCGAGTGAGAACAGCCGTCCGCCGGCTGGGACCGGCAGCCCGAGGGACAGTGTGACGGGGACAGTGTGCCCCCTGCTTCACTCAAAGACCCGGCCACCGCTGGGCCCCGCCCCCACCAGACCAGACCTCTGCAGGAACAAGCCAACAGAAAGATTGGCAGTTGCCACTGAAGTGGAGCCGAGGCGAAGGGGCGAGGGAAAGGAGGGAACGCAGAAGACACACTGGGACACGGCGGCGTGATTTCAGCTTGATTCCAGATGCATGCCTCAGCCATTTTCCTGGGGCTCTTCCTTTCACCCCCGTCTCTGCCAAGGGCTCTCAGCGCACCGCTCGCCCAAGCTCATGACCTCGGAGGAGAGATGAGCCAATGCCCTTCGCCACGTTCTCGGTCCAGTCAGTCACCACGTTGTCACCCATTGACAGCTTCTTGGAAAAAGCTCATCCTCCTCAGGCTGTGCCTTGCAAAACACAGACACGCCATAAATATTTGCCGGATTAAGTTCAGTAAGTACACATTTTCGGGGGCTCTGCTGAAAAATCATTATGAAAAATAGGCCATCCATTGTGTGGCTTCTGATCTGCACCAGTGAACTGTAAAAATTATTTATGCAACCATCCGAGAAAAATTTTTTAAAGATTTATTTATTTGTGCACACAGAACTGGGGGACAGGTCAGAGGTACAAGGGGTGAGAGGATTCACCAGAGACAGAGTGGGGAGCAGAACAGGCAGATCGAAGAAGTTCACTGCTGAGGGGAGCAGCAGGCGAGACAGGGGAGGTCTGCCGCGCCCTGTGGGTCACCTCCTGGCCGGGGGTTCATAGCTTCACAGTGCTGTGCTTAGCCGGCTGTGCCACCAGGGAGGGCCCATCATCAGAGAAATTTAAACACTAGTGGGTAGTTACCACAAAGCCTTTTTTTTTTTTTTTTTGGCCCACCTGCTACAACCCCATGATCAGTGATATTTTTAAGTGTGATTGGGGCACTGTGATTCTGCTTTTTTCAAGTCATCATTTAGAGATACACTTGAGGATATACTATGAAATCATACGCCCACTAGGATTGGCTTTACAGTGACCCTAAAAGTCATAAAGGAGGAGGGGGCGGGTTCAGACGGGGCCAGAGGGGCTGTGTGTCAGGTGTCCTGGCGCAGCCTAAAGGCACCACCCACCAGTCTCCCCGTGTCTGGCGAGGACATTGCTCACGATAATAAAATGGGCCTTTTCATACATAAGTGCTAGGACAGCACAGAGGCTGAGGCCAGACTGGAGCCAAATAATGACTCTGCCCCACAGCAGGAGGGGACTTGGGCCCGGTTGCTTAGTCACCCCGTGCCTCGGTCTCCTCACCTCGTGAACTGCCTCCGAGCTCCGCTGATACGATGAGAGAGTGGCAGACACGGCCAGGCCGGGCGTACCACAGACCCCGCCTGCATTTATGTCAAGCTGTGCCCTGCTGCTAGACCTACTGCGTGCAGCCTTACTAAGCCATGAGTGGTGAGCTCGCGCTGAGAATGGAGAGGCGCAGAAAGCACCACTTTTCTCTCTGGGTCTTCTGGCCCAAGGGGGTTGGGGACACACAAGGGAAAGGAAGAGAGTGTTTACCAAACACGTGCTAGGTAGGAAGCCCCTAGCAGGTCTCTCCCGGGGTGTGAGCTCACGTTAGCCTCACCAACTAGTGGGACAGATGTCACAGCTCGACACGGGGGGATCTGAACTGAGGGTGAGGGAGTCACAGCACCACCTGACTTGAAAGCTGGTAGCTTGAACCATGTAAAAGTTAAGTAGAGCAGGTAATAGAAATGGAAAAAAGTGTCCCAGTGTCTCCCAGGAGCCCCCAGCATCACCAAGGCCATGAGAACAGAAAGAAGAGGCCCAAGTGAAAATGCAGAAAGTGAAAGAGCAAACATGATCGAATCTGACAGCCACTTGGGTCAGTTTCTTCAGAGTGGCCCCAGGAGCAAGCGCAGGAAATGCAAACTCCCAGTGGGCTGTGGTGCACTCATCTGGGTCTGGCGGCCAGAAACTGGTGCTTTCAACAGGCCAAGGACGCTCCACCACCCCTGCCCCCCTCTCCCCCCGGTATCTCAAGACCCAGGCTGGCTAGGGAGGGAGGGACACAGATGTAAAGAAAGCCAAGGGGAGATCCCACACGCAGTGGCTCAGGGTGAGAGCCAGGTTCAGCCATCTGGTCGACCCCATCCACGGCCCATGAACGTGCCCCGCTGCACCAGCTCGGGGCTTCCCGCCAGCCAGTCCCAGTTGCACGTGCTCCTTGGGAAGCCTTGAGTCCCCAGGGAGCTGAGACCAGCACAGTTTTGCTTCTGCTGGGCCGCGGATCTGTGCGCTGGACAACAGGCCACACAGGAGCTCCAGTCCTTAAATTACAGTTATCTGCATAAACTGTACTGTCTTTTCTTTTTGTTCCCTGCTAAGGTTTATCCCACAGGTCACATACATCATTTTTGTTAACTAGTCTGTCAATACTTTTTGTTTTGTTTTACAATCACACGCTACTATCTCTGGTTGCTTGTTGAGAAACTGTCAAGGTTTATCACGATGGCTGACTGTTCCATTTCGACCTCTCTAGGGTGCTTTTACATATCAGATGTAACTGAAATTTAGCTAAGGAAATGGGCCCTGGCCCATGGCCTCGGAAAATGAAAAAGACTCAATGTAGAATGTAGGTGAAAAATAATTTAAGATAGGGGGTGTGGGGCCTCCCTGGTGGCACAGGGGTTAAGTCTCAGGTCTCTGAAACCATCAGCAGCCACCGCAGCAAGAGTTCGATCCCCAGCGAGGGCGCTGACCCACATGGGCAGCAGACATCTCCCGTCTCCCCACTGCTCCCCTCAGCAGTGTATTTCAGTAGATCTGCATGTTCTGCTCCCCACTCTGTCTCTGGTGAATCCTGTGACCCCCCACACCGCACATTTAGCCTGTCCCCCAGTTCTTGTGTGCATAAATAAATAAATCTAAACATATATGTGGGGTATATGTTTGGAAAGTGGTCAGAATAGTTGATTAACTTTATGATCCAGGAAAAGAATATAAGGCTTAAGATGAGAAGGTCCCAGCTGGAACTCACAGTGTGATGCCGACAGAAAGCGGAGGTTCCACGTTCCCCACCCCACACAAGGAAGGGTGGAGCTGCAGCGCTGAGAAGCAGGAGGAGATGGAGAAGAGGAGGCGGGGGTGGGGGCAGAAGGGCCTGGGAAGAATCTCTCAGCTTTGGGCTTGTGCCGGGAACTTGGGGGACATGGAAAGAGACATTTGAAAGAGACAGACGTGGGACAGAGACCCGGGGGAGACTGACATACACCTTTATCCTGATTTGGGTTTTGCTTTTGCTCTTTTCCTTCCAGCCTTTAAAATAGGGGGTGTGGGGCCTCCCTGGTGGCACAGGGGGTGTGGGGCCTCCCTGGTGGCACAGTATATCTACTGAAATATACTGCTGAGGGGAGCAGTGGGCAGACAGGAGATGTCTGCTGCCCATGTGGGTCAGCTCCCTGGCTGGGGATCGAACTCTTGCTGCGGTGGCTGCTGATAGTTTCATAGACCTGCCCAGGCTTTCTGCCCCCTTCCTATGGTGCCTTAGGCTGTGGCAAGCGTTTGGGCCAACCCCACTGGGCATCGACCTGCAGCAGGCCGGGTAACTTTGGATTCCGGGGAAACATCTCTTCTCTCCGTCTCACGCTCATTGTATCAAAGTTCCCTTCCATTGAAGGTCTTACACACTTGAGTTGTCTTGTCGTTATGCAGCGATGGCAGAACCCACTGAGAGCAGGCAAGTTTGGGGTCCCGAGATGCCCCTCCCTTGCCTGATAACCATTATATAATCCTAATCACATATTATTTTCAGAAAGGTGACAGCTTATGGGGTGAAGTTTAACACAGCCGTTAAATAAAGCTGTCAAATTCTTTCAACCCTTGAAGTTTGTCGGGTATACCAGAACACAGCAAGGTGTTCCGCATTAAAACCACATCTCAGGGCGAGTGGGTGGTGGACGCCCAGACGCACGGCCGTACACGTGTGCGTATCTGAGAAAAAGATCGGGACCCGAGGCATCACTGGAAAGACGAGGCTGTAGTGTTGCTAAGCTTTTTCACGTACGGGGTAGACACCACCCTTTACAATAGCTAAGGTGAACCACAGGGCCCAGTCTTTGGCCTGGAGTATTGACAGTCTAGAAGCAAAGTGGAGAAGCTCCAAGGAAAACCCCAAGAAAGAGGAGACCTCCCTGGGATCGAATGGCCCCCTCATCAGAGAAGCTTCCAGAACTGGTGAAGCTGTCCACCACTGGGGCTCCCCGATACCTCCGGCATGACCATCTCCTTGGTTCGCAAACCACAAACAGGCCTGCTGTGAGCTCCCGGGCGCAGAGGCCTACAGGCTCGCAGGAGCCCCTCTGACTGGGGAGGAAGCCCCAAAGGGCGACTCCCACGCCTGCCAGGCCTGTGAGGCAAGGACATCTTGTAGATGAGGGGACGCCACTGTCCAGTTTCCCTGTGGCCACGACGCAGGACGGAGTGAGTGCCCTTCGGATGATAGAGTTTTAAAAAGCAGAGGACCCCACTTAGGTGACGGTAGTTAAAATTACACAGAAAGAGCAAATGACAGAAGGCGCTTTGCTGCTCTGGGAGAGTCAGAATGGGCCGGTCAGCCACCGGTCAGTCTGTGGGTCTGCTGACCCCCTGCGGACATGAGGCAGCGTGATGGCCAGAGCAGGCTGCCTCGGGGCTGCAGAAAGTCGCCGCTGTTTTTCCAGCTTCATTCTAAAGCGACGATAGTGATGCCCAACCATCTCCGGAAGGGCTGCGTCTCTGGGGGACCCTCCCAGCCAGGGTTGGAAAGTCATTTCACTGTCAGATCTCGGGGGGAAATCCCCCCTTCCCGTGTGGGGTTGGGCAATTGAACAGATTCATATCAGGCAGATTGGAAGGAGAAAAAGCCTAACGGTGGCATAACATACGTATAGGGAATTTACATGACTGAGAATTTTAAAGTGTAGTGGAAGGATTGTGGGCAAATCTGAGGGGAGGCGGGGTCATCAAGGTGGGGGTGACCTCGCATGACAGGGACCTGCCGCTCCCTGCTGGACCCGGCCTGTGCTCTCCAGGACACGAAGGGGAACGGCATTTGCCTCTGACTGGCAGGACTCCAGGGCCTTCACTGCTCTCAGCTGCAAATAACCAGCATCTTCCAGAGTCGGTAGCAGAGTCCTGAGGCGCCAGGCTCCCAACAGCTTCAGTTCTTAGCAGTCTGGACACGGCCTCCTCTGGGCAGATGGAGAAAAGCCCGCCTGGCCTTTCGGGGAGGCCAACCCCAAGGCTAGCAGCACATGGCCAGTAAAGACATACAGCCCAGAGGCTGACAGGCTGACCGGACAGTCTGCAGGGCTTCTCCCCTGGAGGGTGGAGCTGGAGCCCCGGGCAGCCCCGGCCGCGAGATCCCATGTCAGTCACATGGCCCGCTGAGCGAGGGGGACACTGAGCCCTAATGCCCTGGCAGGAACATGCGAAGCCCCCAGTCTCTGGGTCCGAAACCCAGTCTACTCGCTCAAAGACGCCAGACGCAAGATGGGAGTCAGGCCCGCAGGGATCGGGGAGGGGCTTGGCCTGCTGTGGAAGGCCGCTCAGCGCAGCCCCCCGACTTCCAGGGCCCGCCCAGGGGTCTAGAGCAGATGAGGGTCTGGAAGCTTCAAGTTCCAGCTGGCACAGCCCACCCCCACCTTTGCCACCAGCTGCCATCCAGGAAGAGGCCCCGGGCCCCACACCTGGGACATCCCAGCCCGAGAAGGCGGAGCTGTGACCCGGACCTTGGCTGTGTCTGGCTCACCCTGCACTCTCATCAGAGTCAGCACCGAACACACCCAGGCGGCAGGAGGGAGGGAATGACAGCGCTCAGAAGCGGTGAACAGGCCGCTGTGCTGCGGCCTGAGTCACGCTGGGTAATGCGCTCGGGTTCCTGTGGAAAGGCGCCCCGACCTGCCGGCACAGGTCCCGCCTCTGAGGGCGGCGAGGAAAGCCAAGCCATTATCTGCATTCCATAAGCGCCCGTGGGCACACGTGGGCACCCCGCCAAGGGAGGGTCCTCGCCCAGCTCAGTGCAATTCAAAGCAAAATAAAGTCGTTCCGCTAGACGGGACCAGTGGCAGGGAGGAGGACCGGAAGTCACGCCCAGGGAGGGAGCTCCTGCTCCTTTTTTTTTTAAATCTTCAGGCTGCAGGGTTACTTGGAGCACCTCAAAACCACAACTGCAATCAGCCAAACTGCACTCTGCCAGCAGCTTGTTACTCAGTCAGCAGCTCCTGAAGCCGAGGATGAGGAAGTCAGGCCCTTGCAAGGCACGTGACCTAACAACGGCGGAGGTGCAGAGCGAAGCAGGAGACCAGGCAGACAAGGAGCAGGTGGAGACATTCGGACTGCTGGCTTCACTGAATCGCCCACAGAACGGCGGCCCCCGCAGGGCCGGGGGAGGGCGCCCCACCCTGGGGGCTCCGGGCACCATACTGGCACCTGCCCTCTGACCAGGACCTAGAGCAACATGCGTCTGCTCGCTGTGACACAGCCCTACCAGGTAAGACCCCAAGGATGGGGGCGGGGGGCGCAGGCGGCAAGAGGCAGAAGCCGGTCCCCAGCCTCGGGGGCGCAGGACGTCACTCTAGCAGCAAAGTCAAAATAATCTGGCGTCGTCAGACTGGCCGACTGGACCAGCCTCGGAATCAAGTGGGGGCAAGGCCAAGCCACTTCTGACCCTGATGAGATGGGGAGTTTCCTTTGATGCTGCTACTTCGGCCAGAACACTGTTCTCTTAGCCTTCCAAATGTCACCTCACTGTGAATTTTCGAGAACTTCGCCTGCCTTATTTAGGGACATGACCCTGCCTTGCCACCCTCTCCTGCAGGGCACTTTGCACAGGGGAAAATGAACAACCCACATCCTAAAGCTAAGACATCGCATGGAGGAAGAACTTTGTCTACCCGTGATGGACACACGGGGTTTTTCAAGGTTTCTTGCCCCCGAGAAACATCAAAACCTTGTGCTTTACTGTGATTTTTGCTTGAAATCTCAAAAATAAATGCGCCCATGAAAAATATTTAAGTGATGATGCTTTCAAAGAAAAACATTGGCAGTAGCTTTGACATAGCCAGCTTTTCCCCCTCTTCACACTATGTTTTCCGAGGAAGCTGGGGAGGTTGCTTCCCTCAGGGCGGTCGTCTGCTGTGGCATTGATGGGCTGGAGGGGAACAGTCAGGGTGCCTGTGTAAAGGAGACACACGGCCAGGAGAGTATGCTTGAAGCAAACCCAAGATCGCCAGCTCCTGGCACCTGAGTCCGGTCCCTTTTCCAAAATCCTCGCTGTTCTCTTTGCAAGAACATGGCCAGGAAAAGTCCTTCCACCAAGCACAGACGGGACTTCTCCCAGGGTCAAGAACAGCGCCCACTTCACCCAGCAGACAGGCTGGATGGGAGGCAAGTTCTTCCAAGCCACAGGAAGCCTTGAGAGTGTCATCAACTTAAAAAGAATTACATGGTGGTCTTCAACTTTTTAATTAGCTAAAGTTTGTAAACTACAGCATTCATCTTCATCCTGTGATGAATGGACTGCCCTGTACTCGATTTCCCTGTTCAACTTTTTTTCTATCCTCCAGCAGAAAGCCGCCCGAGCGCGCAAAGCCGATGCCGGTTTCCCTGGAGTTTCCAAAAGAGGCCTCTGAAGTCTTTTCACTCATCAGCCTGGCAGGCCTACGTCCCTCTGCTAACCCACCCAGAGGACACTGTAGCCGGCATGCAAAGGTCTACAAAGCAAGAACCCCTGCGGACCCTTCTGGATGAAATGAACCTCCCTGTTAGGAAGGACAGAGGCTTTCTCCTCGATCACTGGGCAGCTAGGGGGCCAGTGTTTACTAACGCAGCCCCAAAGCAGTGGCAGGGTCTTCCCCTGTCCTCAGGCCACTCGCTTCTGAGCATGCGATGCCATTCCAGACTTTCCTGGTGGCTCCGGAGGGCCACAGGCCTCTTTCCTCTGCCAAAACCTCCGTCTCCACAGCACTGCGCCCGGGCGAGCCCAGGTGGACAGTCGCAGCTCACAGCACACGTGACACTTCCCCTGAGGCTGTGTTACAAACGTAGTGACGGTGTCAACCACCTCACCTGCTCAGCCAATTCTTGCCTGTCGCTTTGGACCCAGAAATCATCGAGAATTTATGTCTCGGGCCACCTGCAAGTGAGCTCCCCTTCTGCCGCCCACGGTTTGTCTCGTTTTTCTATCTACCTTCCTCTGCCTGCCTTAAAAACTGAAACTCCCCAGCACCCCGCTTTATGCATGCCAGCTCCACACTGTCACTCTCCCTCGGGTTGAGCCCACCCACCAGCTCGAGAGACCACACCACGGATCCGAAGGCCGGCGGAGACCCCCACACTAGAGTCACGCGGCTGCAGAGTCTGGAGAAAGCCCAGTTTCCTGTAATTACGACCTCTCAACTTCGAGCAAATGAGCTCCTTCCCCTTCCATTTTGTAAAGCTTTATTTTTATTTATTTATACATATGAGAACTGGGATATCGACCAGAGGTGGGGTGTGGGGAGCGAGAGGCTTCACCAGAGACAGAGCGGGGAGCAGAACAGGCGGATCCACTGCAACCCACTGCTGAGGGGAGCAGCGGGAAACAGGAGAGGTCTGCCGCGCCCTGGGGGTCCCTCCCTGGCCAGGGTCAAACTGGTGCTGCCAGGCTGGCAATAGCCTGATAGCGCTGAGACTTGAGCCCCTGCGCCACAGGGAGGACCCGCTTTCCCTCCCTGGACAGTGAAAGTATTCTGCCATCACCGCTCTCTCCATCAGCAAGGGGCTCAAAGACCAGTGTGTCCAGGGCTTTTCCTAAATATCCGGTTGGTTTTCTTTTTAACCAAAATATAATTAACATATCATCTTTGTTAAAAAGCAGAGCCTCTGGCCCTCCCTGGTGGCGCAGCGGGTTAAAGCACAGCACTGAGAAGCTAAAGCCGCTTCCGCATGAGTTCGATTCCCGCCTGCCCCGGAGGTGACCACAGGGCGCGGCAGACCTCTCCTGACCCGCCCGCTGCTCCCCTCAGCAGTGTGCTTCGTCCATCTGCCTGTTCTGCTCCCCACTCTGTCTCTGGTGAATCCTCTTAGCCCTGCACCCCTGGCCTGTACCCTAGCTCTTGTGTGCATAAATAAATATTTTTAAAATAAAAAATAAAAATACCACCATTGCTGCCTAGCACCTCGCCTATGGTTTTGAGCCAGGATGTCTGTGGTAAGGCATACAGCATGTACACAGTGAGGAATTCCTTTCGTTATTTAAAGTTCCCCCAAAACTGTGGTTCTGATGTACAGACTCGGAACCCCAGAGATGGGTCCAGACACAGTTTCCATCTATTAATATGGTGAAGAAGGTAACCAGGTCTCTCATAATGGACACACCAGAGTCATTTACAAAAATGAAGTGAGAAACTATTCTTGGAATAGTCTCTAAGTCATCGCACTTACTCAGGACCTAGAATTGCAATTATTATCTTCCATCTTTCCCTGTGCATCTGATATGGCTTGTCTTTCCGATTTGTGTTGCTATAAAGCATCACACGTGTTTATGGTAATATTATGGACCGCGAGCATTTTTCCCATGTTGTTTCATAACCTTCACTGACATTTTCATGGATGGATAATAGTCCATCCAGCAAACAGAACATAACTGACCTATGGTATTGTGGTATCTAGGATACCTGCAATTTTTCTTAAAAGCAAGAAGCCGGACTTCCTACTTATAGACTCTAGATCTACTCCTAAAGGCAGATTCGCTACATCAACTGTGACTACCTAGATGATGCTCTGATGCATACTTCCAACCTCTTGGCAAGCATCTTCACAAGTTTCCTAATTTTTTTTTTCAGTTAACAATACCACTGCTGATTTAGCTCATCTTTACTGATACTGAGTGGTTTTGCCCCATGCCATATGTTAAAAGGTAAACTGGGGCCCTCCCTGGGGCACAGCGAGTTAAAGCGCAGCACTA
>NW_004567115.1:50725695-50729526 GCF_000260355.1 Condylura cristata | reverse complement strand
CTAAAGCCGCTTCCGCATGAGTTCGATCCCCGCCTGCCCCGGAGGTGACCACATGGCGCGGCAGACCTCTCCTGACCCGCCCGCTGCTCCCCTCAGCGGTGTGCTTCGTCGATCTGCCTGTTCTGCTTCCCACTCTGTCTCTGGTGAATCCTCTCACCACCTCTGTACCTCTGGCCTGTACCCCAGTTCTGTATGCATAAATAAATAAAATCTTAAAAAAAAAAAAAGGTAAACTGAGACGCATTACATTTTTAAACCTCAGTTGAACAAATTATTCCAATGGGGCAGCATCAAAACTGAAAAGCTATGGAGGGGGCACTCCCTGGGGGGGAGCTAAGGCAAAGATGTTCACAAAAGACGCAAACAATGCAAAGATACTATTTCACTGGCTCAAACTTAACTTTCGCCTTATCTTAGGAAATGTCCTTATGGAACTGTTACAGTTCTTGAGTTTCATTTTCTCAAACTCAAGAAAATCTAACTGTATGATTACTTGTTCTTAGTTTGATTTTTCTCAGATTTAAGACAAACCTCACTGACTGGGGTTCCCAGGGGCAGGAGGGTGACCCCAGTGGGACGGCCTTCTCCTTTAACTCTGCTAACAAAAGGCCGTTCAGAAAGCAGCACCAACAGTCAGTCAGCATTAACTTGACTTCTAAGTGTACCGATGCTTTATTTATAAAGCTGCATTACCTCAAGAGCTGGACTCGACCCTATACACTGAAGTTCGTGGTTTTCACTCTCCAAGAAATTATAATCCAGTGGGAAAATGTAACACTCACATAAGCAAGTAGGCTATAAATGCCAATTATTTCTAAATATGAGATGATATACATGGTCATCGTTTGAGATGCCTGGGCAGTCATTTTGGCGATGAAGGCAAAGGGACAGTGACCGACCTACTTGGGAAATGAAATCATGTCCGCAAAATCACAGAAGGCTGCATTCATTCCTTCGAGTCCATGCTTACGTCAGAGCTGTTGAGGACACACCGCGAGGCCTCAGGAAAATCACTTCCATCTTCCCTGTTCGCACAATCGCCCCTACTGTAAACCCCTCTGCTCTCAAGGAAAGCGTGTTTTGCATGTCACCCGCTTGACCTGAGATTGGCCGGCACAGACCGACACCCCAGCAGGAAAGCAGGCCCCCGCCAGCCAGGGCCAGCGTGAGAAGGCGCCCACTCAGCAGCCTGCTCTTCAGAAATAACCCGTCTACATCCCGGTAGCCCGTGACAGCTCTCTCCTTCTTCTAAGAAATGTCCAGAAATGTGAATGAGAGAGGAATGAAGAAAAAACATTTTAAAAACTGTATACGTATTTCAGTACAGTATTTCTCCCCCAGACCCAAAGTCACCGAAATGGCTAACGCATGTTAAAGACATCTGACACCTCGTGCTTTATCTACTCATCCATTTGAGCATGTAAATTGAAAGTAGGATTTACACTTAAATTTAAATTTCCTGGCTAAATTCCCCTTTACGGTCACTCTGGAGACCACCCACACTCTTCGCCGCGTATGGCTGCCTCACGGGGTCCACATGCTGTCCAGCCTCAGCCCTTTCCTGATAAATGGACCTATGTCTGGGAACAAAAGAAACTGCTTTTTTTTTTTTTTTTTTAAAGAAAACAAAGACATACGGGTGTTTCTGAGCCTCGTTTCCTCCACAGCATCAACAGGACGCATGAAGTGTTTCCAAAGGAAACAAGCTCATCCAGTCGCTGACAGCCATGACAGTGCTGGGCTCCCTCCAGCAACCTGGTCTTCACCTGGAGCTCGCCTCTGCTGCAAGACATCTCTGTTCTCTCCTCTTTCTCGTCTCTACTTACTCCCTGGTTTGACCTACGCAGTTTCGAGCATAAATCAGTTTGTTCCACGTGAAGATGAAAGATTAGAACAGGAGAGAGTGACGCCCCAGGAACTGTACGCACAGGGACAGGAGACACAACACCCTGTGGGCCTAAACAGATCCCCGGTGCTATCAGCTCTGAAAATCTTTCTGGAAATTGCCTGCGAGTATTGAGTCATGTAACTCGGAGACAAGCCAACACCTCGCCTTGCTGCTTGGGAGCCCTGAATGGACTAGCAGAGCAGAAACTGAGGAAGACAAGCAGGAGGGGCCAGGAGGTCCATGTCCAAAAGAGGCCGACCCCGTGCCTGCCACCACCTTCCCAGGCTTTGGAGGCCGCCAGGGCATCCGCAGCAGCCTCTAGTCCAAAGCAGCCTGTGCGCAGCGGATTTCCAGGCAAGGCAGAGAAGGCCTTGCCGCTCGCACGAGCTTCCCTCTCCGCTTCACTTTCGTAGGGCAGAAGGGATGGATTTCAGGGTTTACCTGGCTACATAACAGTCGGGTTTGCCGCTATTCTGCTCCAGTTTCAGGGGCAAAAGCAAAGCACCAAAGAGGTCCTTGGTTCTTCTTGTACGGACTTACTTTACTCCAGATCAGCGCAAATGATTTCCAAAGAGCTGATCATACCAGGGTGGAGAAAAAGAGGTGTGCAGAGTTCAATTCTTAAAAGTATTTCAGATGGAAGGTTAGCGGGAAATGTTTTATCAAAATAGCTAGTGCGATATAGATATTCTACAGGAAAAAATACCACCTCCTCCTAAATATCAGTTGTTTTGTTTTGTAGAAAGTCAAATATATAAGCAAGTGATGGAGCTCTGAATTGCTGCAAAAGTGACTGCCTTCAATTAAATAAAAATCACTTCTAAGCTGCATTGGCTTCCAACTCTGGTATCTGTGTTCGGGTTGATCACAACTTAGAAGCCAGAGCTCGTCCCGGGGAACCTGTGTTTTTAATAATTCCTTCCCCCTTCTCCCCACTTTCTAGGTCTACCAACTTCTAAGAACCCCTAGTGGGCAAGGAGGGAGGGTGATGGGAACTGACGTGTGCCGGGAGACCGGATGTGCTGAGCCAGGGAGGGCGTCGTGTCTCCACGTCCTGGAGGTGGGGGTTAGACTGCTCCCCATCTAGCGAGTAGTAAGTTAGTCTGCGCGCGTCCACACACCCTCGTGTGTGCAGAGCTAAAGAATGCTCCAATCTTTACCATTGGGGGTGTTCCGTGACCTCTACAACCGCATTCACAAGAGAAAGTGGGCTCCAGGCCACCAGTTCAAGGGGTGAAGCCCGGCTCCGCCACCGTCTGGCTGGTCAGCAGTCACCTGGGGCGGGTCATCTGCCCTCACTGGTCTCAGTTCACTCATCTGTACATTGGAAATATCGCCAGCCCCAATGTCTCAAGGTCCGCAGAGAGGAGAAAAGGAAACGGGCCAGCACCAGGCACTAGGAAGCAAATGCGTGAGTGCTCTGTCTTCTGGATACTTCTAAAGTAAACTCATTTCTTATATTTTGATTTTACATGCCAAATGAACAACCTGAATGCTCAGGCCTGGACAACTGGGACAGTGTTCACTGAAGATGCAGGTCCATGAAGCAAGTAAAACAGAGATTCAAAAAACTCTGGTTCCGAACTGTCCAGACGGAACCATTCCTTTCCATGGCAGGGGGTGGGTTGAACCCCCTTCAGCAGGTGAGAGCGCTTCATTCTCCTCCCAGCCTTGACAGTGAGGCAGGTGCAATGCAGAGGGCAGCTCTGACCCCAACGCCGTCAGAGAGGAAACGTCCTGGTGGAAGCCCAAGCTGACGCCATGGCAGGCTTCAGAAGGCTTCCGAACCAGCCAGGCCGAAGCTTCGGTTATCAACAAGGCGCCAAGGCCGAGCTTAACTGTAAATGTCCTGATCTTGCTCATCCCACAGCAACAGCCAATCAGCAAGTGACCGGTATAGGTCAGGGGAGCACCAGACGTCCCAGGTCTGCGGCCGGTAGCCA
>NW_004567115.1:50723857-50725325 GCF_000260355.1 Condylura cristata | reverse complement strand
TAGTAAAAACCCTGCCTTCCCTGAGCTCGGGGCTCCCCACTTCCCCTGCTGAGTCGATGCATGTTGGGAGCCCAGGCTCGAGCTGGCAATAAAGACCCTCGTGTGCTTTGCCTGGAAATCGGCTCCCTGGTGGTCTCTGGGAAACTCGAAATCTGGGCATAACACTAGAAAAAGATCTATTTGCAGCAAGATGACTGCCAACCTATGCTGGTACTCTGTGAAGCATTTCCTATGATGGCACTTCCTGTGACATAGTTCCCATGATGGCTCTTCCTGTGACATATTTCCCATGACGTCACTTCCTATGACATATTTCCCATGGTGGCACTTCATGTGACGGTATTTCCTACCCTGGTACTTCCTGTGACCGCGCTGATGCAGCTGTCAATCTGCAGGAAACCCCTCAGGTTACCAGCCAGCACAGGGCAAAAGTGAACTAACTACCTGTAGCATTTTGGAACCTTAAGAACTGGTGCAATACTTCTCTTTGTTTAGCATGACTTTATAAATTCTGCGAAATAACAAAAATGGAAGAGCATGCTAAAATATTCAGAAAAAAATGCCACTGATGGAACTTTGTAGATTTCGAGTCAATGGGGCGGGGCAAGGGTACGTTTGAAATAAGACTGGCCACGTGCTGATAAACTTTGAAGTGGGGTTTCTGGGTAGGTGGTGCAATACCTGATTTTGATATCCTTCTACTTTTGAAAATGACCATAGGTTCCCCAAAATAAAAGTGAGGAGTAACTCGGAGTCAGCTTGAAAAGACAACTGTGAAAATGCTGCAGAGTCTACACCAAGCATGAAGCGGGCCACGTGCTTTTCGCTTCCCGGTGAGAGGCAGGCTGGCAGCCAGAGCAGGTCGCGTCTCAGGCATTAATCTCGGCCCCATAACTAAGCGGTTTAATTACAGGACTCCAATGAGGTTTTTGCTGAAGTCAAAAAAAAAATTAAGGCTCTTTTCGAAATTCGGCACAGCTTACAAAACACAAGTCACAAACTTTACTCGCTTTTTGTCTGCTCAATTCAAAGGAAGCCTTGTGCAAAAAAACCGGCTGTGCAAAGTCAGACAAAACACAGCGCGCTTTAAAACCCTACGCATGCAAAACACGCTAGAAACTAAGCTCGCTGCATCACTGGACCACAACATTGCAGGTAAGCTAATCCCTTCAGAGGCAGCAGCGCTGCGAAGACCCAGCAAAGAAAAAGGCGGCAGCAGGTCTTTTAACGCCTGAACTTTTGACCTCCCAAAATGCCACGAAAGAATTCCTCAACCCGGCCTGGAGAGCACGCTTCCCCCTCCAAGCCGCTGCGTAGCGCACGGCCATTCACTCACCCGCTTTTCGCCACTGGGCCCCAACTAGGAAACTAAAAATGACATTCTAAAAGCCGTGCAAACCGGTCTTGAGATAATGATACAGGCGCGATGAAAGCCAGCAAGCCCAGGCAGCCGGTAAGTGCGCGGCCC
>NW_004567115.1:50719283-50722032 GCF_000260355.1 Condylura cristata | reverse complement strand
GTCTACAACTCAGCCGGCCGGCGGGGTGTCGCCTCAGCCCCCTCCGGAGGGCGCGAAGGGTTTCCCGCCGCGCTGGCCCGCGGCTGCTCTCAGACCTCAGTGTCCATCACAGTCGCCGCGGCAGCTGCTGGAGCCAAGCTACCGGGTCTCCCCCAGAGACTCTGGCCCCGTGCGTCTGCTGTCCAGTCTAATATTTATTTTCTTCAAATTCCCAGATGCGGCGGCTGCCGCCTGTCTGGAACCGCACAGGAAAAACATGGAAGGAAGAACCTGTAGCCTGGGGGAGCAGGGGCGGGGCCAGGGGTTGCGGCTGGCCCCCAGGATTTCATTGTCTTGAAAAAGCCGCTAAGCCCAAGTCGGAAGACCTGGGGTTCGGGCTTACTGAAGGGTGCCCTTGTCCAGGCCTCCAAATCCCAATTTCCCCTTCAGCAAAATGGGAGCTGGACGTCTGCAATAAAGTGGCAGTGGGAAGAGCAGCTTCTCAGATGTTTGCTCTGACAGGGACAGAGCGAGGTCTCCTCCCCGCCGCCATGCACACACAGGTCAGGAAAGCTATGGACCCTGGGGAGGGGGCGCCCTCAGAGCTCAGAGATGGGGACAAGGGGGTCCCCTTGTGCATTCTTAGCTGTTGTCACTATTCCCATTATCAACCTTACTCAAATCATCATCACCACAGAATGACCAGTCCCTAGGGCCAGGCGATGTGCTCAGAACTCTCCCGCGAGCTGATGTGCTTGTGGATTTTTCCCAGAAGAGATGACAGCGTTGATGTATTTTGCATGAAGTAACCCAGCATGAGCCCTCCCGCCTCAGGGCCCATTGTGCTGTCCCCTGCCTGCTCACCTACAGGCCTGGGGGTGTACCTCCCTGTTCTCCCTAGCCTTTCCCTCTTTTTGTCCCGCTTCACTCCCAGCCTCTTCTTGGTTCCCCACTTCCAGCTGTTGGAGCGGCAAGTGACACCCTGTGGACGTCACCTGTTATCCTGTCCCACTGGGATGTCAGTGGTACCCCCTCACCCCCACAGCCCCTCTCTTCCTGGGTCCTTGTCAGCATCCCACCTACTGACCCAAGTAGTATGAGGTTTCTTGGTTATTTTCCAAAAATACTTTTATTTTTTAAAGATTTATTTATTTATGCATACAGAACTGGGGGACAGGCCAGCGGTGTGGTGGGTGAGAGGATTCCCCAGAGACAGAGTGGGGAGCAGAATAGGCAGATCAACAAAGTACTGCTGAGAGGAGCAGCGGGCGGGTCAGGAGAGGTCTGCTGCGCCATGTGGGTCAACTTGCTGGCTAGGGATTGAACTCGTGCTGCAGTGGCTTCAGAGAGCTTCATAATGTGGTGCTTTTACCCATTGCGCCTCCAGGGAGAGCCTGGAAAAGCATTTTTAACCTTTACCAAAAGCCTCATTCTTTAACTTCAAGGAAGAACAATTATTTTCTAATTTTTCCAAAGAGAAAACTGAGTTCCCAGACGTTAAGTAATGTTGCCTAAGGTCACGCAACTCATAGTTGATAAAACCAAGATTTGCACCAGATTTATGACAATAGAACCCCAGCTCTGGAGCAGACCCTACCATTTCCAAAAAAAAAAAAACTCAGAACCACAAAATAAACAAATGTTAGTTCATTTGGAAGAAAATCTGGCACCCAAGTACTTGAAAAGATTCAAGAAAAGCAGTGAAGAGTCCTGACTAGCTAATCAGCAAGATGCCTGCAAACCCAGCCTCCGCCCCCCGGGGAGAACATGCCTGCCCCTCAGTCCCGGAGGCAGGGTCCGGTGGGGAGATTCCGTGCAGAAGGAGCCAAGAGGTGAGTGGAGGTCTCTGCCAGCGCCTGTGTTCTTGCTGGGGAGAGGCTTTGCTCGCCTCTCCCCAAGCCCAGCTGCTGCTTGTCTGCTGGGCTAGAGCAGGGCTCAGACAGGTGACTCCGCCCCAGGCCTCCAGCCTGGGATTCCTCCTGTGGCAGAGTATTTTCTAAGGAGGTTCGTTCTCCCATGTCCGGCTGCACGATGCTGATGCTGTCTCCCTGCTACTTCCCCGGACGCGGGTCCGGCCCTGTGATTGCTCTCTGGGGCTGGAGAGGCTGTGGGTCCATCCGATGGCCTTGCAGCTCTCACTCCTGCCCCCTGCAGGTCAGCCACCATGGAGCTGGGAAGTGTGGCAAGCTCAAGCCAGCACCTGGAGCAGGGGTGGCCAGGGCCTTGTGGGCCAGCTGGGAGTCCTTCTGCCAGCCCAGCCTGGGCGCCAGACTCCTGAGCGAAGGAGACCTTGCGGCCCCACAGCAACAAATACAGAAAAACCCACCTTTAAGAAGAACGCAGTGTGAGTGACCCTGACTGGGCGCCCCGGGCATTCACATTACCCCGCTGAAGCTTCCAGCCGCCCTAGCCCTAGCCGGGATGGGCCAACCTCCATGCTCAGCTGGGAATCCTGACCACGGACCTGCAGCCATAACCAAGTGGAGCTGCTTTGTCATCGCCAGGTTTTGAGGTGACCGGTGACAAAGCAAAAGCTGGTCAGGGACACTGCTGTCTTGCTGTGCGCGCACGCCAGCTTCTGTGGAGGTTGAACGTGGAAGACTGGGCAGGAAGCCATGTTTCAGTGATACCCTGATTGTGACGTCCAAGGAAGTCAACTTTTTTTTTTTAAGATTTATTTATGCACACAGAGCTGGGGGACAGGCCAGAGGTGCAGGGGCGGTGAGAGGCTTCACCAGAGACAGAGTGGGGAGCAGAACAGGCAGATGGA
>NW_004567115.1:50715393-50718888 GCF_000260355.1 Condylura cristata | reverse complement strand
GTTGCTTCCGCTGATGAATTGCCGCCTGAAGCAATCCTTTCAAGGGCCTCCCACCTAGACCCTTAATTAGACCATAAACCTGGTGAGTTTGCCGTGTGTGACTGCCTGTACCTACTGGCTGCCTGTGCTCTGCAGTCCTCTCTGGCTCCCTGCCCGTGTCCTCAGAGGCCAGTGTCCGGTGCTCAGGGCCACACATGTGAATCACTAACTGCACTGCAGGACCCTGCTGTGTCTTGGGGTTACGCATTAATCTGATATTGAAAAAACTGCAGAGGACTTCACACACTTCACTGGTCCTGACAACTAGCCGGGGCAGCTGCTTATCAACACCAGGACCGGTTCCTTCGAGGCGGACATTCTGGCCACCAGCGACACGTTCTCAAAGTGGCTGCAGGTGTTCCAGAGGCCGCTCAGCAGCTCACTCATTTTTCCCTGAAGAATAAATCTTTTCTAGGACAATGTTGAACACTCCCACCACAACTGAGAGCCTCATTCAGCTAGACATGAACTCTAGCTGGGTCTTGAGATGCTTCTGAACGATGCCTCGGTGGAGTCACCAGCCACGGACCCACGGCACTCAGTGACAATGACAGGAGCCTCTTGTCACCCAGCCGCTGAAGGCCTGAGTGGACCTATTAAGCTACTGTAGACTTAATTACTGGCCAAAGGGTTTAGAAAAATGTAACATGTATTGGTTATTCTTGGTAAGTGAAGACAGTCACTAACGTGTACATGCATCCTGTTTATTCAAGGTGAAACTTCCAGTGGGGGTTACTGAGTCTCACAGTCATCACTAATCATCTGTCAAACCACTGTTGTACCCAGCTGCAATGTTGTCATGTGTGAGATACGGGAAAGAAATGTGATGTCATGATCCGGGGGGCCGTACAGCTGCTAGGAAGAATAATAGTGTCTCTGAGCACACGATGCTGTAGATACAGGGGTGGAGGTGGGTGCAGATGGCACCCGAGACAGAGGACAAAAGCTCACTGAATGCGCAGCACTGGTGACGAGACCAGACTTCCCGCATGGGGAGCTGGGGAAACAGCAGTGTGACTGTGGGACCTCGGGTGTCCTACGGGCAGGCACCAAGGTCTCTCCCCGGAAGTCTGCCTGAAGACACTGCCAGCAACAATAGAGTGGCCGCTTGGACGGAACGCTTTTTATTTATGCCTAAACTAGGGCAGACTGAGAGCTCGCCCGAAAGGTTTGCTCTCATCCCGGGGTGAGGGATTTCTCAAGTGGGCAGGAAACGGGTGGGATTGCAACCAGCAGCCAGGATTTGTACCTTTCGCGGGTGTGCCCACGGGGCTGACCCAGGGGGTGAGGCTGTGGGGGACACAAATAGCAGACGGATGCTAAGACCCATCTTAGACGCTGTTTCTGTCCTGAGCTAACAGAGGAGCATGTCCAACGCCGTGTTGCAACTCCGGGGAATGAGCCTGCCCGATTAACAACAAACAACGTAAAAAGCCAACCCTAACGTACGTCTGTTTCTCCTGCTCAGGAGAATAGAATCAGTTCACTATTTGTTGACATTTTTAATATCGAATTGCCAAGTTCTAGCCGTGATTATGTCTTTTCCAAATACAGAAGTGAACGATCGGTGGTCTCCAGCAGGGGAAATTATAACCTGCCGGCCCCTGCAGTCTCCCCAACAGTGAGCACGCCCCAGTAAGCAGCCCCTCTCCTGCGGGGCTGCAGATGGACGATCTCTGAGGACAGAGAAGGGCCAGCTAAAAATAGACCATTTCAGAAAATGGCCTCCTTAATCAGATCACTGCCAGATAAGATACGAATATCAAAATATTTTTAAAAACGGAAACAGGGTCCTCCCTGGTGGCGCAACGGGTTAGATCAGCACTGAAAGCCGGCTGCAGCCACTTTGGTGCAAGTTCAATCCCCGCCCCAGAGGTGACCCACATGGTGCAGCAGACCTCTCCTGTCTCCCCGCTGCTCCCCTCAGCAGTGTACTGCATCCGTCAGAGCCTGTTCTGCTCCCCACTCTGTCTCTGGTGAATCCTCTCACCACCCCTGCACCTCAGCCTGTACCCCAGTTCTGTACACATAAATAAATATCTTTGAATGAAAAAATAGAAACAGTCATTCACAAGAAAAAACTTCCCCATCTAATTCGTTGGGTGCTTACTAAAAATCAGAAGTTTCAAATCATCCACAGTGGGCATTCAACTACAAATGGAATTATTAGGCTATTTTAGACGAAATATCTGACCAAAGAAATTAGGAAAATATTATATGCCGTTGGTAATTCTTGGTAAATGATGATAAAGTCATTCACCAAGATGAAAAAAAATAAAGATGTCCTCTTTTTTTTTTAAACAAAGTGGACATATTTTTTCCTTTAGGTTTGTTGGCATTTTCTTAATCTCCTTCATGGAGATTGCCTTGACCATTCAGAAGTCAGGGTAAATGCCACCGTGGGCCTCCATGGGTGGTGCAAGGGGTTAAAGCATAGCACTATGAAGCTACCTGCAGCCACTGCAGCACGAGTTGGATCCCCAGCCGGAGTGACCCACAGGGCCTAGCAGACCTCTCTTTTTAAAAAAAATGTGTTCTCGGGCCCTCCCTGGTGGCGCAGCAGGTTAAAGCGCAGCACTAAGAAGCTTAAGCCACTACCTCATGAGTTCGATCCCCGCCTGCCCCAGAGGAGCTCCACATGGCGCGGCAGACCTCTCCTGACCTGCCCGCCGCTCCCCTCAGCGGTGTACTTCCTCGATCTGCCTGTTCTGCTCCCCACTCTGTCTGGTGAATCCTCTCACCCTCCACATCTCTGGCCTGTACCCCAGCTCTGTACGAATTAAAAAAAAAAAAAATGTGTTCTCCCAGCTCTGCTCCTAATGCCCAGAACTCACCCACAGAGCTTGCTGGCCCATTTTCTAAATCACAAGCCCATGGCTGGCTGTCCTCATTAATTCCACGGGTGCAATTAAAGAACTCTATTAAAAATAAAAATAAACATTCTTGGTGGTAATTTTGGTGCAAATTAACCTCATGCACAACTGCCTGGCTTCCAGGCTCATTGTACAGCCTTGGGGTGGGGGGGCGCAGGGGGTGCTGGCGGAGGCTTCAGGGCCACCCAGAGCCTGCAGGCTCCGGAGCACCGTGACCTCAGAAGGGCGAGCTGCTCGGTGCTCGGTGACCCAGGCGCTGAGGGATTACCACCTGGGCTTGATGAGTCAGACTCCAACAGCAAAACGTCGCTGCAGGCAGCATCTGCTGCTCAGAGCTGCCTTCCGGTGGCTGAGAAGAGAGGCTCGACATCTGGGGGCTCTTACCTGCCTGCCAGTTTCTGGTGAGATCTTTAAGGGATGCTCCTGCCAGAGGCTGCTCCCAGCTCGGAGCGGAAGCCCAGGGAACCTGCACACGCATGTGATGTGGAGAGACGGGGGACAGGCCGGGGTGTCTGCACCCGCCCCAGAAGCCTCCCCAGCCTCCTCCACAGTGCTGCCCACTGAAGAGCCATAAACTGCACCC
>NW_004567115.1:50690321-50714258 GCF_000260355.1 Condylura cristata | reverse complement strand
GGAATCGAACTCATGCGGAAGCAGCTTTAGATTCTCAGTGCTGTGCTGTAACCCGCTGCGCCCCCAGGGAGGGCCCAGCATAGTGCTGCATTTTAACCCACTGTGCCACCAGGGCCCAGAAAGATGATTCACACATAAAACTGTTTTTTCCGGAAACCTACATCTCTTCCTTGGAACCTGGAAAAAATCTGACGAGACTGCACATGGTGTTTGGGTGTATTTTGCACAAATCCTCTGCTCTTTGTTAAAAGCCAGCTAGCCCGGAGCCGAACCACAGCCAAGCGGGGCTCCCCTCCCCTGGGCTCCCCTCTACCCTCCACCCTGCTGACCAGAGCACAGAGCTCAATAAACTCTTTGTTTGGAAATTTCATATTTTCTACCCCCAAGACTGGGTCATTAACTCTGCAACATTCCCTCAGGCTATCTGCCCGCCTGCTCAAGCTTAAGCTTTAACTGGCTGGGAGTCAGGCCCTCTTCCGCAGTCCCTTGCCAAATACTCACTGGCCTCTCACTCTCGAGAAACCAACCTCAGAATAAAATAAGACGAGCCCGACTCTACTTAACGCCACATGAGCTTACACCCTTGCACCACGGCACGGTCAAGGTCAGACCTTTCATGTGACTGGTCTGGGGAGCTCATCAGCAAACGCTGGTGAGTCCGGGCTGCGCGCAGCACTGTCGAGGCAGTGAAGACACCGCTTCAGCCACTGGAGGCTGTGGTCTGCCGGGGGTGCAAATAGACAAACAGGAAATGACAACCAGAGTGAGAGACCAGCCACAGCAATAGGCACTGGGCGGGGCGCCGGTCCAGCTGAAAAGTCGGGAACAAGGCGAGTTCGGACAAAGGAAATGGCCAGTGGGAGCCCAGAGAGGAGGAGGCTGACCCTGATTCTCCAGCCTCCGGCATAAACCCTCGTGCCCCCGCGCACCCCCAGCCGGGCACCTGTCGGGGTCTCCCTCGTGCTGGAGAGGAGGCGGCGGGATGCCAGAGCAACACCTTGCTTGTTCCCCTGGGAAGTGCCAGCTCTCAGGGGCGAACAACCCCAAGTTAATTTTTTTAGCTTGTCCTGTTCCAGACTTCAAAAGAACTTAAAGTTCAGCTGAGAAAAACAACCACTCACTTTGGGGTCCCAGCGCCCCTTGGAAAGCCTCTGCTTCAAGAGACTCCCCGCCTGCTGTCATCTTGCCCTGTGATTTTCCTCTTAACACTGGGCAGAGCGACACTGAAAAACACATGCATGGTCTGAAAACAACTCAGCCCTCCGGTGCACGATCAAAGTGCTGGCATGAATCACCAGCGTTAATAACAGGCTGTGGGCGGGTGGGCAGCCGGAGACTGCCAGCCTGGAGCCCCGGGGCCAGCGCCTCTGACCCAGTGACCTCTCTGCTGGTGTCATTGTTACTTGTCTCGCGCACCGGATTCTCGGAGAAATGCTTATCAACCACACATACACGCAGACGCTCAGACAGACAGATGATAAACCCGGGGTGGGTGGGATTAGGTTTCCAGAATTGTTATGGAAGTGGTAGGTGCCTGGGTGACCGGATGACCATTCTTCAATTTCGTCAGATATTTGCAAACTCTCATTTAAAAAGTCATTCAAGGCCCTCCCTGGTGGCGCAGCGGGTTAGAGCACAGCACTGAGAAGCTAAAGCCACTTCCGCATGAGTTCGATCCCCGCCTGTCCCGGAGGTGACCACAGGGCGCGGCAGACCTCTCCTGACCCGCCCGCTGCTCCCCTCAGCAGTGGACTTCATTGATCTGCCTGTCCTGCTCCCTGCTCTGTCTCTGGTGAAGCCTCTCGCCGCCCCCTGAGCCTCTGGCCTGTACCCCAGTTCTGTATGCACAAATAAATACATCTTTAAAAAAAAAAAAATAAGTCATTCAAAGACAACATTCCTCTTCTCCAGCCAGACTTCCATCTGTGATCTGTGACTCTCCCTCCATTCAGCCTTGTGGGTCCAGGGCCATTTCATGCCACCCGCCCCCCACTATCAAAATCTGCTATGGGTAGTTTCTGCTTGCACACCCCCCAGTTTTGGCGTATTTATGCCTCGCCCCTCCTTACACATATCCAGGGTTATCTCTCCTGCGACCCTGAGGGCAGCATCCTTGTGACGGGTTCAGGATGAACAGGGGAACGCTCACGGAGGGACGAGAGAGCTGTCCCCCGACTCCCCGAGGCCTCCCACAGGGACTCCGCCCCTCCTCGCCGCACGTGTCTCTCTGTCGTTCCTCCCAAGTGGGCTCTGCTTTATTCATTTTTTTGGAGCAATTGACAATTTTTTTTTTTAGATTTATTTATTTGTGCATACAGAACTGGGGTACAGGCCAGAGGCTCAGGGGTGGCGAGAGGCTTCACCAGAGACAGAGTGGGGTGCAGAACAGGCAGATCGATGAAGCACACTGCTGAGGGGAGCAGTGGACGGGTCAGGAGAGGTCTGCCACGCCATGTGGTCTCCTCCAGGGCAGGCGGGAATCGAACTCATGAGGAGGCGGCTTTAGATTCTCAGTGCTGTGCTTTAACCCGCTGTGCCACCAGGGAGGGCCACAATTCACAATTTTTTATCTTAATTCTTCCCGTGCTGTTCCCCAACACTACAGAATCCAAGCAAATAGGATTTAAGGATGTTAAAATGCAATGCCAATCAATATACAGCATACGAAGTTCGTCCCTGACCACGAGTTCCGCCCAAACTCAGCCTCCAATCTCCTGGGCCTCCTGCTCACCACCAGTGGGGGCAGCTGAGGCCGCCGTGCCCACTGGGTGTGGGACAGCTCACCTGGGCGCGTCTGACGCGTGCTGGGCCCTGGGCCCCACCCCTGGGGAGGACCTGCAATGTGTCAACCTGGACCCCAGGGCTCCCTGGCTCTGATACTCCCCAAGTTTAGGACCCCGCAGTGGGGCTGTGCGGATGCCGGACAATCCCCCCAACCTATCGTCACAGCGGAAGCTGGACCCCCTCGTCCCAATGGGAATCCTTTTTCCAGACTCTGCTGAACCCAACAAGAAAACCAGAATTCCACTCTGGGGACGGGGGGCAGGCGCCACGCCCCAACTCCAAGGGGAAGGAAGCAGCCCAAGAAGCCAAGGGGTGGGCAAGGGAGAGAGGTGGCCACGCTGCTGTTCACGCAGAGAAGAGGCGCAGAGACGCCAGGAGCAGAGCCGGGCCCCGGGGGTGGAGGAATGTGGCGGCCAGCGGCCTCCGGCCCGAGAAGGAGCCCGGAGCCTGCGGTCCTGTCTAAACGCCTGGCGTCACCCACAGCCAGATGAAGCGTCTGCGAGCGAGCAGCACGGTGCCGAGGAAACCTCCGTCAACATAAAAAGGTCACACAGTGGCTCCTGCGTCCTCAGTTCTCGCTGGGCCCCTTCTTAGCTGTGAGGTCCCAGGACACCCAGCCCGGGCTCCCGCCAGCCTGCGGCCACGCCAAGTCTTTGCCCTTCCCCGAACTCTGCGCCACCTGGAATCGAACCATCCCTGGGGGAGCAGCAGAGCGAGAGACAAAGACCGAAAGAGAATTCAGAAGGCAGCCTTGAGGCAGGTATCCTGAGACCCCAAAAAAGCATTTTTCCCCTTGGGTCTGGTCACCTATTGGAAGAAAACAAAATCGCTCATCTCTTTCCCGTGATCTCAAAACTCACTCGACCAGCAAAGACTGCCCTTGCTTGGCTCAGGAGGTATTTCCTATTGTTCAGAGAAAAGCTTTTTTTTGAGAAAAGCTTTGTGACAGCATATTCCAGTCTAAAAATACACAAACTTTCCTCTAGGAAGTCACCGCTCCCTTCCCCTCACGTGTTTGAGGGAATTCAGCAGCTTGAACTGTGAGGAGGTTTTAGAAAAAGGAAACCGGGCCGCAGAGCAGGTCCCTTCCCGCTGTCCCGGCCAGCAGCCGCCCTCTCTGCGGGGGCAGGGACCCGGGTGACGCCCCACCTGCCGCTCTCGGCGGGGGGCCGAATGTGAGCCGGCTCTGAAGGAAAGTCCGGAAAGGGTCTTCTCTTCCAGACAAAAAGCCCAGCGCTGCAGACCAAACTTGGAGTGTGCCATACCTCCCCTCGGCGAATGGACCGCAGGAATTCATTTCACAGTCCGGCAGCCCGTGGAGACATCCGGCCGCCGGCCCTGGCCTTGACCCCTCTCTGCCCCGTGGGCCCTTGCCCGGGCCTGTCCAGATTAGTGGTTATCAGGAGACCAGCTCAGGGCAAGCTTTGCACGAGCCCAGACGGCCTCCCCTTTCCTCCAGCACATTCCAGCAGGGGCCAAGGCAACTGAGAACAAGATGTCCTTGGGGTTCAGTGCCCCTGGGCCCCAGAACACAGACCCTGGAGCTGAAGATGGAAGGGAAAGGACGAGGTCCCCACAACAAAAGTCGCCCTCAGCTGCTGAAGCCAGCGCAAAACAACGGCATCTGCTCCCCGAATTTAACTCTAGAGAGGGGTACAGCCAGAGAGAGCCATCAGTCAGTGCAGCAGAATTAAAGGACGACAGTGCACGGGTGCAGCGGCATCCCCAGGGGGGGCGTCCCCGGGAGGGGCGTCCCCGGGAGGGGGGTGCCCAGGAGGGGCGTCCCTGGAGCACTGTGGGCCCAGACTTGGCAAACTGTCCCATCCAGAGCTTGGTCCTGACTCTTAGTAGTTGTGGGGTTAAGTAAAAAAAAAAAAATTAAGATGTATTCTATTTATTTATGTACACAGAACTGGGCACAGGCCAGAGGTGCAGGGAATGAGAGGACTCACCAGAGACAGAGAGGGGGACAGAACAGGGAGACCGACGGGCAGTGCACGCTGAGGGGAGCCGCGGGGAGGCAGGAGGGGTCCACTGCGCCCTGTGGTCACCCCCCTGGCCTGGGACTGAGCTCCTGCCGCAGCGCTTCAAACAGCTTCAGAGGGCTGAGCCTAACCCTTGCGCCACTGGGGAGGGCCCGCGGCAAAACACTCAACCTACGGTGCCCTGGTTTCCTCTTCTGTACCACGCAGATGCCCCGGGGGCCGGGCAGGAATACCCGCCTCAGGAGCTCCCAGGCCGGCAGGGGCAGACGGGCGCGCACTCCTCCCGCCTGTGATTAGGCACGCACGCACAGACACAGTGACCGAAGGCGCGTGCATATCACACACGTGGACATACAATGCCCGTGTGCATCCTCGCCTCTTGCGCGTGTCTCCTCCCTGGAGCGCCGCCTCCGTGGAACAGCCCCGGGGGGGTGTTGCTAGGGCCCCTGCTGTCTCCGCCAGAGCTGCTTTCCTGGCACACCCTCCCTGCTTGGCTCTGGGCTGGGGTGGACCACCACAGGAATTCAGAAAGCCCAACCTGAAGTCGGGCATCTTTGGGGAGAGCACAGCTCCTGCGGGGTCACCCCTGCACTGCCCCTCGGCCCTGCGCCTCCAGCAACATCCCCTCCGCCGCCCGCTCCCCGATGTGAGCGCGGGAGCGGGCTGAGCCAGCCGGCCGCCAGCCCAGAGCTGGTCTGTTGCCCTCATGCGCCCCTGGAGTCTGTCTGGATTCCAGGCTGTCCTCGGGGGTCACAGACTGTCCTCGCTGACCCCACTTCATGTCTCGCTTTCCGCTCTGCCAGTCCAGGGGCCCACAGGCCTTCGGGCTGACCCGTGGATGCCAGCAACAGGCCACACCTGCAGCTTCCCCACACTCACAGGGTGTGTGGTGACTCGCTCTCCGGTGGACAGTGGGGCCAGAGGCCCGGGCAGCGGCTGAAGCAGCCCCGGGAGCTGGCTTCTCGTAGGATTCCACCTGCAGCTGCCTTTGTTCCCACTGGCAGAGCGCGAGGGCCGCCAGCAGCCTCCGTGACCCAGCTGACCACCTGTGTGTCATCAAGCTCCTGCAGGAAGCAGCTCTCTGGTCGCTAGGTTGCTTGTGCCACAGGCTCTCTGTGGCGTGGGACGCTCCTTGCATTCTGGAGAACTTGGAGGACGGAAAGGACGCGCTCTGGGCTTGAGATCCCCAGCTTGAGCCCTCCCTGGTGGCCCAGCGGGTGAAAGCACAGCAGGGCTTTCGGAAACTGCTGCAGCACCAGCTCGATCCCCAGCCAGGGAGTGACCACACGGCGCGACAGACCGCTCCTGTCTCCCCGCTGCTCCCCTCAGCAGTGTGCATCGTCCATCTGCCTGTTCTGCCCCCCGCTCTGTCTCTGGTGAAGCCTCTCGCCGCCCCTACACTTCTGGTCTGTACCCCAGTTCTGTGTGCATAAATAAATACATCCTTTTAAAAAATTAAATTCTCAGCTCAAGTTCTGGTTTCTACAGAACTAGAAAGCTTTTGTCAACATTCTGCAGCCAAGATTCCTGAACACCAACTCAAAATCAAATCCAGTTACCTTCCCAACCTTACAGAACATCTCGAGCTAAAGTCCAAGCTGTGATGGGACCAGAGTGGGGCCCACCAGCTAGGGAGGACACAGACAGGCATGGCCAGTGCAGCTGGGCACGTGCCCCCACCCCCATACAGCCGAGCTGTCTTTGCTGCAGGAAGCCTTCTCTCCTATGTCCATGAAGTGACCCTCACGCAGCCTGGAGACCAGCAGGCCCCAACAGGTACAAAATGTTACCTAGAAGGTTCCAACCAGCACCAGAAGAACTGAATGATCGTCACCAAAAAGGTGGGGTCCCTGCGTGGGATCCAGCAAAGGTGTTGGATGGTAGAGGAAGGAAGACAAGGCTGGACTGGGCTGAGACCACTACTGCAGGTAGAGAACAACTGTGTGCTCAGCCACAAACTTGAAGCAGAAGCTGCAGGTTGGCTCCTCAGTAGCTCAGGCCGGTGGGAGGGGCCTGAGAGTTTTCTCCCTGGGTTGCCAGAAACCTGAAACCTGGAAACTCCAGGAAGCCTGGGCTGAGACTGCTGCCCAGTGTGTTTCAGAAGGAATGAGAAGTGGCGCTTCCTTTTCTCCCAAGCGCAAGAGGTGCAGGCAGGGACGCTGAGCTCTGCCTTCTACTCTCGTTCTGAGCACAGACCGCGGGGTCATTTCCCCCCAGTCTTGTGTGTGTGCAGTTTGCAAGTCACTCACCTACTACGTCTGTGAGATGTACTGAATTTTTAAAAAAGATTTATTTATTGGCCCTCCCTGGTGGCACAATGGGTTAAAGCACAGCTCTACCAGGCTGTCTGCAGCCCCTGCAGCACAAGTTTGATTCCCGGACAGGGAGCTGACCCACAGGGCCCGGCAGACCTCTCCTGACTCACCTGCTGCTCCCCTCAGCAGTGTGCTTCGTCCATCTGCCTGTTCTGCTCCCCGCTCTGTCTCTGGTGAAGCCTCTCACCCCTCCACCTCTGGCCTGCACCCAGTTCTTGTATACACACCGAGCTGGGGTGTAGGTCAGAGGTGTGGGGGATGAGAGGATTCACCAGAGTCAGGAGCAGAGTAAGAGGATCCACTGAAATACACCGCTCAGGGGAGCAGCGGGCGGGTCAAGAGAGGTGTGCGTGCCCTGTGGGTCACTCCCTGGCTGGGGATCAAAGTGGGCTCTCGAGGCTGCAGACAGCTTCTGAGCCCTGAGACTTAACCCCTGTGCCATCAGGGAGGCCTTGGGATGTACTTAATTGTAATGCGAGAGTCTAATCGGGTCAGCGAACCCTTCAAGTCCAGCTGAGCCCCTTGTTCTAGGGCCCAAGAGTCCACCTGGGTGGTTTTCCACTGTGGCCCCAAATTTCCTCTCTTTGTGTTAAGGAGTTGAACTTCTTCATTTGTATTGTGTCTCCACTAAGATCCCTGGGGGCAGAAAAGGGAGGAAGCCGGAGCTGTGAAGGCCGCAAAGTCAGACCTGGCTGTGACCACCCAGGCCAGACCTGAGCCCACAAAACCAAACGGAGTGCGAAGTGCCTAAAACAGGCGAGCAAGAGCCCCGCCTTCTGCGGCCCATTTCCTTCTGGTCCAGAGCTTTTGACTCCTCTTTGTTGAATCCTGGCGGGAAGGGCCAGAGGTTAATGCACTTGCGAATTCAAGGCTGGCTCCGCATTCCGACCGGAGCCCTGCACATCCTGGACAAGAGCTCCGCACGCAGCTCCCCGTTGCAAAGAAAACACTCCAATGGGAGCCAGGCAAGCAGAAAGGGAGAGGACCGGAATGGGGGCAGTGCCTCCCTGAGAGAGGCAGAGCGGCAGACCTGACAGGCAGAGCCTCCCCGAGACCTTGAGACCTTCCGGTGGACCCTCGCGGCAGGAGTCGCCTTTCAGAGGGCAGCAGCGCGGTCTGAAGAAATCATTCTGGTGGGCAGCAGGTTAAAGCACCGGGAGGCTGCCCACAGCCACCGCAGCAGGAATGCGATCCCCAGCCAGGGGGTGGCCCACAGGGCGCCGCAGACCTCTCCTGACCCACTCGCTGCTCCCCGCAGCAGTCTATTTCGGTCTGCCTGTTCTGCTCCCCACTCTGTCTCTGACAAATCCTTTCACACACCCCCCACACTTCTGGCCTGTACCCCAGTTTTTGTATGCGTAAATAAATCTTTCTTTTTTCATTTTTTTTTAAAGATTTATTTATTTGTGCATACAGAACTGGGGTACAGGCCAGAGGCTCAGGGGCGGTGAGAGGCTTCACCAGAGACAGATTGGGGAGCAGAACAGGCAGATCTACGAAGTACACGGCTGAGGGGAGCAGTGGGTAGGTCAGGAGAGGTCTGCCACGCCATGTGGTCACCTCCGGGGCAGGCGGGAATCGAACTCATGCGGAAGCGGCTTTAGATTCTCAGTGCTGTGCTGTAACCCGCTGCGCCCCCAGGGAGGGCCAAATCTTATTTTTTTAAAAAAAGAAATCATTCATGAAGCTTGGCTCCTTCAAGACGTGGCTCTGAACAAGTGCACAGAACTGTGCTAGACAGACAGGCCACAGAGCCCCGAAGGAAAAGGAGGCGCTGATGGCAGCAAAAAGGCAGTGGGGTGGGGGGAGGTTGGCGGAGGAGGGGGACTGGGGAGGTCAGGGGAGGTTGAGGGGGTCAAGACCAATGGCATCATTGGTGACTCCTGGCCCTCATCTTCTCATCCAGGTCATGCCATTTGTTGTCACCACTGCAGTAACTATTCCTATTTTCTGGAATGTTCTTTCTGGCTTTGGCATGTTTTGAAATGCATCTTGTCTTGGAAGTTGCAGCTCACATACAATGGTGACATTAGATGGACACCGAACAGAGCTTCAAAACACATAAAGCAAACACTGATAGAGCTTACTGAGGAAACCTGAACAAACACGCCGTGTTAGTTGGAAACTTTTAACACTCCTCTCCCAACAATACAGAGAGCTGGTAGTCAGAGGATAAGCAGCGACTTAGAAGAACTGAATAATTTGTCAATCTGCCAGAACCAGTTTGACATTTCTAGAACCTTCTACCCAACAACAACAAAATATATATTCTACCCAACTATACACGAAATAGTGACCAAAGAAGACTATATCCTGGCCCAAACCAAATCTTTGTTATTTATTTTTGTGTTTATTTGTAAATATTTTCCTCTATTTTGTAAATTGTCTATAATTTTTTCTTCCTGTACAGAAGCTTTTTGATATGAAAGGTACAATTTTGTTTTTAAATTTTTTAATACAGTACTTTTTCCTTACATCATTATTAATTTCTGGACAATTATATGATTTCTGCCACAGGTGTGGTCACCATAATTCTCCTACCACCAAAGCAAATACAGGCCATCACCACAGTCCTATTTTAGTGAAAACAGAAAACCCCCTCCTGGATGCCTCATGTCTGTGTTCAGCTTTCAAGGCCTAACTTTTACAATTTACAAGAATTCAAGATGTGTAAAATATGTTCTTGGACAATAAAAGAATTAAACTGGAAATCAACAACAAAAAGCGAGTTCTCTGGAAAATTCCCAGATAGTTAGAAATTAAGCAACTACCTTAATCCTTAAATAATCATGTGCCCTGGGCAATACTATGCCTTTCATTTACACACGAACAAATGAGTTAAGGAGAAATTAAGAAGCCTGGCCAAGTTCGCTCAACTAGTAGTTTTGGACTCAGGAATTGGCCAGCTGGGTCCAGTAGCCTCAGCACTGTCCACAGGGCTTACTCTGAAGCTGCCTGAATCGTCCACACCACTGTCCATGGGTCAAGTGAGCCAGATCATGTACGTGGATTCATTTTGGATAATTCAGGATGTTTTTACAGGATGTGTAAAAACCCCAGAGAGGTGCTATCAGCGCTGGAAAGACTTTTCCCCTCAGTTCTGGCCACTGTTCTCTAATCCGCACTGTGCCTTTTCATTGGACCTCCGTCCAGGCCTTTGACCTGCCCCGAGCTGACTAACAGCCATTCTCCTGAGTGCTTCCTGCTTGGGGTTTGCTGCGCCTCTTAGATCCCTAGGCTGAACTTCTTTTAATCAAATTTGGATATGGGGGGTCATTATTTCTTTAATAAATGTCCTGCCTCATCCCACCTCTCTCTCCTCTTCTTCCAGCTTAAGGGCTCATGCTTGTTGAAACTTCTTTGTCCCCAATCTTTTTACTTTGCTTCTGCTTAATGACTTCAATCCATCTGTCTTCAAATTCACTGATCTTATCTTTTACATTTAAATATATCCAGTCATTTGTTTTTCTCAGGTATTTTTCCAATTCTAGGAGATCCAGTTGGTTCTTTTAAGAAGTCCCCGATGGCATCTACTAGAATCATTACTAATTTTTGATCCTCCCCGAGGGTAGGATGTGCTTTTCCTCCTCCTCAGAACCGGTATCATATTTGTTCCTGGACAAGTATTTGACTCCTTCTGCCTGGCTGCGGCTGAGGGAGAAAGAACAATCAACTTGGTCAGGGAACAGGTAAATCCTGGCAAGGCAAGATCTTCTTCTGTCACCTTCTATGTTGATGATCTCAGAGTTGACTGATTCTTCTCCTTCTGGAAATCTGCACTGAGGATGGTTGCTGGTTGTCTTACTTGGGTTCCTATAGTACAGACTCAGACCCCTGAAATCGGAACTCCAGAGAGACTAGTTACTTGGGGAAGCATCAGAGGAAACCTCGACAGGTGACCTGGGGACTCAGGACGGCAGGGAAGGGAGGCAGCCAGAAAATGCTCCCCAAACACATCACTTTGGGGGCAGCTGGCGCTGGGTCTGGGGGAGAGTTCTGGCAGTTGATAAGGGGTTGTCTCACCCAAGGGGCAAGGTAGCTGAGGCTTCCCTACCCCGCTGCTATCAGTCACTGTTGAGGGCTTCTGGGGTCAGGGTGCGTTGTTAACTCTCCTGTACTTTCAGCCTATGAGGCTGCCTTCCTGTTACCCAGCTCTGGAGCCGAAGGCCGAGGGTGTCAGAAGGCCTGCAGGGGGCGCTACACCCACCCAGTGTAGGGGGGTAGGGGTGGGCCAGCTGCCCCAAGAGCCCCACTGATGCCTGGGTTTCTCTAAGAAGAAACAGACACTAACCCAGTTCCAGGCCCACCGAAATATTAGCCTAGAGAATTTCGTAGTTAAATCAGACGTGGAAGTCAACGCAACTGGGGTTCAGTTACCATGTCTTCTACTTACTTGCTTTAACTTCTCTGAGCTTCAGCCCCCCCCATTGTAAATAAGTGTAACACATAAGATTGATGAGAGAATTCAAAAAAGATTGTACCTGGCATCTGTATAATTAGCCCTAGAAACGGAGAAATTTAAGACTTTCCCTTTCCCTGGCTTTACAGCAAAGCAGTAAGTGACTGATTTTCAGGCATCAACAAATCAGGAGGAATTCGTATGAAGGACATGAAGAAAGGAAAGAGCACTGTGGCATCCCAGAGCTGCCGTGTGGTGTGGGCCCGACAGCCTGCTTCTGGGCTTCAGCGCGTGTGCCCGGACAGAGCTGCACATTTTCAGACAGGGAAAAACAAGAGACAGAAGTTGGTTCAGTGCAAGAATGACCAAGCAACCCAGCCAGCGTGCGCTCGCTGCCCCAGAAGTCAGAGGTCTGATGCTGCACGTGGGTGTTAATAATCCATTAGGCCGTCAGAAGCGTTTTTGCAAACGTGTTCGCCATCGAGTAGAGATGACTAGATTTGAGCTAAACACCCGATTCAAACCCCAGCCCTGCCCCGTCCTCACCCACAACACAGAATCAGACGTGCTCTGGCTCTCCCATGAGGTGATTCCATACCGAGAAAGCGGCGAAGCACGACTCTGAAGAGGGGAAGACACGATTTCTCCATTATGAAGACGCGAGCGTCGATGTTTTCAGTAGCATTAAACGGCATTTCTGGAGACTTTCAGGCGGGGCAAGACGATCATTTCTGAATCAGTCTGGATTATTCCTAAGTCTCCACGCCACTAGGAAGCCACATTTTCACTCACCCCAGATGATACTTTCCAGAAGGTAAGGGGACGGGAACTAGAATCAGTGTGGGTGGGGCCGAGCCACCAACTGGCCACCAGACTGGGGGGGAGCAGCTGTGTGAAGCCAGGGGAAGGAAAGGGGGCAATGGGAGGTTCTGGAGATAGCCCCCCAAATGACACCCCAAAACCAGCCCCTTAGAAAGCAACCTGTGGCAGAGTCCGCCAGTTCCGGCGTTGGCCCCAGGTCTGGCCATATCACACCCAAGGACACAAGGTCTGGGGGCGCCTTCAAATCAGCGCCTCTGAGACCTCACTGGGAACGGCCGCCCCGCTCTGGCGGTGGGCCGGGCTGGGACCCCTGACCGCGGGGGCCCTGCTCCCTTGTTTCTGTGAGTCGCCGGCAGCGGCTACTGGAAGCAGGTCCGGGTCAGGCTCAAGTTCTGGGGGTTCCTGCAGGAGGCTTCCAACCACGGCCGCCTCGGGGGCCTCGGGGGCCCTGCCCAGGTCCTGACCAGCTGCACCCCATCCTCCAAAGAAAGACGACCTGATCACCATCGGGTGCCCTCGGGGGCCCCTCATTCAGCGAAGGCTCCTGCATGCCAGCCTCCCTCGATGCCAAAGAATGGGGGGGCTGCCTCCCACCCCCCGACCCCCACCGCCCGGCAGAGGCACCACACCCCACTCCACTGGCCGCTGGCCGCAACCGGTGGGCAGAGAAGGGGCCGGGGCAGTGGACATGAGCCTCGCCCGCGCAAGGAGACTCGGCCCACCCACCTGGGCCTGGCACCGGGCAGCGAGTTGGTGCCCAGGACGCACGCCTCTACGAGCAAAGAACCTTTGGCGTTTTCCCCCTGGGGTGGAGGGGACACATTGTAGAAAACACTTAAGAGCAAATAAATAAAATGAAGCACGTGAAACTCACCTACAGCGCAATAATCCGAAACTACAACTTGCTCGTGGCCTGCAGGCGGTGCTGGTGTGTGCGCTTGGCCTGACAAAGCCAGAGGCGCCCACAGAGGGGCTGCCCCACCCCCGAAGCGGAGGGGTTTCACCAGGGAGGAGACAGACCTGTCTGTCAAGGGCCAGGGCACATCTCTGCCCCCCAACATCGGGGAAGGACGAGGGGCAGTCTGGTCCCGCTCACTCGCCGCTGGAGGCGAAGTTCCAGGGCTCCTGCTTTGCGCAGGCCAGAGGAGCAGCTCTGGGGGCCTCCTCTCGGGCACCCCAGAATGCAGAAGCTTTTCCCTTCTCCCCTCGGGCACCTGGGGGTGGGGGGAGGCCAGCAGGAGGGTGCAGGGGCAGAGGGTCTAAGCCAGGCGCCCCAGCACTTTCTGGGAACAACATGGAAAACGGCTTCACCTCCCAGCTGAGTTTGCCAGAGCCCAGACAGGCGGCGCCTTCCAGCAAGGCCGCGGGGCCTCATGACAACTGCCAGCGGGGATGCTGGGCTTGCTGCACCCCCTGGGCGGCAGAGCACGCAGGCCTGGAAGCCCTGGACTTGGGGGTCACCACGGCATTGTTTACAGGGCTCAGGGGTGAGCTGGCACCTGGCCTTGTTTTCTGCATTCTTCACAGCCGGGTTCCTGTTTGAGCACAGAAGGGCTCATTGTCCTGAAGCCACCCAGCCTGTCAGACCACTTCGGGCAGGGATTGGGGATTCCTTCTGTGTCGCAGAACTTGGCAGAACTTGGGGTCGTCCTCCTGCAGGGCCCCCGAGGTGCAGGGTCACCCGTGCTGGGAGCAGCCGCACTGTCTAGAAGGGCCCCCACGCTGCTTTCATTTCCAGATGGGAGGGCAGGGGTGGCTGGGGACCCCGCCTGCTCCAACTTCACTTCCAGAGCGGTCTCTCCTGGGGTGAGCCGTCGCCAGCAGAGGCAGCACCCCGAAAGCTCCTGCCTCCGACTTGCGCCAGGCCGCAGCTGACCTGCCGGTCTCGGCTTCCCCTTCTGTCCTGAGATTCCTGTTTGAACAAGAATCCTGCGAATTCAGCCCGGTGAGCCCCACCCTGGGGTCTCATCACCCGCCACATAGCACCCACCTCCCTCCCGTGGAAGCCCCACAGCCTGCCCCTCCCTGGACACGACCCCTCACGACTCCGCGTTGGCTACACAGCGGGTTACCGGGCGGGGAGACCGCCCCTGGGGAGCAGCAGCTCCCAAAGAATCACTAGCAACGCACAAGGGACCTCCCGGCAGCCAGACTCTGCCCTCGCCTCCCAGGTGGTCACCGGGGACGCGGCTGGTGTGGATTTCGAGGCACGGTCCGAAGCGGCTGCGGGGGTCAGCGTCTCCTGGGTCTGCTGGCTGCCGCCTTGCCCTTCCACTGAGGAACCCCGGCGAAGCTTCTTTTCCAGAGCAGAAGCTTGGAGCAGTGAGCACTCACATCCCGCCATGCAGGTGAAGCCGAGGGCCCCGGTCTCCTTCAGTGAAGGTCAGAAGGGCCTCGGGGTGGCCGAAAGTCATCCCAGCAGCCGCAGAAGCCAGCCAGCGGCCTCCCTGGGAGCCGCCAGCCAAGGACCTCGCTTGGCTGCTGATTATGACAAGTACAGAGAGGCGGCTTGGCCCACCGGGGGAGGAGGCTGCACTGGACGCTCCAAGGCGTGGCGGCTGACACGCTGGCTGTAAGAGCTGGAGCGGTCACTCTCAGCCCTCTTGGTTATGAGGAAACTACACAGAGGGAAGGCGTTGGCAGTGGCCGGGTATAAGCTGAGCACACCAGTGAGGTGTTGTCATTTCTACTTTTGGGTCACGCTGGGAAGGTTTCCCCGAGCGTCCCTCTCGGCGCCTCGCGGCGAGATTCTCCACGAGGCAGAGACCCTGTTATAGTCAAAGAGGAAGTTTGTTAGGAAGAGACAGGGGGGAAAAGGCACTTGGATAGGCACAAGCGGGCGGGGAGAGCACAAGGGACGGGTTTGCAGACAGAGAGGCCTGCGTGGTCGCAGGGGGCGGCCTGAGGAGAGCGGCCTCTGCTGAGGAGTCCCGGCAGGTGCAGGTCACGGGCAGGCGGGAGGCTGCTGCCCCTCGAAGGGAGAGCGGGTGGGAAGAAGCACCTGTCTAGGCACAGGGGGCAGAGGACTGCGAAGGCCTGCGGGTGGAGAGGCGGCCTGGGAGAGACAGGCTCTCCTGGGAGGGCCACTCCGTGAGCCTGGGGGCGTTGCCTCTGAGCAGAATCTGAGAGGACGGAGCTCCCTAGTGAGCTTCCTCTCCATCTCCATGTCCGTGGCTTCACCTGGGCACCCACATCCTGGCTCTGGTGCCCTGATTTTCTGGCTGTGTCAGTTGCGGCACTGGCCCCTTCTCCCCATCCCCTGTGTGACTCAGTCTGGTGACGCCTCCCTGCATTCTTCCTCCATCAGTACATATGGGAACATGTATAAAAAGTGAAAGGCTGGCAACCAGACGCGGAGGGAGACAATCACAGTGGGTCTGTCGCGCCCGTCAGTAAACCTCGGTGCTTCCTGCGTCTTGGATGTTGGGCTCCCGTCTCCTCCCCGCAAAACTGGCCTTTGGGGTCAGCCCTCGGTTGACACGCTGGTGCTGACAATCACAGAGCAGCCACTTCCCAAGCTACCCCTCTCCCCTCGGGACGAGGCTGCCGGCCCTGAGCGCACAGAGCCAGAGCAATTCCACAGAGCAATTCCGTGGCAACTCACCCCCGCTCCTGACCCTGCCTCACTCCCACATCACCTCCACTGTGGTCTTCCTACGTGGCATCTTTTGTTATGGAAACTTCTGACAGAGCAGAGCAGAGCCCTTCCCTTCTGCCTTCTACCCACCTTTCACCATGCCCATCTCTGCCTCCTGTTTCCCAGTCTCTCCCCAGGCCTGCCTGATGCACTTGCTTTTTCGTTTTCTGCAGCATTTTAACTCCCAGGCCACCGAAGGCCGCTTCCCACGCATTTTGCACACTGGAGTGGAACCTGTCTGTGTGGCAGCTTCTCCTGTGGGCCCGGCCCGCAGGGCTACGGCTTCCTTTACGGCTTCGGCGGCCAGCCCAGGACCTGGCCAGCTGCTGGCGTCCTTAAACACCTGGAGTTCCAGGTGTAATTAAGGGAACAGATTTACTGCCATGCACTGAAGAACAGGGCTTTACGACACAACTAACACCTCAGTCATCAAGTCCGCCTCAGCCAAAGACTCACTCAGGCCCGAGGCTGGCGGCCGTGGGCCGGGCCTGGCATGGAGTCCAGGCTTGCTTCCCCGCCCCGCGCTGGGCTGGGTCCGGTCCACCACGCTCCCCGCCCACCGGCTTTGGGCAGGAGGCCATCTCCCCGTCAACAGTTTACGTTCCTTTGCTTGGCAGCTGGGAGGGCTCACAGCCAGCGCGAATGAGGTGGCACAGGACACCCAGGGGAGGGAGGCGGCTTCTGCTGGTGGGAGCTCACACCGGACTCTGCGTCCCTGGGGGGCAGCCCGGCCGCCCTGGGCCGCCATGCTGTGAGGCGGCCGGAGCCCACAAGGAGCGGTCCTGGGACTCCCCGAGGGGGCGCGGAGGGGACCCCGAGCCAGCAGTGCCTGGCCAAGTCCTTTCTGAATTCTTGATCCTCTAAAAGCGTGAAGGATCCTGTTATTTTAAGCCTGCAGGTACTGAGGTGACTGGCCTTGTAGCGACAGGCAACAAGAACACGGGCCAGCGCTTTGCCTCAGCGCCGCACCCACCTCGTCCCTAAGGTGGGAATGAAGACGCGGCCGCACGGCACCGGGCTGTGATGGGCGTCAGCGAGTGAGCGGTGACCTCTGGGTGCATCACAGGCTCTATAAACTCGGGGAGGGGGTGGCGCTCATGGGGAGAGCACATGAAAACCCTGACTGACCCAGCAGGAACAGCTGCAACGCCCCTCTGCCACGCCAGCGACCCATTTGCGGGCGCTGGGAGTTCTCCGTTCTTTCAGCAGTGGGAGAAACAATAGAATTTACAAATCGCTTGGGCTGTAATTGCCCGGCGCACACACCCTGAGCCTCAGGTGCCTTGGCAGGTCCACGGGGCTCTGCTCCCCGCTCTGGTTAAACAGGCTGGGGGGGGGGGAAGGCCGACACCTCGCTCCCGCCCTGGGGCGGAAGCGGAGAGGGAGGGGGGCTGCCCACAGACGGGTTTTGAGAACCTGGAAATAATTAAGCCATGCGTCTCTTCTCTCAGGTGAACTTGGGTCTCTTCCACTCCTTTTGTGAATTAAAAAAAAAATTTTTGTTTGTTTTGATGCCTAACCATGTTTTTCCACAATAAAGGTTTTCCCGGCCCTCCCTGGTGGTGCGGGGTTACAGCACAGCAGTAAGAAGCTAAAGACACTTTAGCATGAGTTCGAGCCCGCCCAGAGGTGACCACAGGGCGCGCAGACCTCTCCTGACCTGCCCGCTGCTCCCCTCAGCAGTGTACTTCGTCGATCTGCCTGTTCTGCTCCCCTCTCTGTCTCTGGTGAATCCTCTCACCTCCCTGCACCTCTGGCCTGTACCCCAGTTCTGTGTGCATAAATAAATCTTTAATAATAAATCTTTAATAATCTTTAATAAAAAAAAAGGTTTTCTCCCTCAGGTGTGTTCACCATCACTTCCCGTCGTTGTTTGGAGAATCTGACGCAGCTCTCGGGTCTGAGAACGGCACAGGCTGGCCGGGAGATGCCCACAGCAGCCCCTGGAGCTGGCCACACGGCGTGGACTTCCCGAGCCATCTCCATCACTAAGGAACCCTGAAGGCTGCTTGAGAGTGAGTCACCTGTTTCCTCACTCCGCGGCACAAGGCAGCCCACCCATGTCTCCGCCCTGGGAGCTGGGACCCTTCTGGTGACTCTCCTGGGGTTTTAAGCCAAACGGGGAGCTTCAGGTAGGTATCCGCTGGGCCCGCGGGGGTCCTCCCCCTTAAAAGGCCTTCAGCCAGAACCGCCATCCTCCCGTTAGTCACCAAAACGGCCATCGCTGCGCCCGCTGTCTGTGCCCAAGACCTTCCAGAGAACACGGAGGTGTTCTTCTGGCCAGGAATCTGCAAGGTGACACCGTGGACCCCGAGGGGGCGGGCCTCGTCCAGGGAACAGGGCACTCGTCACCATGGCAACACGAAGGCGCCCACGGTGTTCCCAGCATGCAGTTGGCCCCGCTGCGGACAAACAAGGACAAGGGTCCTGCCGAGAGGCGTCACACGGCACCGAGCATTAGCCACTGGCGTCCAGGGGGATGCCTGGAAACGGAGAAAGGGACGGGGCGGCGGGAAGGAAGCCCAAAGGGTGCGCCTCCCGCTTCCACTGGCCGCGTTTCCGCTCTCTGCACCCCAAGCGCGCGTGGATTCCCAGCGGCTGCCTTGGCGGCAGGAGCAGCGAAGACTCCAGGCTTCCGAAATTCCAGGCGGCCAGATCCTCTGGGCCGTGGAAGAAACGACCGAACAGAACAAAAAAATAGACTTTTCCTTCGTATCCGGCAGAAGCGTGTCTCACTCCGCGAACAGGCCGTGGCCCACAAACTCTTACTCAAGAGCTCAAGGACAAGGCACCTGAGCTTGGATGCAGCGAAGTGTGAGCTGAGCTTTGGAACCGTTAACTATGGAAGATGGTGCCGGTAACTTCTCCTCAAAGACGTCATCTCCACGCTTGTGGTGATCCTTGCCTGCCCACTGGGGCTGGCCTTCCCCATTCAGGAGAACCCACACGGACCCGCCCCAGCTCAAAACGCCTCATTCGACACTGAGCGCATTTGGCGTTTCCCAGCCCTGGGTGGCCTGGGTGGCCTTCGCGGGGAGTGCCAGAGCCCAGGAGCTCAGTGCAGAGAAGCCGGCGCTCCCCAAAGGAAGAGGACTGGATGGACACGAGGGGGGGGAGGGGCGCCCCCCAAAGCCTAAGACCTCAGGGGCTCACCCCTCCTGCAACACCACGCACTTCTGATTTCTCCAGACCCAGGGAAGAACATGGTGTCTTGTGTTTTTTAGTTAAAATCTCCAGTTTAAAGCTCATTCAATTAATCACGTTGAGAAAAGTCCTGGTGGGAAAGGGTCACTCCTCTGCCGACTCTCAAGTCCGAGGCGGCTCCGGGGCCACCGTCCCGCCGAGGGCAGCCCACCACGTGAGCACTGTGGCCTGTGGGCGGGGTGGCGCGGAGCCACGTGCTGCCACTGGAGCGCGCCACCAGCAGCCCACTGGGGCTGGCCTTCCCATGGTTCCAAGGGAACCTTGATATTTCCAAACTGGGTTCCACACCACGCGTGGTCGCGAGATCCGCTCAGCAGCTTGCCCGGGGACGTGGGGAGGTTAAACAACAATAGAACAGGAGATGAAATATAGAAGTCACACTTGGTAACTGCTGGCAACGGGTTTCCACGGACGTCACTGTGCGCACTCACAAGGCCCAGGGAAGTGGGAACTGTGTGTCAATCGCAGCGTGGACATCCCAGTCCACGGCACACATCTCCAGCTGACAGGCTCACTGTCTACTCGTGTGGCAGCACACCAAGGGACCGAGCGATTCTGGCCCCCTGGCCTGCAGCAGCGGCGCGTGGCACAGGTGTCAGGGGCTGAGCGCGCCGTGGGCCGCTGTCCTGATGGGTGGCAGGAACTTGCATCACCCTCGAGACAAGCCCGTAGGCCCTTGTCCCTCTTCACCTGCACCCTGGGGATGACACCAGGGCACAGCGGATCGTGGCCTGTGCACGGCCACCCGCCAGCCAGCAGCCGCCCTGGAGCTCGATGTGGGGACGAGCTCTGTGCCCCCGAGGCCACGTCAGCCCTTTCCTTTGCCCCTGCTTCCCCAAAGCCGACTAGAGAATGTTCCAGAACCGAGGTTTCCGACGCCCCATCCTCAGCTCTCCACTGTAACTCAAGCGACTGTGTGCGTAGTAAAAGCTGACTCACCACGCTGGACTCAAACAAGAGCTAAATTGAAGACAAAACACGTGTATTTGAAAGAGAACGTATTTATTCACATCGCCGTTTCCTTTTACAACTGCTGTACTTTCAAATAATAAAATTCTCCAGAAAATCAGATCCTTTTAAATTAAGGTATTTTAATAAAGAAAATTTCCACAATACTTTTATTTACATGAATTTTCAAGCATTTTAAAGTTTTTCTGCACAGGCTAATGAAAAGTTCTTACTTAGATCTTTCCCAAGAAAACTGCAAAAGTTTCATTCAGGAAATTATGCTTAGAATAGAGCCTGACATTTCCCATCCCCTCGGCCCAAATTCCTGTCAACACACTTACAAACCTGCTCCAGAAAGCATCTGCACAGCGGTAGTGAGCTGAACTGATCAGACATAGTGAGTGGTAAGACGCTTTCTAGATAATTTACATTTCTTTGATGAGAAGCTGCTGGGCGGTTCCTGTACCCACCAGACTCCGCCTCCAGGGGCCGGGTTGTGGCCCTGAGCGCGACTGCAGGAGACTGACGGGGTCCAGAACTCCGGGGAGCTGGGACTGGGGCCCCCCTCATCCAGTCACAACGGGGGTGCTTAATTTCCCGGTATTGCACGTGCAAATCGCCTGTTTGGTAAAGAACTTACTCTTCACAAAATGACTTTCAATAGTAACCACAATTCGACATCCTTTTATGTCACACTGACAGATTTCAATATTTATTAGTGAAACTATAAGAGGATAGTTTTTTCCTAATATTTGAAGCACGAGTTCCTCTGAAGAGTTGGTATAACATCCTTTTAAAAAATAGAAAAATTAACTTTTACCACGCCCCAAGCTACAGTTCACAATGCAAGCTCAAACGGCTGTCCACTTCTCCGGCAGAGAGCCGAGGGCCAGCCGGGCGTCAGGCCGCAGCAATGGAGGCGTCGTCCGCGAGTCGACCCTGCGGCTTTAAAGCAGACACGAGAGCGTTTACACAGTAACAGTGACACAAAAGCTCGGTAACTGAAAAGACCTTGAACTTCATGGCAGCGGCTCAGCCGAGCAGGCCAAGTACCAAGACAAGGTCTCCTCTTATCCACACCTTTCTCCGCGAGCCTGGGACCGCCACCACGCTCGCCCCGACCCGGGGCTGACACCCCCAGCCAGCCCGCAGCTTCCCCCCAGTCCTGCTGCAGCTGGGCCCACCCAGTCGCGTGCAGGGGTGTCCTGCCCCGCCCGGGGAAGGGGCTGCAGCGTCTCCCGCTCGCTCGGGCCGCCCGAGTCTGTGCCGCAGCAGCATGAGCCCACAGACAAGGCCCTTGAGGAGTCAGGACGCCCAGTCTCCTGTTTGAGAAAAAGCAACTGAGCGTGAACCCTGGGGCATCACACAGCGCCACCGTGCCAGACAACGCAGGTGATAGCAAACTCTTCCCTCCAGCCACTGACTGAAAAAACTTAAATCACAATGCAGAGACGAGGCTGCGAACTGCCTGCAGGTGTAACAGCTCTGAGAGAGACACCCCAGAGAGTCATCGAGCAGCTGAAAGGAGAAAACCCTGGCCAGCACTGTCCTTCCGCAGAGGCCCCGCGGAGCTGGCGCGGGGAGACAGAAGCCCGGCGCCTTCACGCGGGAGGAGCACCTGGTGCCCAGCACCGGAGAGGCCAGTGGGGGCCGCGGGGGGGACCTGCAGCGTCAGCCCGCTGCACACCCAAGTGGGGTATCAGAGGCGTGAACGGGAGACACGAGAGCATGGGCCCGGCCTTCCAGATGTCCCGCAGCGTCCAGCCCTGAGAGAGGAAGTTCCTCAACTGCTTGTGAAAAGATGTTGGAAAGAGCCACTTTAAGAAGACCTGACGCTGGGAGATTTTTTTCCTTTTACTACTTCAAAGTACAGTGCACGCTAGCTCGGAAGGGTTACTAGATGATTATTTCTGCAGATGCAACAGTAAGTCTGGGCAGATAAAAGCCCAGGAAGATCACGAAGGATGTCTGAACAGAGACGAGTTCATAACCTCCCATGGCCCAGGGTCCACGAAGCGACAGTTCCCCAAAACTCGGAAAGACAGATACAGAAGAGCGCCAGTAAGCGGTGCACCTGCCAGGGACTCATCTTGGGTTAGCTGAACCCCGCGCGCAGCCAGTTCCCTCTCTCACACAGCCTGTACTCTTTTCCTTTTTTATCACAAGAACCTGGAAATCTTATGACTGTGAAAAATCAAAATAGTAACCAGAGCAGAGTTCCCAACAGATGTGCACTTCCAGCAGAGAGGAGACCCAGAGCTGCGCGGACAGAATTAGGAGGCTCGAGGCTCCATCAGAACGCTGATCCAGCTACAAACTAACTGCGGCCTGAAAGGCCCTTCCCGAAGTCAAAGCAGCCCGCAGAAACACGCTCTAAGAATAAACCACTTACCTGAGGCCAACAACAATCTCCGAAGCCAGACGCCACACAGTAACAGTGATTTTAGAACTGAGAAGCACAGCTGACAAAGTCACACAATGGAAGTCGAAACTGCCCACCGGCCTTCCTGTCCCCCGCGCACGTCAGGGCGGACACGGCCTTCGTGCGGTCCCCGGACAGCGCGCGGGAAGGGCAGGCGGCCCGCCTCACCTTCACGAAGATGCTGGTCGGGATGAAGCGCCGCAGCAGCTGGTGGGTGAAGTCCGGAAACCGCAGCAGGCTGACGTGCAGAGACGGCAGCGGCTGGTACCCAGCCATCAGCGGGTAGAAGTTGTACAGCATCTCCTGCTCCGTGCCCGGCAGGATGCGCAGCCGGATCTACCACGCACGCGGGGGGATGGGAAACCAGACACGTAAGCGCAGAGCTGCGCGAGCAGAGGAAGTAAATCCTACCCGCGATCAAAGGACGACAAACTCCGCGTTCTGAGGAGAACCGGCCCTTGCACACGGAGGGCGCGTCTGCGCTCAAACGCGAAGACGCGGCGGGGTCAGCGGCACACAAGGGACTCCGCAGCGCTCAGAAACCCGGGGAGCCCAGGGCCTGTGTCCGCCCCCCGCCCCAGCAAGCTGTATGTCGCCCTCCCACGTGACTGAACGGTCACTGCCGTCAGGCGGCCGCAGCCAGCAGGACCCGGCACTGCGAACGCCGAGGTGCAGGGCCACACCTCGCGGCCACACGAGCAGCAGGCGAGACGCGCCGCACCTGCTTGAGGCCGGAGAACATGAAGGCGTCGCTGGGCTCCACGGAAATCTCCACGTCCTGAACCAAGCTGGTCTTATTCAGCAGGTGGTACCTGACCGGCAGCGACTCTCTGACTCGCCCGAACGACGGCAGGTCTGCAGGGGAGGGACAGGCGCGTCTCGGCTTCCAGAAACAGATCACTGTCTGTGGCTGCTTTCTGTGCACCGCCTCTCACTCCCCCGACCTGGGACTGTGTAAGCGAACGGCCACTGTGCTCTTGCTAAGTAAGAAAACGCGCTGGGCGGGAGCCACGGGACTGTGCTGAAACAGCCCCAGGAAACCAAGTTCCCACCAAAACCGTTTACCCAGAAGTCTTGGCCGTCAGGACTCGAATTCTGAGAACAACTTTAAGCAGACAAAAAAAATTGCTAGAGCTGGAGAAGGAATGGTGGGTGCTGTGTGCCTTCTCCTGACGGGGGCGCAGGTGCCAGCAGCTGGGGGCGCCCCTCCAGACCTTGCACCTGGGTGTGGCCAAGCCCACAGCTCGGACTACAGATTTAACCCGAGAAGCTCCCAGAAGTGACAAGGCTGGTCAGCAGTCTGGACAGATGACTAGCTCTCCCGGGAAGGGGGAGGACAGGCCAGGCCAGGGGCGGTGGTGGGAGGGGAGGGAAGAGGCGGGGAGTGGGGAGGGAGTGGGGAGGGAAGCCCCGCAGCCATG
>NW_004567115.1:50638088-50689950 GCF_000260355.1 Condylura cristata | reverse complement strand
AACTGAAAACCAGGAAACACCCATCAGCACCAAGACAGAGGCCTTGAGACGAACCCCGAAAAACTGTCAAACAAATTTCGAGCAGTTCTGTGAGGAGCTGTTAGACTCCCGTTTTTCTTTTGCATATTTCCAATAAGCAAATGATACTTCTCAGAAATCAGTGCTAATCCTTGAAGTCACGGCAATAACACCGTGGTCGCGTGTAGTGACTAAGCCCACACGAGAGGGGCATTGTGCAGTCGCGGACGCGCGTGCGGGGTTCGCTCCCAAACAGCGGGCGGGCGGGCTCCGCCGACGTCCAGAAGCAGCAAGACGGGCGTATCTACTTCTGTGAAAATGGTGGGCGCTTCGCGTAGTAAAACGTTACAAACTAAGATCTCCCGGGCTAAAATGCTCCGATGAGACTCTCGCCACGTGGCGCCGGGGGTGGTACCTGCGTTCACGTGGAGGGGGATGCTCTCGACCATCACGTGCGGCAGGGTGATGACGGTGCTGATGACCGGGACGGCGTCCGCGGCCGAGGCCCTGCGCGGAGGGGCGGAGAGGCGCGCGTGAGCGAAGGCATCGAGCACGGCCCCATCCCACCCAGCGGCCGCTTCAGAGTCCACGCCGCGTCCCTCTCCTGACGCCTGGCTACAGGCGTTCTGGGGGCAGCAGCCTTTAGAACCCCGTTTCTGCTCTGCAGGTTCCCAACGAGCAAACACAGCAACAGAGGCCGCTCGGGCCCGCGGGGGCTGTGGGGCGCCCCGGCCGGCGGGCTGTTCCCACACAAACCCCGACCTGGGCCGCTGGCCGCCTCCTCTGGGAAGCCTCTCTGCCTTCCAGACGGGACGTGCCCGAGTCCAACACGGGCCCTGGGCGCCGCTGCCCGGCGGCCTCGGCCTGCCCCGCGCGTTCCTGCCCCAGGGCGCCCGCCCTGTTGTTTCACGGCCTCAGACGCTCTCTCGCGTTATAATCCAAACGTTTACATGCAAACAGCCTTCCCGGCGGGTATTATCTTTCCACGTTCTTTACAGTATTTTTAATGAAGAGAGAAACTTAATTTTAAGAAAACAAGTTCATCCATTTTGGTGACTTACATGTTTGCGTCTTTAAAGAAATTCTTCCCTCCTCCAAAGGCATAACTGATTCTCTTGTTTTCCTACTAGAAGCAGTAATTTTGTTTTTTACAAGTAGAACTTCATTATGCCTGGAATTAATTTTGTGACACGGCGTACAGGAGCGACGCAATGTTTTACCACGGGGGTGGGGCCAGCGGTGCGGAGTCTCCGGCCGCATCCAGAGCCGCTTCTGGAAGGGTCAGCTCCGAGTGACAGGCTCTGGAGGCCGACTGCCAGACGCCCGTTTTACTGGCGCGACCCCATAGGCCCGCACCAGCACCCTGGGCGCAACGACTACAGCTCTGTAATTAGCCTCGGAGTTTTAAAGGGCAAGCACATTTGCTCTTCTGGAACATTCTGACTATTCTGACTTAACGCCTTTCCACACAAATTTTAGAATCCAGAGTGTCAAGTTCCGTAAAATCCAAACCAAACCAAACCAAATCGCGGTTGTGAAGGAGATGGCCCTAAAGCTGTAGAACAACTTACAGTATCAAATATGATCCAAACCCTAGCCAGACCACTCTGTTTCTTTCCCCTTTTGGCCTTCCTTCGCTGTTTCTAAGTTTTATAGTTTTCTCCCTAAAAGCGACGCACACCGTCTACGGACACATACCCGCACGGTTCGCTTTTGTCGTGAACTCGTTTTAAAGGCGTTTTGCCTAGAGGCGCATCGCGACAGACGGAAATCCAAGCTGACTTTCGGGTGCTGACACTGTCCACCACCTCGCGCAAACCCTTAGCTCTAATAAAGTTGATCCCTTAGATTCTGCGTACACGGCCCCAGTGACTGCCCCGGGGAAGATTCTTCCAGAAGCACGAGTACTTTGGCTCACCTTTCACCCATCTGCAGGTCACCGCTGTGACCATTTGCATCTGTGCCGCTGACAAGCGGCCAGTGGCAGCCCACAGCGTCCACGCTGCTCCGCGGACAGCGGGCACGAGAAGCGCGGTAAGAGGGAGGCCGCGCGGCTAGTTACCTCTTCCAGGAGACCACGTAATGGCCGGTGGCGACTCCGCCCTCCACGTTCCCGGCGGACGGGCACCGCAGACAGAAGCATTCGCTGGCGCTCTCCCCGGTCTGCAGGACGACTGTAAGGCAGACACAGCTCAGGGTGGCAACGCACGGCCAGGTCTGCGCCAGCCCGATCTAGCAACACTCCATTCTAACTAAAACCGGAGACGCATGGGCTGTGTGAGGTTTCTGTGGGTGTCCAGGGGAGGGAGGCATCTGGGGTCAGGACCCTGCCCTTTGGCAGTTATTTTGCTTTCTCTAAATTAGTTCATGTCTTTGAAGGAAACATCTCAGGTTAGGGCAAAGGAAAAAATGGACTCACTCTTCAAGGTTTCAGAAAGCTGTTCTGGGAAACTCTGGCTTTCCCTGAGCAAGCACTGATTACTGACACCCACCCCGCCAGGTGGAAACACAGCACAGACGCCTCGTGCAGCCTGTGGCTGCTTCCTTCCTGGCGAGGCCGCTCTCCTCTGGTCAGCCAGCGTGAACTTCCTGATGACAAGTTAACGCTCACCTGACCCAGGCCGCCTCGCCTGTCACCCCTGCACAGAGCAGGATGTCACTCCTTTGAGTGCAAGTGGCCACGATGCCTGGCTCATGCCAATCCTAGCACAAGTGTCAGTGAAGCTTTCTAGTAACAACAAAGTCCCCGAGCAGTAGCTCATTATCTGCGGTTTCCACCCAAGGCAGGGAGGGGCAGAGGAACGGACTGGCTGTGGGCAGGTACAAAGCAAAGGGAAAACACTGGGCAATCTTAACTGTTTATCATTTAAGGACTAAGAAATTACACTGTAGCCCAGTAAGTAAAAAACACACCCATGCAGGGCCCTCCCTGATGGCGCAACAGGTTAAAGCGCAGCACCATGAAGCTACGGCAGTCACTGCAGCAAGAGTTCGATCCCCAGCCAGGGAGTGACCCACAGGGCGCAGCAGACCTCTCCTGACCCGCCCGCTGCTCCCTCAGCAGTGTACTTCATCAGTCAGCCTGTTCTGCTCCCCACTCTGTCTCTGGTGAAGCCTCTAACCACCCCTGCACCTCTGGCCTGTACCCTAGTTCCGTGTGCATAAATAAATCTTTTTTTTTTTTAAAGATTTATTTGTGCATACAGAACTGGGGTACAGGCCAGAGGCTCAGGGGCGGTGAGGGGTTTCACCAGAGACAGAGCGGGGAGCAGAACAGGCAGATCGACGAAGTCCACTGCTGAGGGGAGCAGCGGGCGGGTCAGGAGAGGTCTGCCGCGCCCTGTGGTCACCTCCAGGCAGGCGGGAATCGAACTCATGCAGAAGTGGCTTTAGCTTCTCAGTGCTGTGCTTTAACCCGCTGCGCCACCAGGGAGGGCCAATAAATAAATCTTTTAAAAAAACCTTGTTCTTGGCTTGAAGGATCCATCATGATTTTCTTCCTTACGTTATGGAGCCTTGTGATAAACCGAACACAAACTTCCTTAACATAACAAAGTAATTTTTTGTCCCTCAATAGCTCAAGAAACAGGCCCCAAAAGTACTGAACCAAAAGGTAGCTTCTTGGGCTTGAATCTCTTTTATATACTGTTTAAGTGGGTGATTTAGAAAACAACTCCTTTTTTATATTTTCAAAGTTCCTTTAGGAAACATCTTTTCCCATTTCAAAGTGTAAACAACTGGAAACATCAATTATGAACTATTAAGAAAAAGAAACCTATAAAAGACTCTAAACATGAATAAACATAATTTTCAAGTGCATTCTTTAAAGAATAACTTCTGGAAGACCACGGCAGCGAGATCTTTCAAAGTACGGAGACACAAGCCCCCGTAACCGGCGCCAGCTGTCTGGATTCTGCCTTTGTGAGCACAGCGAGACGCGCTTCCGTGAGACTGTCCCACACCCCCTCGCGTGCGCAGGCTCTCCACGGCCAGCTACACCCCTGTGGACACCGCGTGCGCACAGCCGTCTCCCACTGAGGCGCAGGCCGGGCCGCGCTCACCTCTGTCCAGCTGGGACTCCAGCTGGTCCGCCGCGGCCACGGAGGGAGCGAGCCGCAGCGCACTGGAGACCACCGTGAGGGCCCACGGCGAGGAGCTCACGAGGTCCGTCATCAGCAGGAAGGGGATGTCGACGAAGGCTCGCTCCAGGTGCTCGAACTGCCAAGGCGAGGAGAGGGCCGTCAGGACAGGTGGCGAACCTGCGTTTTCTGTCAGCTTCTAGAACCCAGTGACCTGCAGTCGCCCCGGGAACGTACCTTCGTAGAAACAAACTTAACTGCCACGTCAAATGGAAAGACCGTTTCTATCGTTACCGTTTCATCCTGCAAGAAAATTTGAAGGGCACACGCAATGGCTTTTTGAAATGTGAACAGTCAGATTTTAAAATCAGAGCCCCTACAAAATATGCTGGTATTGCCCCCAGGGAGGGCCTGGGTGTCTCTCCAGAGGCGCCAGACTCCGTGGCTTCCCACAGCCGCACGGCCCTCCCGCAGAGCTCCTCTCTGAGGCCGGGTCCCGGGCAGCACGACTGTCACCAGCAACAGAAGAGGAAGCGGAGGTCCAGCATATTGCTCCCGAGAAGCACTCCTGTCTGTGAATGGCCTTCCCGCCCAGGGACTTGTGAAACAGCCACGGCGGGCCGTGTGAGGGGCCAGAGCGCATCCCCGTGGGGAGGCCTCTGCCCTGCTGGGCAGGGACCTGACTCCTGCACAGTGGCGAGACACCTGCCAGGCTGAGGAGGTGTGAGACAAGAGGTCACAGCAGTACGTGCGATCTGGGAAAAGCGACACAGAAACCTGGCACCTCCACTTGAAGCTGCCGGGCCAGGCAGCACACCATCCAGGCGAAGGGCAGGGTGGCGGGACCATGTCAGGCGCCTGCCTATTCTCAGGCTTCCCACGTGCACTTACCACAAACGGTTTACACAAGGATCTTTTCACATAGAAACCTCCCTTTCTCCCTTTCTCCAGAAGGTTTCTCCAAAACCTTCTGCACATACGCCAAAGGACTAATTACACCTGAGTGTGGTTTCGTGGCGAGCACGCAGGCCCTTCGCATGACGGCTCCCCACAGGAAAGCCAGGGAGGCCACTTTCTGACTCCTTAGCAATTAATGCTGTAGCACCTATGATAACTGTAAATGATTTAAAAAAAAAAACAAAAAACCAGGAAATATCTAAAATCTGTCATAGACTATAAGCCGCCTGTCGGCAGGTAAAATGGTCAAAGCAGGACGCTGCCCCGAGGCGCTGAGAAGCAGCTGTGGAAACAGTACCTTGTGACACTGGCAAAGAATTTCTTTCTCTTCAACAGTTGTGTTGATCAGGTAGGAAACATACACGAGAAACATTCTTGAACCCACTGTTCCACAGCGAACATATAACATCTTTTCCAGCTGTCACAAAATTAAAACATTTTCATCGAATTACCATCACAGAAGTTGCCCCAATATATACTCCAAGATAACGCACCCCTCTTTCTGAGCTGACTGCCCCCACTGGCTTAGCCCTGGGTCACCTTTTCCAGGTGTCCCCGCCACAGCCCAAGAATGGAATCATTACTACCCCGTCTTTGTTTTTCTACCATCACTATCAACTTCCCAGGAATTCTCTGGTTTGGAAATAAAAGTTGGCTGAAAGGTTTCTTCACTGAGTTATAAGCAACCATTATTTTGTCAGTAATGAATTCTCGGGATTGGGTCACATGTTCTGAAACACATTCTATGACCTGTCTAAGTCACTTTACATATTTAATATGGAAAATGTGTTATCTGATGTTCCTGTTCTGGGCCTCCCTGGGGACGCAAGGAGTTACGGCACCGCACTGTGAAGCTGCCCCAGCCAGGGAGTGGCCCCAGGGTGTGGAGATCTCCCCCGGCCCGCCCGCGGCTCCCCTCGGCAGTGCACTTCGTCCATCTGCCTGTCCTGCTCCCCACTGTCTGGTGGCTCCTCTCGCCGCCCCTCCCCCCATCTGGTCTATACCCCAGCTCTTGTATGTGTAAATAAATAAAATTAAAAAAACAAGTTCACTAGCCAATCACTTTTTCAGTCCCAGAACAGGCTGGGAAAACGCTCTGAAGCTAAAACTCAGAATGACCGCCTCGTCGTGGTCTCCCCAAACACTGCCGGCCGACGGACCTGCTCCCCGGGGCGCAGGTCCCCCACAGGAATGTCGGTGAGCAAGGCGGGGTAGGACTCGTCGCACAGCTCTGCCCCGTGGAGGGTCACGTGAGTTTTCTGAGTTAGGTTGGCATCCTGCCCTGAAAGAGTCCACGGAGGCACGTCAATGATGGGCGGCAGCCAGACCTCCCTCAACCGGGCAAACAACCGCTGACACCGACTTCACGCTGGACCGGCCACTCAGTTTAAGGAGACCGCTCACCTGGCTTTAGGCCTGCTGTGAGTTTCACATCTCTGATCGTGGCCTTCTCGTGTGACTGAACGGTCACCACCAGACAGTACATTTCATTGGTCAGGGCGGGGGGCTCATGGCGCAGGAGGACAGAAATGTTTGGAACTCTGGAGATGATCCTGTGGGGAAAAAAACTCAGTGAAGTTCCTGACTCAGCCCTAACCAAACAAAGCCTATGTGCGGGGAAGCAGAGGCCGGCCGGGCGGCCGGGCGCAGGCAACTCACATGGTGCTGGCCTGGATGACAATGCTGTCCCAGTGAACCTCGTTGTCGGGGAGCCTGGGCCGCCTTTTGAATGAGCGAGAGGCTTGCAGGGCTTCTTGGGAGGAAGCTGCATCACCTCCTCCTCCCTGCCAATTTAAAATCACGCACCTTCCCGTCTCGTTGCCCAGAACCAGATCCACTGATGTTATCTAAAAGGAGGCAGCGGGTCAGAAATGCCGTCCCTGTGTTCCTCACCGCCCCTGACAATGACCCACGTGGCAGACCGCTCGCCGTGGGTGACCCAAAGGCCCGGGGGCAAGGTGGTCAGAGCCTGCTGTCAGTCCTCTCCTGGCCACTGGACTTCGCCCTCACCTTCGAGACAGAGGCCTGCCTTCCAGCACGGCAATGCTTTCGGCACCCAGCGCAGGCCAGGCCCGAGAGGTGCTGCACTAGCGGCTGCTGTGTGAAGAGGAGGAGTGTCCCGATAACCACAGACACAGCATCGCCCAAGTTCTGATTCCACACATATTCTCCCTGTCCACATCTACAGACTGGCAACGGAACTCCTTGCTAAGCGAATAATGTTCCTTTAACGAACCCCACTAGCCATCCACTCAAAATAATATGGTTTCTGTCTGGTAGGGTTCCTTAGGTGCATAGTAAAAAAACATGCAATTAGGGATTTAATCAAAATTCCAAAAATATTTTTTAAAGGAGTAAGCAAAAACTCTGAACACTGCTCAATTATAAAATCAACCAGTCCCAGAACCTGTTCTGGAAACCCTTGTAGAGTCTTACGTACATTGGACATGGCCCCGAGTTTAGATTAGTTAACCATTCCCCTCAAGCCGTGGAAAACCAGTACCTAATGAGTACTTACTGGGCACGATTTCAAGCAATTTGCATAGCTGATTTTATCCTCATGAAACACTCAGACGTTGGTACTAGTATTATCAGATGAGTAAACTGAGACAAAGGAGGTCCAGTAACTTCCCTAGGTCACAAGCTAGCTAGGAGCTGGGGGTAAACCCACGTTCTTTGGCTGCAGCGTTGCTGTTCAATGAACCTATTGATTCCTTTCATGACGTAATTCTGAAGGGCTTTTTTAATTACCTCTATTAAATGAATCTTCTATCTACTTTTCCCTTTAAAAATATGCAACTGATGCTTAAACACAATGATATTATGCTCTATCATTTAAAATAGAATTGCTAGATTATACATAAATATACATCTTTTGTTTAAAAGTTCTTCCCTGGTTATTAGCCATTAAAAGTGAAGTTGGTCTTATGAAGTACAGAAAATGATGTCTGATGCGTCATTTTACACGATTAAGTAAAAAAACCAACCACAGCATATTAAATGCAGTATATTCTCAACGAGAGGAAGACTACCAAGCCATCACCAAATTTCCCTTGGGGAGTCCAAGCGCAAGATTTTCATTTTTCCCTAACAATTTCTATATTAATTGAGAATTTCTGATGTACACACATTTTATCATTGAAAACATTTAAAAATAATGTTTCAATTAAGAACTTCGTAACTAACCTCAATTTTCTTCCCCACATCTTCTGTTTTTGCCACAAACTTAAATAAATACTTCCTTGTTTTACCGGGAACTAAGCACATCCTTCCCTGAGTCAGATTTTCGAGAACTTCACTTGCTTTGGATGCTTCCTCGATGACACAGAACTGGTTGTATTCCTGAAAGAGATAGCCAGGTCACAGCTTATAAACACCAAGCGCCGTGTTTTGCTAACATCAGACGACCTGGAGCCTGAACGGTTAGTTCCTCTGGAAGGGAAGCGAGCTGAAGAGTGAGACTTAGGAGCCACCGAGGCTCCCGGTCACTCGCTGCTGCCACAGTAAAGACTAGTCACTAGCGGCAGGCAGATCGCGGTCACACTGCCCACTGCGGGCATCGCCCGTCAGCCTCCCACTCTGCTCCTCAGCGCTCACAGCTCCTCTTGCTCATCCTCCTTGGCTGCCTTCTGCTTTTCTCTCTTCTCGTCCCTAAGTTCAGATTTTCCACAAGGCCGGTCCTTCCTTTCAACCCTTCTATTGTTTTCTCTTCATATTTACTTCGAGAGTTTGTCCATGTCTGTGCCTCTATGCTAACTACTAGCTCCACGTAAGAGCACCTGGTTCTGTCCTGTTTCTGTAACTAAAACCTCATATCACAGCTGCTGGTGGGTGAGTCCACGAGCCTCAAACTCAGCAAGTCCCAGAGAAAATAACTTCACCTTCCCGGAGAGCACCTCCTGCGAGGTGAATGCAGAGGCGATGCTGACACGCACAGCTCCGCCGTCACTGTCTCCACACATTCAGTGAACGTCGAGCACTTCCCGAGGGCCACCCGCCCCCAGCAGCCAAGCTATCTTCAGAGAAAACTCTGACAGAGTTGAAGCTTTAGGCTTCCACTCCCATGTCCATTTCTAGCACATGCTCAGTAATTGCAAATAGCATATAGTCACAATAGTGTCTAACTTTGAAACCACTTCCTATTCTATTCTAACACTCCTTTTCAGCTTTTACTCACAAAAGGAGTCTGCTGCTCTAAAAAAGGGAAAGAAATAGAAGAGCAGAATATAGAGGGAAGCGACCCTGTAATTCCAGCAATGCACTGTCTCACGGTGGGGAAAAGCTACCTGTCCTCGCGGGGTGACATCCCAGTATAGAAAGCAAGTAATCTGCTGGACCAGCAGAGAGCTGGACAAGGCAGCCCGCAGACGGGAGCACCTGGCCAGGCCTCCGGTCACCTCCGCAGAGGCGTCTGGGAGGATACAGAGGAGCCAGCAGGCAGGTGCACGAGCCTAGGGCCGGTCCGGGCCAGGCGCAGCACAAACTCCTTGCCGACCCGGCACCATCTCACTTGTGAGCCTGAAAGAGCGGAACTCCCGGGGACTGGCGTGTGCGGTGGGGACAGGGACACGGGGCGGTGCTGGAGGAAAGGCAGAAACTTCCAGCCGAGACAAGCGCCAGGGCCCTGACGTGCAGCAGGGTGACGCACCTCGCGACAGTCAGCCATCACGTGCCTGACAGCTGCTGGGAGCAGATCCCGAGTCCTCTCAGCACAGGCGCCAAAAGGCGGCGATCGTCAAGGTGGCGGGTGCGAACCAGCCTGACAGCCGCTCCACAGCCTGCGTGCGTACCCAGTCACCCCTCTACCTTAAGCTTACACGACATTGCGTGTCAGCTGTATCCCCCAAAAGGTAAAAAACCTGTTGGCTTGGGGGGAGAAACTGCCCTTCACTTCCCTCTCCCCTTTCTTGACGCTCTCAACACTCCTAAGTGCTCACCCAACTGATGTACTTTAAGTCTCCTGAGCCTTCATCTCTTGCCCCCCGCTAGCACGCCTCTCCAAGGCCTCATACGCGTTCATAGACGGGGCTTCCCCGACAGTTGCTGTCATTTCTTTCCTTCTATTTTGCTACTGGAAAAAGTTTCCTAAACACAAATTTCTTATTCTTGCTTTAAAATACTCTTAGAAGGAGTCCTTGGGTAATAGTTGAATTCAAATAAAACACAGTCATCTAGCCATTTCAACTACAGGGATAATTCTTGGTTCTTTTGGGCCAAAAACTATTAAGGGTAATGCTACTACCATCCAGCCGAGCGACAGAAGAAAAAAGGAAAGAAGAAAGGAATAGGAAGGAAGAGCACAGTAAGTGAGGGACTCTGAAAAGACGCCTCTTGACTAGCCGTCTGCTGACCCGCCAAGGCCCGTGCGTCCCCCACCCCACACAGCGCCACTGCCCCAGGGAGGCCGCCCCCTCCACGGGCCCAGAAACAGAACCTTCCTGCTCCCATTCAGCGCTGTCTCACTGCCCAACATGCTCTCCTTCTCTCACCCTCTGACCCCAGCTTCACTTCATCTTCTTTCTTGAAACGCCCTCCCTGCCCTTTGCCTGTCCACTGGAGCTCGATGTGCAGCCTGCACCACCTTCAGGCTTCCTCCCCCCGCGCGATCTGTGAGTCAGCTCGGGTCGGGTCCCACAGGCGTTGACATGTGCTAACTTTCCTCGGGCTCTGAAACTAAAATGCTGTAGCTCTCAACACAGCTGCCTGGTTAAAGCCTCAGGATACTTCCCAGGTGACCAGGTGATGGCTATCGTTAAGTGAGCTCGCAACTTAAAAGAGTTAAAATATAATGAAGTACTTGGCTATTCTGTTACCACATTTCGAAAGTGTTAGAACGTAGGAAATGTGGTCTGATTCCAAAACATCTAGACTGTTCTGAGTTAGTCGTGATGGTGTCTGGGGGATGGAAATGGAGGAAGAACACTTTTAGCCTATACCCATCTTTTCCATTCAAACTGCTTGATAGCAAACATTTATCTCATAATTACACACTACGATCAGCGATGAAACAGAATAAAAACAAAAACAAAAACTTGTGAGCATCAGAGCATATTCATTTGTAATGTTCAAGTTACATATTACCAAAGACAGAGTTCTGAGCTTTCATAAGCGTGGAGTAAAAACACAACATAAAGTAGAAAAAGTAGAAAAAGTGAAGTGCTGGTAAAAGACGGCTGGAAATGGATTTATTCTGAAATGCACCGTACCGAGGGCCATTTATGTTTATGAAACTACACAGGCCTCATGTTCACCTAGCTGGCTTGCTGAATGCAGTGGCAGCCACGAGGGAATACCTGTCGCGGACCTGAAAACGTGCGCCGTTACCTGGTTATTAAAGCTGACGCAGAGTTTCGAAAACCTGATGGGATGCGGACAATCAGCCCTCAGATAGATGTCAAACTGTACAGGAACGTCAACGTGGAAGCTCGGCGCATGGAACTTGGCCTTGCATTGGACTAGAAATGAAACAGGAACATCGAGTCACACCCCAGGGGACACTCCAGACCCACCACTATTTCTGACCACTCCAGCTCCTCAGAAAGGAGGCAGCTGCGCGGGGCTGAGTCCGTGACGTTGCACACAAAGCGCCTCAGCAGACATGAATGTAGCCCCAGAGCCGCTCGCCTCCAGCGGAGCTCCTGAAACGCGACTCACTCAGAACTTCAAAGAAGGAAAACAGACTGCGCTGTTTCTGACTTATTTCAAAACACCGTTAACGCATGAACTTTCAAGTGACTATTTTCAAGTAACTTAACTGCACGTGAATAGAGTACATTTTAAGACATTTTAAGAAATTGGGATCTTCGAAAGTTAAGGGAGAAACTGCAGCTCTGACAGTGCTTTTGACAGTTCTCTGACTAGTCTATTTCTTGTTGTGCATCTGCATTTTGCAGAAACTACAATTTCTGTGAAATGCCACAACGGATTCCAGCGACCCACCAAATGGCACGAAGTCCTGCACTCCTATGGTGAAGACGTTGCTGCCAGCCAGGGAAACTCGGTCTGCCCACAGCTTCTGAGCAGTTTTCACAGCTGCGACATCGCAGTCAGGTTCAGGTTCGGGACTTTCATTCTGCACCAAGACAGAATTAAACATCCAGTCAACTAGGCATGAGAAATACAGCACAGAAACACACACACAGGTCGGGGTGTGCGGTCCCTGGGACAGTTTACAGCCATAAAGCCAACCTACCATCAAAACGTTGATGAGGTTCTTTTCAATCCGAGATTTCTGGTCATCCTTCAGAGTTGAAGCTAATATGAAGAAGGAAAAATATTAGAACTTTCTAAGACAAGACAGTAAGATCTGTTCCCCCACTGGAGGTATTAAAACGGTGTAGAATGAGTATCTCTTCTAAGATGGGTAAACATGATTCCAGAAAGTTATCAACTAGCATGGCTTTCTAAGGATAGTGTCTGCTTGACTTCAAGGCAGCAGCTCTATGAAAGTATTCACTTGGCAAGGACTCAGTAAAATACCACCAAAGGCCCTCCCTGGTGGCACAGCGGGTTAAAGCACAGCACTAAGAAGCTTAAGCCACTACCTCATGAGTTCGATCCCCGCCTGCCCCAGAGGAGCTCCACATGGCGCGGCAGACCTCTCCTGACCTGCCCGCCGCTCCCCTCAGCAGTGTACTTCGTCGATCTGCCTGTTCTGCTCCCCACTCTGTCTCTGGTGAATCCTCTCACCCTCCGCATCTCTGGCCTGTACCCCAGTTCTATATGAATAAATTAATAAATCTTTAAAAATAAATAAAATTAAAATAAAAAAAAAACACCACCAAATACTTGCAAACAGATCATCCCTCCACTTTTGAGTGGCTTATGGATGGCAAGTAATTTCAGAGATTCAGAATTTGACTCAAAGAGTATCGAGCTACCTCTTCCGAGGAGTTCCAAGGAGTAAGTGATGTAATCTTTCAGCTGGGCCATGAGGTAGGAGCACTGGAGAGCCGTGGTCAGGATGGACGTGAGTAGCATCCACCAGCCTTCGCTGCGGTAGTCACACATCACGTAGTCCAGCAACCTGTGGGCCAGGGTGTGAGCGGCTTCCCGGAGAGGGAGGAACACACTCTCCCTGCGCCATATAAACCCCGGAAAAGTCTAACTGTGAGCGTTTAAGAGAGACTCCACACTAGCTACAGACATGGTTTCCCTGAGACTTAGAAGAGGACAGTCCTAGCAGACGGAAGCAGAGAAAAATAATACCAAAATGGAATTTAATTGAAGTAGAAGCAACTGTGAGGAACAATCGATCCTGCAGTACCAATATGAGGCCTAATTTTGCAGCAAGGCAATCAGAATGCCTGTAAGAATCGTGAACAGGACTCACTTCAAAGCTTTGGTATAATCCTTTGCATAATAATACTCCTCGCCCATCTGAACCACTGTAAAAGAAAAAGCATGTTATACACGCAACTTCAAATGCCTCGAGGGCAGGCGACCACAGCGAGCCAGGCACCTACTTAGCTGACTTTTCATTCTGGGACACTTGTACTTCTTAAATTGTGCAACAGCATTGCTCAGAAGAGTGATTATTATTTCCTGTGAGGAAGAGAAAGAGTGTGAAAAAAATCATCTCACGATTCCCTCCAACCCACAAAACGCTTACATACTGCGAAGAAGAAAGAACTTACAGAGTGAACGACACTTCTCTCCCGCAGCTGAATGGCGAGAATGCCCACCTTCTCCTTGTCGGGGTCGGAGAGATCGAAACCTGCAGACACGACGCAGCCCATTCAGATGCTCAGTGAGCACGAGGCTCTCGGGACACTGGGTGTGGACACTCCTCGAGTCCTTTACTTTCATGTAGCTACTTAAGACTCTTGGACATTCTAGACTTCTAAGGCTCTAGGACACCGCTGTATGAGCAGGGCCGCTTTTCTGTGACCTCTGTTCTGCAGAGAACAGTGCTGAACGCAAAATTCTTTGGCCAAGTGGCATCGCCACCGGAAGAGTTCTCCCACCAGCCCGGACATTAAGAAGTGACTCAAATAACTGAATAAACACAGGAAGGGCGTGGAGAAATGAGCTTGAAGGTGACTCTGGTTAGTGCCATTGGAAAATGTCAGTCACCAGACAGAGTTAAAGCAAACTGGAACTAGAATACAGAAACAGACCAGAGGAGCTTCGCAGTTGTGTTAGACAACAGCTGCTCCGTGCCTTCATGGCACGCGTGTCTGTAATTAAGTTCATGACTTATTCTAAGATTTGGGAAATCAAACATTCTACAAATTAAAGCAGAAAATCTTTAAACCCAAGGCTTAAAAGCCACACTTTGATCTCAATGTAACTTCTCACACCTAACGCCACCAATGGAGAAATACCAGAGCAATCTCTGCTTTTGAAGTTAGAGAAAAGGGAGGAGGGAAAATTATTTACTTAGTATTCCTTGCCGCCATGACCTTTGTCCGTAAAAGTTAAGAACGCCTGTTTGTGTTTCTAAGGGATCAGGGCTGGGATACGTTACAGACGCCTGTAAATGAAAACACAACCCAAAGTAAGAGTTCACGTGCCCATCGCAAACCAACTCTCCCTCCATCTTTGACAGAACCAAAGTTTTTGTAACCACAAAGACCAAATGCATTCAAATACCGACGTTGTAAACACTTTAACAAACTACATTTTCACATAAACTAAAACGTCGCACTCATATTTAGGTGGCCTCGCACACAAAAGTGGGGCGCGCCCAGGTGCTTCTAAGGCTCCTCTAGGCTTTGCTTTTCGCCGTCGCTGTACGCCAGCAGGAATGCACGACACAATACGTTTCATGTTTACTTGACAGGAGAGCGTTTTTGGTGTGCATGAAAGCAACGCACTCTCCTCTTTATCGCTGCAGGACTAACTCCTGCCTCTGGGCGGGCGAGGGAGCGTCTCAGCACCAGGCATTCCGCGGCCTCTTTCTTGAAATGCTTCCCCTTTCAAACCTGTACATTGGGAAAAGTGCAGAAAACGCCCAAAAGGAAAAGGGTGACAGTTTTCGTTACCGACACCCCTCCCACGCTAGGGGAACAGGTCACTCTGCAGACCGACGAGGACGTGTGCCCGGTGCAGCGACCCCGACACACCGTGCGCATTTCCGCCATGCTCCCCGCGGCCTCATTTCCCACGGCGCCTGCTGCGCCCTTTTAACAAACTCCTGATAGTCGTTCACCTCATTATTTCTACTTTACACTACAATTAATAAAGCTCAAAGAAAACGTCATAAATAAATGCTGTACTTAGCTCTAAGGCTCTCTTATCTGCTTTAGGTTTTTCCTGAAAATGAAATTCCAGGTCAAAATAGGTGGAGGCTTCTGAAATTTCAATTCCAACAAGTGGTATCTATTAATGTGTTTCCTGGCGCTTATAAAATCTAGTTTTAATCACCTTTAAAATACTGTGTGCAAACTAAGATAGGGCAGCCTTTTAAAATATAAAACATACACTGAAGTTATAAGTCACATGTAAGTAACACAGTAGAAAAATAGTCTAATTATATCATGATGTAAGGGGGGGAAATCCCTACGTTTAAAGCACTAGCGTGCACGTAATACTCACCTACCTTCAGAGAACAGTGCAGCTCCTACGTGAAGCGATGTGAGGACATGAGTGTAAGCAGGTGTGTATGTGCATAAGGAGAAAAGAGGTGTCTGTAACCTTCCAAGGAAGGGGGAAGTTCAACTGTGAAGGCCAAGCCACTGAGCCACTAATGCCATGCCTCAGGCACCTCCATGAGAGCTGCTCCCAGAGGGCAACGCAGGGCGAGGGAGGCCTGCTGCTCTCCTCTCAGGCTGGCCTCCCTCCAGAGGAGGCGGACTCACCGCGCAGCGCGCACTGAACTACGGCTTTCACGTGAAAGTGCTCTGCCCCCGTCTAGGGCTCTGGTGTCCTGAATTACCAACCACCAGTCAGTTCCGTGGCAGTGGCATACTCAGGCTACAGCTGAAAGTCACAATTCCGCAAAACAGAAAAGATAAAAACTGGTTCTATGCAAAGGTTCAGAAAACAGTACCGCTATCCATCAAACTTCTCTCCTTTCAAGAGCTAGTTAATAAGCTTCCTAAACGCAGATAAGACAAGAGTCGAGAACTCACTTCATGGCTGCAGAGGGTTTTTGCAAGTTCTTTCCGCTCCTGGGCGTAGTATGCTGCCTGCTGGTAATAGAAACCAGGGTTCTGAGTCTGGATAGCTGTCAACCCTAACTTAATAGCTTCGTCAAACAAATCGCCAAAGGCCTGGAATCTTAAAGGAAATAAAAAAAATCAGGACATGAAAAAGGATGAGAAAGAGGCCCTCCCTGGTGGTGCAGCGGGTTAAAGCACAGCATTGAGAATCTAAAGCCGCTTCTGCATGAGTTCGATTCCTGCCTGCCCTGGAGGTGAGCACATGGTGTGGCAGACCTCTCCTGACCGCCCGCTGCTCCCCTCAGCAGTGTACTTCGTTGATCTGCCTGTTCTGTTCCCCGCTCTGTCTCTGGTGAAGCCTCTCACCGCCCCTGAGTCTCAGGCCTGTACCCCAGTTCTGTATGCACAAATAAATAAATTTAAAAAAAAAAAAAAAAAGGATGAGAAAGAACAGGTTGCCTGCTAATCACTAGTGACCCCGGAGTCATAAACTCAGTAGACGGTGTTAAGATAATGCCACTGGTCAGTATCTGCTACTGTGATTTCTCTGTGAACATGAACACATCACTAATTGTAGGTTCCAGAGAAATTCTGTATTGAACTCAACTCTCCTGTACCTGCAAGTCTGTATAAATGTACCCAAGCATGTTTGTATAGTTCCCGCCACTTAACTACACCCACATTTCTGCAGTTTCACCTCAGTCATTTTCAAACACCAGTCTCACATGGTGGGTTCCCTGACGGCAGACACTCTCTCACTCGCTACCATACACTCAGTTTCAGAGCAGGCGGAAATCCAGTGCATGTGTGCTGAGCACAGAAACGGCAGCATAAACTCACCTGCATCCAAAGTCTGTAAAGCAGTGTCTCCTGTTACTGAAAACATAGTAACTGCAACCCTAGCCTGACCCCTAACCTACATCACTCAAAACTACTTACTGACAGAAGTCTCAGTGCAGTTTAGAGGCAAAGTCCTCGCCAATCCATGCCCGCAACCCCCAGCACCTGTAAAAGCGACACTCTCCGCGCACAGCCACGACCTACTGTTTGGACATCCACGCAGCGTGCTCGAAAGCCAGCTCTGCACTTCCAATTTTTTTCTTGCACAAGTCGATGTGTTTTCGGAACTGCGCGATCGCGTCCAGCGGGGTATTGTGCTGAAAACACAGCCGACAGACCTGCGGAAGGCACAGGAGGGCCGCTACAGAGGGGATCAGAATCCGCAGGCACGCGCCATGACGGCATAAAAGCTGAGAGTAAGTTCCGGGTTTTTTCCACTTTCTCCATCAGAATAGTAATGGCCACGCTAAAAGCAGGCCCCTCTGGTAGAAGTGAAACAGGATTTGTACTGAGCTTCTTCTATATATTAGGAAAACTTTGTAAAAATATGGAATTAAAAATATTACACTCAGTGCATGCCAAGATGAGCTACTATAAAATATCTCCTGACAAAGGGCAGGTGAACTTTTATGTTTAGAATTGTCATAAGCTAAAAGACTTTCTGTCACACAATTAGAGAACAGTAGTCTCCATATCAATCAAGGACTACAGAAATTCCTGAAAACTTGTTTGGATGATATTTTAAAACAATAATAACTACATGTTTGCAGGGCAAAGTATAAACGGAAGAAACAAAGTTTAAATTTTATTTCCATCTGTTTACTACCGTTTATTTTTAAGTGACAAAGGCATCCACGGAAAGTCAAGGCGCTCTTCCATCCTAGCCTCCAGTCGTCCAACGCCTTATCCCAGAAGCAAGCAGCTCCTGGTGCGTGTTTCCAAACACAGACCAAGCACAGGCTAGCGGCCTGTGAATTTATATGCATACCGTCGTTTTTGTATAGTGTCGCACAAACAGGCCACGCACGCCTTCCTTTTTTCACCTAACAGCTGATCTTAGCAGCACTCCGTATCAGGAACACGGAGGTGCTTCATTCTTAGTAGCCATGTGATATTCCATCGTCTGCAATTACATTTCTACTGGCCAGTCGCTTATATCTGTGTTGTTTCCAATCTCTTCCTATCACAAGCCACACTGAACACCCTACTTATGAGGAGTGCAAGTCTCAGCACAGATGCTGGATGAATTTCCTGAAACAGAATTGCTAGGTCACAGAGAAGATTAACTTTGCATGCGTCAGTCCCTGCAAAAATAATCTCTACAGCAGCAGTCCCAACGTAAACCAACAATCACTCAACGTGTCTATCTGCCCTCAAGTCACCAACCAGCGCCAAGCATCTTTAAGAGATGAGTGTGCATAGACTGAAGGAAACACAAACAGCTTTCCCGTCTTCGGGGGTGTACATTCCTACCTTACCACCTTATAATGCTCAAGGATTAGGCATGAACAGCTCCTCTAGAGAGAAAACACATACTCCTTTCTTGGAGCTGTGCCCATAAAGTGGGTGCTTTCTTCCCCTCATCCCTGTTCCCACTACAAAAGACGCTCTGAAATGAACTTTATATAAACAAACCTACTCTAAATGAAAACCCTGGGACCCATAAGTCAAAGAACGAGCACACTCCTTGAAGAGCACTTACGGAGCAAAAGTAACCAAAACTTCATTTTTCAGAGTAATTCTGATTTTTAAAATTTAGAAGATAATCTAATATTGAAAGACAAATTCTTGTTACTTAGAAGCAGAACTATTACCTTGTAGTTTATAAATCCTGCCATAGTCTTGATTTCCAGAATATTTGTTTCATGAGCTCTTAATTCATGTACAAGAGTGTAAGCGATCCTGTAATTCCTAATATAAACATGGGAAGTAGGTTAATTATAACAGAAAATTTAAGAAGATTCCTAAGAGCAAAATTATTAGAAATGAGAGACAATATTAATTCGACATTTCTTAGCATTCAACAGCTCAACTTATCTCTACTTTCCTAAAAAATTGATATATAGGCATATATACATATATACATGCATAAATATATATATATGTATGTATATGCTGCCATCACACATACATGGTTCTCTCAGTCATTAATACTGACTGATCATAAGCTGAGAGCCTCCCTGGTGGCACAGGGTTTAAAGTCCCAGTGCTATGGCGCTAATGCCAGCCACTGCGGCCTGAGTTCCATCCCCAGCCAGGGAGCTGACCCAGAGGGCACAGCACACCTTTCCTGTCTCCCCGCCGTCCCCTCGGCAGAATTTCAGGAGCTCCATCTGTTCTGTTGCTCCCCACCTCGTCCCTGGTGAACCTCTCACCGCTCCATACCTCTGGCCTAGACCCCAACTCTGGTATACATAAATAAATAAAAAATAAACCTTAAAAAGATGACATTGAAAAATTAAAGTGTTTGTCCAGAATTATGCTGAAAAATAGCAGCCTGTATAAAAGTATTTTCCGAAGCATCATCGGGCAACTTCTTGAGCTAACAGGAGCGCTATGAGCCACAACGGTGCTGTAAGACAGAGCGCAGGGCAACAGTTCCCGAGCCCGAGCGTATCACAGCTGAGGCGGAGGCACCAGACCGGCAGGAGGCCAGGGCCACCGAGAGACTGCTAAGGAGAGCCGGGCAGGGCCCCGGGGGAGGGGAGGATCGCCTTAGTCTTCTCCAAAGAAAAGTACTGTTCTTAACTTCTCTGGCTAAAAAGTTTCTTTCTAGAAGTAATTTTACACAGAAACTGAAAGTTTTCAAGTTAACACCGGCAGTTAAAAATGAATGGCGTTACACTAGCAGCAACAAATGTTGGCGAGGATGTGGAGAAAAAGGAACTCTCCTGCACTGCTGGTGGGAATGCAAACTAGTACAACCACTATGGAAAACTGCATGGAGGTTCCTCAAACTGCTAAACACGGAGCTTCCCTACGACCCAGCAATCCCACTCCTAGGGATCTACCCAAAAGACACAAAAACACTGATTGAAAAAGATACCTGTACCCCCATGTTTATTGCTGCTTTATTTACAATTGGGAAAACATGGAAGCAGCCCAAATGCCCAAAAGTAGATGACTGGATAAAAAAGATGTGGTACATAGACACCATAGAATATTACTCAGCAACCAAAAAAGAGAAACACATGTCTTTTGCAGCAACTTGGATGGAGCTGGAAAAGATCATGCTCAGTGAGAGAAGCCAGAAAGAGAAAGAAAAATACCAGATGGTTTCACTCATAGCAGGAGTATAATGGACCAGGCGAGAAAATAACAAGAATAATGAACAACCATATACCAGAGACATTTTGTGGGGGTGGAGTGGGGAATGGGATCAAAAATGGAGGGGTGGGGAGGGAAGTGCACGGGATTATGGGGATGGCAACCGGGTGACTTGGTGATAGGAAACGCGCGGGGATTACAATTGAGATTGGAAAAAAAAAAAGTACAAAATGATGTAAAAATAAACTTATAAAATAAAGTCTAGGAACAAAAAAAAAAAATGAACTGCGTTAAGTCAGCTACACTTACATGAAACGCTGAGATTCAGAGGACAAAATTTGATGCTCAGCACTTCCATAAAAACAAAAAATTTCTGCACTATTCCTCGGAACAACAGAGCTCTTTTTATTTATTTACGTTTCTCCCTTCGCCTCTCCTCACTGTGGGGCACACACCTGTCATTATCGCTGTGTCATATGCCACAGTCGATCAGAAAATGAGTCACAGCCAGAAAGAGCAATTCTGCTCAAACTGTGATTAGTAAAAGCAAAGGAACAAAACGTTTCACTGCTGCCGACACATCCAGAACTACTTTTGAGCGCTACAGGAGAGCACACAGGGACGCTACCGACAGGCTGACAAGCTGAAATATTAAATAATCTTTCAAGGTTCCGGGCCTGGCCGAGATAATGTTTCATGGAAAGCTTTGGAAAATGTCACCCCATAAGGATTTTATGAAATATGTAAATAAGGAAATCTGCAAAATAAGATAGAAGAATTTAAAATTCTATTCCCTCAGATGAAGTTCAATTAAACTAGACCAGAAACCTTTACGATACTATGCAATTTACTTCCAGACTCTTTAATCTCAAAACATTCCATTAACTCTAGACAAACTAAAGTATACACTATATCCCTGAATATAACCAACACAGACATTTTATAAGAAAACAGTTTGGCTGAGATGGTTAACGTGAAGAAAAATTCAGTGTTAGAAACTTACTTCAGAGCGTTTTGTGTATCTTGCTTCAACTCACTGAAGAAAGCTATTTTGAACTGATGCCTAACAAATAAAAGCTGAAAAAAGCAACAGGAAAAACATACCATCATTACAAACATTACCTGAAAAATAAGAAATTTATAATGTTTACTCAAAGGTGACATGAAAGAAGGAAAACACTCAAAATTAAAATTCAAGAATTACTTCCACAAAGAAGCTTATAGTTAAGAAGTCTATAAAAATCTATCTTTGAAAACCTTAAGGGAAAATGTATAGATGAGCTTTTTAAAGCTTTTTAAAAAGCTGTAAAGAGCATTAATGTCACGGAGAAACATCAAAGTGTGACAACGCTTACTCCCCCGAGCCCCAGTGACGACGACATGCTCCAGAATGTGCCACTCCCGTTTGGCGAAGCACACACCTGGTGTGTTGTTTTATTCAAAAATTCCTTGTGAGATTTCACTCTCCTGATCTCGGTGTAGTAGTAGGTCTGTGCATGCTCATAGAATGCATTTTCTAATCTGTTAAAAAAAAAAAACACACATTCAAACACTACAGCTACCTTAAATTGACTGGTTTTCAAGAATCACTTTTGTAAGACTTGAGGGTAAAATCCTGACAGAGACAACGCCTAGTCTACAGAATGACTGAAATTAAAAATGAAAGCTGCATATGACCTGCGATTCTAGCGACCCGCCTAGAATTATTCACAGTACAAGAAATAACTGCTATTTACAAAACCTAGCTAGTTTCTAAAATTATCTCCGTCTCATTATTTTATAGTTTCAAAAGCCATCTGAAGGCAACAGACATATGATACGACTGTTTTTGCGAGTTGAATACCAAGGCTTAAAGCATAAGAAAACCAATAGAAAGGGACCAAAGCATCATTTGGCAAATGAGGCGAAAACATCTGCACGACTTAAATCCTGCCTCACCCGCCACCCTGAGAGAATAACTGACTGAGAGCTCGTGCTGTGGAGGGCAGCCCGGGGCAGCCTGCGGGCAAGGCACTGAGTGTGAGCAGGGCGGGTGCAAGCTGGCCGTGAAGGCGTCTTCCCCTCAGAATGAAGCGAATTTTGAAACTGAATTTGAAGGGTGAAAAACATCTGAGGAATTAATGTAAAGGAAAAAAATAAAACGTCTAAGTCAAGACTTTAAAAACCAGGTATATTTTCTAAGTTAAGAAAAGTTTTCCACTTTGAGATCGAGTTTTTTAAATGTGAAAGTAATTAAAACTTGATTCCAGCTTTGACCCATATAGCTCCAAAGACTGTTCCCCTAAGCTGAACTCCCAAGTACTCCGAATAGCTGGCAATAGGCGCTGACAAGATGTGTGAACTTGAGATAGCCATGAAAGCCTTTATTATGCTCAATGATTACAAAACTGTGAAAACAAATTTCCTGACAGTATTTTTAATCTAGATGTTGTCAGGAAAGTTGGCGATAAACGTGGCTTTAGCTTCCAGGGTGGCTGTGTATTCAGAGGGGCGACAGCTGCTGAGCAGTTCTGCTTCCCCCAGAGAACTGAGGGAAGCAGGCCTGGCCCATCCCACTATTTCTCCGAAACTCAAACCATACAAAAATTCCTTTCTTCCCTTTAACAATAACACGCAAATAGCGACAGGAGCAACCCTGGATACAGGGTCAGTGTTGCCAAACTTAATCTTTTCCGCTTTCTCTGGCTTGGAGTCTCAGGACGCACCTGTCTGGTGCGTGCTGCACCCACACCCAAGTCACGCTCTCCAGCTCCAGACTGTAGGGCTGTATTTTTTTTTTTTAAGCAACAAATAACCAGTTGAAAAATACATAAAACAAATCCCCATCACCACTCCTCAACACTTCAGAGAAGCTTCGACACATCCTGGCGCGTCAACCCAGTGATGGCCACCGCACGGCACGTCGTCAACACGCAGAGATGCTCTGGAGGCCAGGGGCGAGCAAGGGCGGCCGGGGGCGCCACGGCCCTACCCGCTCAGACGCTGACACAGACTCCCCTCCGCTCGCCGCGCCAAGGTCACAGTCAAGCGCCTCAGTACGTTACCCCACACCTTCAGGTGCTGCCTTGGCCACCCCCCGCCCCCCAGGCCCAGGCACGCTCATCCGCTGCTGCTGATGGGTCAGTCGCTCGGAGAGCTTTTTTTTTTTTTTTTTTAAAGATTTATTTGTGCATACAGAACTGGGGTGCAGGCCAGAGGCTCAGGGGCGGTGAGAAGCTTCACCAGAGAGAGAGTGGGGAACAGAACAGGCAGATCTATGAAGTACACTGCTGAGGGGAGCAGCGGGCGGGTCAGGAGAGGTCTGCCGCGCCCTGTGGTCACCTCCAGGGCAGGCGGGAATTGAACTCATGCGGAAGTGGCTTTAGAGTCTCAGTGCTGTGCTTTAACACGCTGCGCCACCAGAGAGGGCCAGGAGAGCTTTTAAGAAAGGATTTATGAAAGACTCGCAATAGGGTGGGGCTTAGCGCCTTAAAAATATATAGCAGTGTATCAACAAACAGGCCAGACATGGAGACACCCTTCTGTGAAAGGGCAAAAATGACATCAAATGACAAAATGTGGCCCTCCCTGGAGATTGAAGCGCTGCGCAGCACAGCAAGCTGGCCACAGCCACCACAGCCGCTTTGGGCGAGTTGGATCCCCGCCCCAGGCTGACCCACATGGCGCGGCAGGCCTCTCCTGTCTCCCCGCTGCTCCCCTCAGCAGTGTGCTTCATCCATCTGCCTGTTCTGCTCCCCACTTTGTCTCTGGTGAATCTCTCACTACCCCCTGCACCTCTGACCTGTACCCCAGTTCTGTGTGCATAAGTAAATCTTTAAAAAAAAAAAAAAAAGATGACAAAACGCACAGGACCTACAGCTAATACTGGAAAGTGCCAGGGAAACGTGAGACACAAAGGAGAAAGGTCAGGAGCAGGGAGGGGGGCGAGGCGCTCTGCCAAGGGGCTGGGCGACGCCCTGCACGCGGATCGCTCCCTTCATGAACGCAGACACACTCAGAGACACACTTTTGGGACGGAACTTGGCGAGCTGTTGGGACGGGTGACCAAGAAGCGGACAGAGCGAAGGGGCCGCTGAGGCGCCTCACTGTTATCTCACAGCCTCTGCACAGCTAACACTTTTCTCTATAAAAAAGAATTTTTTTAACAAGTGAGATTCAGCTGCCAATTTCTCAATCTTAATGAAAAATCAAGGCAGAAGTGTCCAAGCCCTTATTTACCTTATGATGTAACCCACCAGGTGGTCCGTGTGGGGCAGCACGAACAGCGACTTCCCGGAGAGCTCGCAGGCGTTACACAGGGCGGCCGCCCTCTCCGAAGCCACGACGTCCTCGCCTGTGGGCGCCGGCCAGAGACGGAGAGAACGTGATTCCTGTGTCCCAAGGAACATCTCCCCCTCCTGAGTGACGATGTAGGGGAAAGACCCAAGCCGCTTTCCCCTGGGATGCCTGAACGCTCTGGGGGTTCTCAGAAGTTACATGCCCTATGTTAGGAAAACACTGGAATCTTCCACTGGGCCCAAACGATGACAACTGATATGCCATGAAACTAGAAAAAGCACAACTGAAAAAGGAAGCAATAATGCAGGAAAGGAGTTTCACAAACTGTTTAAGATACTTCATGTATCAACACAGCAATAAAAAATAATTTTGTCTATGAAAATCTGAGCAGGTAGAAGAAGAGCACTTGAAACCAAAGCTATTGATAGAAAATTAGAAAGCCCACAGAGCTTTTCTTTGCCCTTCTGTAAATGAAGGAATATAACAATTTCAAACAGATTCAAACAGATCGAAGATAAGCTGAGCAATAACAACAACAGAAGCCGACATGGTAAAGTCAGTACATGGAGGATTGAGACTTAAAATTTGCACTAATAGTTTTAATTTTTACAATGAACACTGATGCACTATCACTTTTTATTTACTTATTTAAATATTTATTTTATTTATTTATGCATATAAAAAGTAGGGCGCAGAGGTGGGGGGGTGAGAGAATTCACAAGACAGAGTTGCAGTAGAACAAGCAGATCTACTGAAATCTACTGCTGAGGGAGCAGCAGGGAGACAAGAGAGGTCTGCTGCACCCTGTGGTCACTCCCTGGCCGGGATCGAACTCACGCTGCAGTAGCTGGAGACAGCTTGATAGCGATGAGACTTAAACCCTGCACCACCAGGGAGGCCTCTATTGGTACTTTCTAAAGTGAACATACCACCTTTCTCATAACTGACTGCAGATAACATTTATAAAATTATGCCTCCTAATAATAAGAATTGGTAGTATAAAACAATCTTTTGATACCTGGAGGCAAAGGGGTTTTCTTCTGAATCAGAACCACAGCAACTTTTGTGTTTCTCCCCTGTAAACTTTGCCTACAACAGAAAATAAAGTTAATTAAGTAACTATTTCAACTTTAAATAATGGATTCCAGATTTGAAATTAATGACAAGCATGATACTTTAACTGAGGAAAAGATAAATTCCAACTAACCCTCCCCCACCTAGATTACAGGAAATCTTTTCTACAAAGAATTACCTATACCAAAATGACTGAAAGTTTAATCTCACATCATCCATGATTGACATGTTAAAAATATAATCTCACCTCAAGCTTCTAATCTCTACAAAAATCTGCTTTAAGAGCAAAAGCTTAATACAGATTTTTAGTAAAAGTTGTAACATGCCTTATTTCTTCATAGAAATACATTACAGTCATCCAAAGGAATGACTTGTTTTGAAACTGAAATGGTGAAAAGGCACGTGTTATCACCAGCAACTAACCAGCCTCAAAACCCACTATAAATGCAAGAAAAAGCGATTGGAAATTCAGACCAACTCATCTCCAACCCAAGGTGATATGAATCAAGATCAAGGCCACCTGTCGGGAGCAGGACAAGTTCCACAGGAGGTCAGCTACCTGCAGAGCCCCGCGCCTGCCTGGCACTGGGCCTCCCCGCAAGTCCGAGACCCGCGTGTGCCCTGGGGCGTGGGGGGGGGCCGACCTGACGATCTCCACTCTGGTCGCACACTCCGACTGCTTTTCCTTCCACTGAGGCTCATCCCAGTCGAGTTCATAGAACACGACCACCAAGGCCGGCACGAGATTCAGGTGCTTATTCATCCAGCCGGTCTTCAGGATGCCTTTAGGGATGTACCACTCGTAGGACGCCCTCTGCAAAAAAAAAGGGGGGGCCAGAAGAGAAGACGGTCATTTGGTGACAACCCAGGAGAACTGCTCATGTGTGCTGGCCGCACTAAGTGACCCCTCACACCCGCCGTCCATTTTGGAGAGCAGAAGTTCGAGCTCACAGAGACCAAAGAGCCAGCCCCTGCCAGAAGGACTCAATGCCGGAGCCTGCGGCTGCCATCAAGGCAGCGCCAGGGCCCACGCACCTCAAACAGTGCCAGGGCTCTCGAATGCCCTAGATGCCAACAGCCCCTCTTCGTGCAGATTCTACTGGTGTTCCCTGCCATTCTAGTTTCTGTTCTTGTGACAGCTGTTCAAAGAAAATACCACTTAAGAGCGAAATGGAAGCTCTCCAAGTGCAGAGTAAGACAGAAAAGGGGGGTGGGCTGCGTGGGCCACTGGCACCCCTTCCCACGAATAGCACAATAAAAACCAAGCGCAGGGTAGGAGGGCAGGGCGGCCGCAGCTTCCAGAGACACATGATAGCTGTATCAAAGAGGGACTTGCTCTGAAACTGAGATGGTAACACAAGTGTTTTATAGCAGCAACTACTGTATCTCAAAAAAGCACTGTACGTGCAAGAAAGAGCAATTGGAAATTCAGACCAGACATCTCTCAGAAGCAATGCCCCAGACTCAAGAAACCCTGTGTGATATATTCTGATCTTTGTGTCTTATTAAATGACGCTCAGTTCAACCTTGTAAGATTTTAACAACCCACGTAACTTCCTTAAGGAAGCAAAGCAAGAGAGTCAGCACGACATGTGTACTAGCTATTACTGAGAGGGACATCGCTGTAATTATTATTTTTCCAGGTAGATCAGTCTTCACTGTGACTTTCACCCTGAAAGTTAGTTTTGAACTTCATGAATCTCATCCCACACTGAACAAACTGGGTTTAGGCGTGACTCCCCAAAGACAGAGAAGGTGCCTGACTTGCATTTCCACCAGCAGCCTGTGGCTCAGCTCCAGGACCCAGCACAGTGGCGCCCCCACCTGGCGTGACACAGAGCTGCAGGATGCTGTATCTTGACTCCGGGAATTGAGAAACGCTGTGGGCCTTCCGGGAGATGCACGCTTTTTTTTTTTTTTTTTTTAATGAGAACAGGAAAGCCTGGTTCCAAAAGACCCAGAACACTTCACATTTACAAACACAAACCACTACTGGGCTTGCCTGCAGGGTAGCACCGCTGGCAGCACCCAGGGGCTTCTCCCTATGTGACCCTCCGTGGGCGACCTCATGGCTTTTCCAACTTGGGCAACAGGAACAGAGGTATGGACACCCCTAGTAGGACACAGGGTGTGCGGGAGCCCCAGGCCGTCCCAGTGCCATTACCTTGGGTCTACATTTGGGATACTCGTGGTCGCCCGGGAGCACCTTGAAAGAAATCGGGACCCGGTCGGCCCGCCGATTGGCACAGAAAGCATCCCAGACAGCGCGGTGGACGGCATTGTAAACCACATCCAGGCCCGTGAGAGTGACGAACGCCATCGGCCGGCAGCATAGCTCCACAGGGAAGTCCCACTGGGTGGGACTCATGTTCAAGGCCGCACACGCCTTCTGAAATACAAACATAAATGCATTCACAATTAACTTTTTAAAAGGGCACACCCATATCTAATGTACGAACCCCCACCGTTTAAAAACACAGAACAAAAAGGGCAAAGGCTTTTGAGTATCTGCAAGCTGCTGAGCAAATGCAGAAGAGAGCAAAAGAGAAAACGTCCATTTCTGCAAATGAGCCTATTAAAAGAACTAAGTTTTGGAATTTATATTTTCAATCTTCCCTATTACCAAAGGCTGTAGTCAAATTGAATACAAACCTACGCTTTCAATAACATCTCAAAATGCACACAGAACTTCGCTTTTGGAGTGAGCAGGCCAAGAAAGCAGGAAGGTTAAAAAAAAAAAAATTAAGAGGTCTCCTGATCTAAATAGAGAAATAATTATTGCCTCACATACACAATAAAGGTCAACCCCCTCTCCTTTCTCTGTAATTACTAATATCCAACTTCCCAATTCTTGGAACACTGGTAGAGGACCACACCAAACAGGTCTTCCCAACTCGCCATTACCACTGGCAAGAGCTGCTCACAGGAGCGTTGTGAGGGAGGCACTAACAATGAGCAGACCCCAGGAGGACTGTGTCTCCTGTGTACAGCAGCCAGAACTCTGCCTGTGATAATGCCAAGTCCGTGCCAAGTTTGGAGATCAAACATAAACATAAGCATTTGCTTCAAAGAAAGTTCTATTTTCAAAATGTTCTTATTTCCAAAAACATGTACAGTAAAAGGAGGTTCCCTCGAAGGTGCTCTCTAACAGCACAGTCACACAAGGCTTAAATCGTTTTGGTCAACATTGGACCACACAGAAAGCAGGGGTGCCCATGGGCGACACCACAGTGAAGCATGAGGGGCTACACCGCTTCAGTCTGCGTAAGACGCTCCTTGGTGCTGACACAACACTGGAGTCTCCGGAGACGCCTTCCTCAGAAAGCTCCCTGTCCGGAAGTCACCGAGACTGATGACAGTCAAGGCTATCGGGACTCGAATACAATTCTGGCGGAAGGTAAGGAACACGAGGCCACCACTTATCACCCTGAGTGTTCGTAACTGAAAATTTAATGGAGAAAAGAGTACTAGACCAAGTTAAATACCAACAGAATTAATAAATAATGCGGAAAGCTTACCCGTTATGATGTGTGCCTATTAAGGTTTAGTACTGGCTAAACAGACATGTGGGGGACAGGGTCAAGCTGGGAGTGGCAAAGGAATTCATAGTCAGAGAAACATGTTCTAGTCTGAGGGAGCTTTGGGGATGAAAACAGACTAAATGCAATGTGGTTATCTAGGTTAGAGCTCCTCTCCTAAGGGCCCCTATCAATAGAAAAGCTTCTTGAAGGCTCCAAATCACAGCGCTGTCCAAGAGAACTATACAAGCCACCTAAGTAACTGGAAACTTTCCAGAACCACATTAAAAAGTAAAAAATAATTAATTTTAATAATGTATGAAAATAATTTTCACATTATAGTTTCTAAATGTCCAAAGTAATGTTTTAGTGGATAGTCATACATTACCTCGTACTGCAAAAGTTATTCGCAAGGAATTTTATTTTTTCTGTATAAGACCTCAAAATCTGGAGTACATTGTGCACTCACAGCACATCTCAATTTCATGTGCACCATAGCCACATACACAACTGCAAAGGTCAAGAGGGTGCTAAAATGCTGTAAATCTGTCCCCAAAATCACTGTTATTGCTATCAGGGCCATCCCTGGCGGTGCAACGGATTAAAGCACAGCACTAAGAAGCCTAAAGCCACTGCAGCACGAGTTCGATCCCTGCCCCAGAGGTGACCACATGGTGCAGCACACCTCTCCTGACCTGCCTGCTGCTCCCCTCAGTCGTGTACTTGGTCAATCTACCTGTTCTGCTCCCCACTCTGTCTCTGGTGAATCCTCTCACTCCCATGCACCTCTGGCCTGTACCCCAGTTCTATATGCATAAATAAATATTTTTAAAATTGCTATCGGCACGTTCCACCTTAAAAGCTTGGGCACAAGGTGGTACTTGTTCTGTAGCAAAGGGATGAAACTGGATGAGCAGCCACTAGGCGAAAGTGCAGAGAAGGTCTGCATCTCAGTGACAGCCTGCAGAAAAACTTCCAGATCTCCCGGAAGAAGTCAATAAAATCGCTAACCAACCTATGGCAGGGAAGGAGACGAAGGGGCACTGAGTGGGCTGGGAGATCACATAATGCAAGGGAAGAACCTGAAGGCTGGCATGCAACACAAAGGCGATTCTTGGAAGGATGAAATACTGCAAAGGTGACCTAACCACCTAAGCGCCGGGTAAAATTACGTGGTCACTTTGCTTCACTCAACGGAGGTTCCGGGCTCAGGTCGCGACACAGCTGAGGATGAGATTCAGAGGTGCCCAACTGCAAACTGATCAAGGGGATGGCCAGCTTGGGGCCGGGGGAGGAGGAGCCAGGTGCCGAGGAGGTGAAGCTCGAGCCCACCCGGAGATGCTACCTGCCCCAGGGTCGCAGATTTCTGCCCTGGCAGTTCCAAGGACGAGCTGCAGAGAAATAACGCTACCGTCCTCCTCTCCCCCCACCGCCCCCCGGTACCTGGGAGGCCCTAGCGCAGGTGCGTCTTTTCCTCCGGGGCTACAGGGAGGGGCCAGGCCGGCTCGCCCCGCCGACGCCGAGAAAGCGCAGGCCTGCAAAGGCAGCAGAGTGAGCGGCCAGCGCTCCGGCCCGACTCCCCGCGGCCGCACGCCCCGGGCCGCTGCAGCTGTGGCGGCCGCGCGAGCGGGAGGGCCGAGGGAAAACGGCGGGGGTGTCACCGCGCCCCGGGCCCGCGCCTACCGCCACCGCCCCGCCGGGTTCCAGCCAGCAAGACTTCCCGGTCCCACCTGCGCACGCACAGGAAGCACTTTCCGGGCCTGAGTGACAGCTCCGTACACCAACCGCCGCCCCGGAACTCGGCGCGGCTCCACCCAACGTCAGAAGGACGCGCCATCTCCTAGAGGAGAAGGGGTCGGGGGCGGGGAGAGCAGGAGCCAATAGGAGAGGCGGGGAGGGGAGGAGGCGGGGCCTGCGCCGACCGCCTGCCGCCGCTCCCCGGACACCCCGGCACCCCACCTGCCCCGGCCCGGGCTCCTGCCCGCTGCTCCCTGGGGCAGCGCGCGTGACTCGCGCCGGCAGCGCCCAGGGGTGCCCCCGGCTGCCGAGGGCGCGGAAGGGGGACGCCCCCCCCGCGGGGCCCCTATCCTCGCTTTCTCTTGGTCGCCGCGAACGCCGCCCGTCCGGTGGCGCCCCGCCACCCGCGCCATGGGCGCCAACGAGGACCAGGAGGTGAGTCCCGGGGCTGGACGCCCTTCCCCGCGTAGGCGCCGAGCCCTCGCCCTGGGGCGGGAGCCGCCCCCCGGGAGCTCGGGGGGCGCCCCGCGGTGCCCTCGCGCTGCCGCCCACACAGCGTGGCCGGGGAGCCCCCCAGTTCCCCGGTGTCGGGTGTAAGTGGGGAGGGGCCCACCTCTGCCTCCCTCTCCCGCATTTTCCCTTCTTGCACGCCCCGGGGTCGCCCCGAAGCCCATCTTCGGAAGGAGTCCGTGTCCCTGGGACCCCACCCCCACCCCACCCCCGGGTGCGCGGGGCTCGCCCTCCATCTTCCATCTCCGTGTGGCGTTTTCCGCGCTTGCAAGGTTGACTGGAATGTGATTGCCCCCAAACGTACAACCTACTGGTAGGTAGATACAGGGTTAACGGAGCTATTTAAATTCCTGGTGGGAGAACGCTGTGACGCCGTGTCCCGGGTTTCTGGCCACGTTGTCTTGGTGGCGGGGTGGGCAGGGTGACCTGTGTTGGGCGCCTCGGTGCGTCCTCGCAAAGGCTGCTTTATGGCGCGTCCTGGGCCGCGAGAGGTGGGTGGCAAGGCTGCAGGTCATCTGGAGGGCACCTTCTGATGGTGCGATGTGTGCAGAGGAGGGGCTGGGGTCTCCCCAGGTGCAATGCTTCTCTGGGGCTGCCGGTGAGAACAGCTGGGCTGGAGGGGAGTCCCCCGATAGGTGGTTAGCAGCCCACCGCTCACATAGTGCTCGAAAGGCGCACTATGCCGTGACATGTCACAGGACCTCTGCTTGGAAGTGACCCTGAAGGCATCCAAAGGCCAGTGGGCGACTGTGGCTGTTGCTTGACTCCCTTTGAAAACATCCTTGACAGAGGAGTTTCCTCGCCAAGCTCGAGGTGCAGTGGACCTGGAGTTTGACCCCTGGACGACCCCTGGGAACCCTTTGGGTAGTTGTCTGAAAACTGGATTCTGCGCACACCTCAGATTTACTGAGCGACTCCCCAGAACAACAAAACGCCATTCTTCTTTCACGATGGAGTCTCACCTGCACGGTGACAGTTTTCTTGCCCGGCCTGGAAGCCTCTCGTCAGGCTAAGGGATTTCCTTTCTGCCTCTCTCCGCACGCGCGCACACCATCACACCGCCCCTTTTAGTCCCTTCCTCTCCTGGGATCATGTGTCTGGACAGATGATGACTTTGCCTCCTGGCTTGGAGCTCGGCTGCCCGAGTCTGCAGTTAGACATACTGCCCACTAGAGCCCTCTGCGAGCCTCCTCCACAGCCACTCGGCTTCACCCTCGCTTGTATTCAGGCATCGAAGCACAAGTTCATTTACTTACCTTGTTCAGTTTCATCTGGGGAGACTCTTTTTCAAGGACTTGGCGAATGCTTTGTTGTCCGCCACTGACACAAATCACAGTGCCCTCAGATTGCCGTGCACAGATCTGATAAGCCTGCCTGCGGCCTGTGTTCCTGCCACGGCACTTGGAGGTGGGGAAGGGTAAGGACGCAAGGGCTGAAGCTGCCCTTTGAGTGAGGTGGTTTCTTCCGGTCTCATCTCAGTTTGAAGTCCTCGATTTTTTTTCCTGTGAAGAAAGTAAAGGAAATCTGGTCCTGCAGATGGGGGGCGGTGCACAGCTCTTGCTTCCCATGTGCCGGCTCCCAGACCCTCACACGCGACTTCTTTAAGCTGCTCAGACACTGGTCCAGCCAGACCAGATTCGCCCCCATCTTCAGTGTGTAGAATTCGTGATCTACATCTTTCGAAAACAAAAATTTGCAACCACGAGGATTCGCTGCTTCTCTTCTCAGGCGCAGGGATTGCGTCTTGGCTGTGAGCCAGTGTTCTGAGAAACAGTTCCGGGCAAAGTGTCCCAGTCACGTTCTCACTTGCTATCCTTTTCCCCATCACGGGTGGATCCTGTCAGTCTTATCTCTAAAAGTTTGTTTTATTGTTGTTAAGTATTTTTTTCGAGTTTTGTATCATTCTGTGGGAAGGTGCAGAAATATAAATAATATACGTAGCTAATGAGGAATTACTGTGCTTAGTGGTCATAGTTGTATGGGCTTGATCAGATATCCAAGGCTCTCTTTCTCTACATTTATTTATCCACTAAATAATTTATATCTTTGATTCCTTTCTTTCAGATGGAACTAGAAGCATTACGTTCAATTTATGAAGGAGATGAAAGTTTCCGGGAATTAAGTCCAGTTTCATTTCAATATAGGGTAAGACCTGGCGTGAATAGAAGAACTAACAACTTTGCTAGAAAGAAATGACTGAAGACTATATTGAAAATCTGATTTTGTTTTTTAAATTTAGTAGTTTCACAGTATGTTACATATTTGAACTTAAAGGAAAATTCAAATCCTTATGATATCAGTAGTTTTAAACAATTGAAAATTTAATGACTTCTTTTATAGCCAAGATGAACTTGTTCTTAGTGTAATAAAATCATAAAATGTTGGAAATGGAAAACATCTTAGAAATTACAGGACTTTATGTTCAAAATCACATCTCTCAGTCATCATTTCCTTTCAGTGCCTAAGATCCACAGCTGATACTGATAAATTCTGAGATTAAAATTCAAATCTAGTGTTCCTTTTACTACCTTATGACGTATGTAAGCGAAGTTTATACTTTCTTAGTTCTTGTTAACCGTGTGACTATTCTATTCAAATGTGAAGTAGTTTTTCTTTAAGTGAATATTGCCCATAACTCTTATCTTCAACATGAAACCGGACTAGTGTTCTATTTCATAGATACATATTAGACACCATTTGTCTAAATGCTCACAAGCGGTAATGGCGTGGAGAAGTGTCCATAAAAGGCGGTTTCGGTTATTAGCAGCCTCACCACTTAGAACAAACTCTGTGACAAATGCTCCTCACTCGTGACTGTCACGGACTGTCCTGGAAAATAACCGCCGGGCAGTTTCTTCGTGCAGTGCTCTCCCGCCTGCTCAGCTCGTCAGCACCGCCATTTATCTGCAAGCCGGAGCACCAACGGCCAAAGCTAATGACGGGGTTGAGTGTAGACGCTTCTCTTTGACGCTAGCTGTGTCCCCACACTGCGCTGCCCGCTGCCTGCCCGGGCCGTGGACACTGCGGAGGCCCTCCATCTTCTGGTCATGTCGCAGTGGCCAGTACTGAGCCCAGAGGAGGACTCGTGCCCACCCCGCGGGGTGGGGCCCAGCAGGGGGCTGTCAGGGGCTGGGCTGTGAGGGGGAGCGCAGAGGACTTGGGGCCAGCGCTGTGTGTGTCCTGGTGCAGACTGGCTGAGCAGCCCCGAGGGACGCCGCTTTCCCTTGCCCCTTCAGCTGTCCCCCTGCACTTTACCCGCCGTCCACCAGCAGGCTGCCACTCGCCCCATTCCCATCGGCAGTTTCTCCACAGGTTCCTCGTGCTGAGACCCGGGCCTGGCCTGTGCAGCGCCCCGACCCACGCCCACCTGCGCCCAAGCAGCGGGTCCCAATCTGGGGACAGCATACAAGACACTGGCCTTGATGCTTTGAGTCATAAAAGGCATTTCAGAGGCAGGGGAAGGGGCTAGGGACTGCTCTAATCAAACAGAACAGAGAAACTTTCTTAAGAGAATAGAAATTAAGTTACATTTGACCCTCGCCTTCTCCTTTTGTCTCAGTTTCACGAGTTGGGGTCTCTTGGGGTCAAGCGTGCTGATCTACCTTTGCTCTTACTGTCCCATGACTTCACAGTGGGAGACCCCGACAGAGGTGAAGCGTTTTGGATTGAAGGAGGGGTTGGCCAATTCCCCCTGCCCCCACGGTTCCTGTGGCGGGTCCTCAGAAGCCCAGGCACAGTCTTAGGCGGCGTCCGGGTGCTGCCGGAGCTGGCGGGCTGCTGGGAGAGAGGCCGCAGGCACAGCCTAAGGCTGTTAAAACCGACTAGCGCGAGATGCAGTTTGGATCTTAATGTAGCCGCCCCCGCGAGTCCTAGCTGTACCCTAACTTTTCAAAGTACTGCGCTGCCGATCTGAGCACGAGGACTGGGAGGAATTCACTCGTCTCCAGTGGCAATGTAATGTTCTGCCTTTGAATCACTTCGTACAAGCCTAAGGTTCCCCTTTTCTTCAGATAGGTGAAAATGGGGATCCCAAGGCCTTCCTCATAGAGATTTCCTGGACAGAGACGTACCCGCAGACGCCTCCGATTATATCCATGAACGCTTTCTTTAACAACACCATGTGAGTAGTTTCGCTGCCGCCCTTGTGTGTTTAGGGCTTTCGCTGTGTCTTAGTCAATTTCTCGCGCTGTGCAGATCGTCCGCTGTCAAGCAGAGCATATTAGCCAAGTTGCAGGAGGCCGTGGAGGTGAACCTGGGGACGGCCATGACCTACACGTTATTTGAATATGCCAAGGACAACAAGGAGCAGTTCATGGAGCATCACCAGCCCGTTCATTCTGCCGTGAGTGCGGGCTGCTTTCTGCCGTCTGCTTGTTTGCTGCTGGAGGGGAGCTGGGGGGAGGTTTACCCTACTAGTAATTAATTTCTGCTAGGAAACTAAATGGAAGATTCTGTGATAGGTTACAGTAAGTTACATGTGAGTGAGAGAATTTTGAATTGTGGAGCATTTAGTTTTGATTTAGCTTGAAAACCAAATTATATTCTCGAAGTGTTTAGCCTTCGTGCAAGATAGGAATACTTTCTGTACTCGCCAAGACTGAGACTCTGTAGAATCAGACAGTTTTCCCAAACTTACGTCATCTCTTCTTAAAGCTCAGGTCGCGCCGAGACCTGCAGGAAGTGACTGTCCCCGAGCCTGCACGGTCCCAGGTGCAGGTGTCAGCTCAGTCCCTCTGTCAGACCCAGCTTGGGGGCAGTGATTGCCCACCCCACGCAGCCCACTGACCCCAGGTGGGTGTCCAGCGAGTCGGCTCACTTGTGACACTGTCCATCTGGACGGCGCCGCAGAGCCCACAGTGCAGGGTCCAGTGCCACAAGGCTGCTGCCCCGTGTAGACCACCTCAGTCACACAGCAGGCTGTTCCCTGTGCTGCTGACCAGCTGACAGGGCCACGGCCCCACGGCCCTCCCTGGTGGATTCACTTGTCGTGCGGCCCAGACTTCAGGAGAGCCTGGGGCCCACTCTGCTGCTGGCCCTCACTCTGGGCAGCAGGCAGCACAGGCGCAGGCCAGGGAGCGGGAGGGCCGTGCCCCCAGGCTCCATGAGCTCCCAGCACTGCGTGCCTGCTGGCCAGGACGTCCAGCCGCTGCCCAGGAGGGATGCCCCTGGCAGCTGGCCCCATCCTGGGGACCAGACCTTGACTGCTCTCTTCACTGAGGAAATTCCAGAGGCTGCAGGAGTTGTGCCAGGACCTGAAGGGAGGCCGAGCCCAGGCTGGTTACTGTAGTGCGTATAGCAAACAGTGAAGGATGCTGTTAAATTTTAAAAAAAAAATTGTACCTAGAATTATTTTCGGAAATAGTCATCTTCTGTGATCACAAGCATCTTCCCTGTGGAGGCCTATGCAGCGCATCTCATGCCCCCGTCTGGCGCTCGGTGTGGAAGGGTCATGAAGCTTAGGACGGCACAGCCCGCCTCCCCCTGCGCTGCCGAGGCGCCTGGAGGGTTGCGGCTCCGCTCAGGGACCGTGGGCCGGACCCGGCGCCCATCTCGCCTGCCCTTACGCTGCCTTTCACCAAGGTGAATGCGCCAGCTCAGTCCCCGGCTCCGCAACGGGTTAACGTGGCGTCTGCCTTATAAGATGGCAGTGGAGACCCGAGCAAGTAGTAGACACACCGCGCTGGCAGAATGTGTGGCTCCTGGCAGGCACGTGAAATCTGCTGCCCAGGGTCCCCTGAACCCAAGTGTTTGAAAGGTTTCTGTTTCCACATCTTAGCAGAGGAGCTGGACTGTAAGGTTGTCGTGGCCTGCCCAGGCTGCAGCGTGAGGCAGGTGTCCGGCCCTCTTTCCTGGGGCCAGCTCCCGGCCGTTGCACGGATTCTGGGTCCTCTGAGCTTGCAGTTCAGGCTCGGGTTCACAATTCAGTCAGCAGGTGAAGAAAACAGCCCCATCGTCACACTCCCAGGACAGACAGGCAAGGAGACCGGGCTGGGTGCTGCTTCTGGCCATCCAGGTCCCTTGACATTGGGAAGCGTGAGACCAGTGATGCGCTGGACCCGTGAGTGAATACTAACAATACAGGGTAGTTTCAGTTAGCACAGGCAAGAGTTACAGCTCTTTTCAGAACATAGCCACGGTAGTGTACCCCAGTACGTTCTGAGGCATGAGTCTAACAATTCTTTTTTTTCTAGACACCCATAAGCAATATCATCTCAGTTGAGACTCCTGCCACAGCCCCATCAAGTAAGAAAAAGGACAAAAAAGAACAACTTTCCAAGGCCCAGAAACGGAAGCTAGCGGATAAGACAGGTTTGTGTCTGTTTCCCTTCGGAATACAGATGTGCTGCTTCCCCGTGTGGTGGGGCGTGGCGAGCAGATTTAGAAGATTAGTTCTTTATGCTTGAAACATATTTTGGGCTCTGCTGTCAAAGCAGGCATGAGGTGTAAACTGCTGGGCCAGTAAACTTACAGCCTTTACAGTCTGTTTTCTAGAATTTTGGGGAATCTTTTTGGGGTGTTGGGAGCATCTGTTTCCGTTAGCTTGTTACCTGTTGCTTTCATTGTAACACCCTCTGGTCACCCCCTTTCATCAGTGACCCCACCTCCTGGACAGTGCCCCTTGATGAGTTGAGCTAGGCCCATGTGGGGGGCGTGGAGGCACCTGAAATGCTTCTCACGCACCCCGGGCAGTCATGCTTTCAGCTCACAAGGACAATAAACTGTTCCTAGCTTAAAAGTACTCCATTTATATTGTTAGTCTTTGTTGCACAGAATAGTACAGAAGAATCGTATTGATTTTAAGCGACCGGTCTTAGCAATAAAGGCGCTGTCTGTCTCCTCTAGATCACAAAGGCGAGCTTCCTCGAGGCTGGAACTGGGTTGACGTGGTGAAGGTATGTCCTGTTGTGTCCTGTTTATGTCCCGCTGTCAAAACTGTTAGAGCCATTGCTGCCAGACACTGACTCTGTCTTCTTTCCTCCCCACCAACCTCTGGATTTCCGGGACTCTCCGTCCTCTGCCACTCAGCATGTGAGTATTCCTGACACATCCCCGTGTCCTTCTCTTCCCAGCGCCCTCAGTTCTAGATTTGCCTTTTGTAAACAGCGGGAAACCTGCAGAAGCAGCTGTACTCAAATAGAGGATGACTGTTTCTGTAGCGCATCTTGGAAATGGATGAGCGTGAGTGCAGCTGCTCTGGTGACTCTCGGGGACTGAGTGCAAGTCATGGAGAGGGAAACTTGACTTGATTTCTCGGCTGCAGTACTGTGGGCGTTAGGCAGACCCGTGCAGTTTCCCGGCACCACGAAGGGTCTCTTCCTGGTTTGCTTGTTCTAACTTGTTTACTTTCCATTTTGAAGGGGTTTTTGTTGGCTTTGGCTGACTTCTCTTTTTCTCACACGGTCTGTAGTTCCAGCTGTATTAAGCTGATACGTAGCACAATGAGTTAATGCCCCGGGTAGGGCTTGCCCAGGCGCGTGTTGGCTGCCGGGAGAAGCAGTTGGCGTGGCCCGAGGCCAGTCGGCAAGCAGGACGTCAGTGGGGCTGCAGGCGTGTTTACTCACTCATGTTCTTTCCATTTATTTTACCTTAAAGTCAGCTGTCTGGGCCCTGAAGCACTTTTTCTACAGACACTATTTAAGATAATCTCGTCCCTCTAGAATCAGTGCAAAACATAGCACTTAGGAATGGGGAGCCATGAGCTGCAATGGAAAAAGAACTCACCTTCCTGGGCACCAGTTGGTCCTGTCCGAGGTCTCTGTGTGGAGGAAGCTTCCCGGGTTCACATCCAGGGCAGGACCCGGGGGGCCTGACGTGCCGCCGCTTCTCACGGCCACGCGCACGCCTGGGCCTCACCTGGGAGGTCTGTTCTTCAGACACTCGCTCCAGGACGGGCCGTGCGCGTCTTGCTGTGGGCGCAGAAGCTGTTTTCTTAAGATAGCCCCTGCTAATATAAGTCAAGATTTCAGGCTGCAAAGGAAAGTTACATTTAAATAATCCAGTTAATGTTGGGACCTTTTTAAGACAGCAGCCCCACAGAGGCATTAACCCGAAGCCGATGTCCTTCAAAGACCCAGAAACCCAGAATGTGGGGACCTGTGAGAAGCAAACGCTGCTCAGGAAAGCCATTTCCAGGTGTGGTGTGGGGGCCCTCAGCGAGCCCAGACACCCCTCAGCGGATCTGCAGCATTGCAGCCGCGCGCATTCTCCAAAATCTAACAGCGATGCGAGGGAAAAAACTTCACCAAAAAGTAAACTCTCAAACCCCACAGAACTGTTTGCAGTGGGTGGTAAGGCCTCCTTCGCTTGGACACGCGTCCTCCCGGGCGGGCACGCGCCGGCCGCAGGGAGCGTCAAGTGTCCCGTCTCGGCCGGGAGAATGTGCTCCCCGGGCTGTCCGGAGGCCTGCGCGGGCTCCGGACCGCGTGTGTGCAGCTCCTGTCCCCGCTTGCTCTGAGCTCTTGCGCTGTGCCTGGACGCCGTCCCCTCACCCTGCCTGGCCACAGGACACTGGGGGGACCCGCTGTCTTCTGCCGGGCTGCACGAATACGACTGTTCCCGTCAGACTTTGTTTCTTTCAGGAAATGTGGGTCTCTTTCACTTCAGAGCGGTCATTGATTATCAGATAATGGGTTGCTGTTATGTTCACGCGGGCTACATTGCTCAGTTTAAATTTCAAATGTGGTAGATGACTTCAGGTTTTAAGAGAGGTGCTTAGGCTCTTCAGTGTTTACGAGTAAAAGAGGCCCCAGAGCCAAAATGTTTGGGAACAGGCTTCCTGAGCAGAGTTTGCTTTTCACAGCCTCCCACATGCTGGGGGTCTCAGAATTTGGGTTCAGTGACTGGGTCTTTTTTCTGGTCAGAATTGCCTTTGTGTTCCTGGGGGATTCTTACCTGCCCTCAACACTGCACATTTGCCAACTCCTGCTGTAAACTCTGCAATGTGAGATTTTTATGATACTTTCAAAACTATTAAGAATTGTCTGGTTAAGATAATAAATCTTAAGTTTTATATATATATATATTTTTTTTTTTAATTTATTTATTTGTACATACAGAACTGGGGTACAGGCCAGAGGCTCAGGGGCGGTGAGAGGCTTCACCAGAGACAGAGTGGGGAGCAGAACAGGCAGATCGATGAAGTACACTGCTGAGGGGAGCAGCGGGCGGGTTTGGAGAGTTCTGTCATGCATGTGGATCTCTTCCGGGGCAGGCGGGAATTGAACTCATGCGGAAGTGGCTTTAGCTTCACAGTGATACATACAGAAATGGGGTACAGGCCAGAGATGCAGGGGTGGTGAGAAACAGAGTGGGGAGCAGAACAGGCCAATTGACGATGTCCACTGCTGAGGGGAGCAGCGGGCGGGTCAGGAGAGGTCTACCACGCCATGTGGTCACCTCCAGGGCGGGGATCAAACTCATGCCGAAGTGGCTTTGTTTCTTAATGCTGTGCTTTAACCCGCTGTGCCACCAGGGAAGGCCCAATAGATCTTAAATTCTAACCACTTAAAAAATTTTTTTATTGTTTATAATAGAAACTAAAAATAGAAGCACATCATTCTTTTTATAAATTGGTACCTTTTGTTTGTTCTTGGGACCAGTTTATTTCTCGAAAGCATCACGGGAACCCCCTCCCCCCGGCCCCCCCAGCCCTGCCCTGAAGGCAAGCCCCTGCGTGGGGACACTGAGCCTGAAGTCGCAAACTAATTACATAGAGAAAGCTGTTGATGACATGCGTTCACTTGAATCGTAATGCCTGTTGTTTTATTAGCTATAAAGGTTTACTTTTGATAATAAGTAGAGAAAAAGAGCTCAAGTAATACCCTGACTTCAACCAAACCATTTCTTTTCGCAGTTAAGCAAAACTGGCTGTAAAGATGACGAGTAGCACTGGCCTGGTGGCATCGGGACGAGGAAGGTGCGTCCTCTCGGAAGTAAACTGGCTTCAAAATCTTCCACTACTCTTTCTGGTATCAAGGTGACTTTTTATAAAACAACTTTTTGTATGTTTCTTACGTAAAACCTGTTATCAGCTGTCTGTTCATGAAGAGATCTGGAGTATTAAATCATTTTCACAAACTTGCCTTAATAAAAGGTGATGCTGTTGCTGTTTAGTATACTTTATAAACCTGCTGGGCTTCGTTAAGTGTGAAAATGCAGGGACGACAGATAATCAGTGTTAACTTAGGATCCTGGTCAGGTAGGCGTGTTTCTGTCAAGTGCGAAGCTTTCCAGGCTCTCGGCCTGTGGCGCGCACGCTTGTCTGGTCCTCGTGGTCTCTCTGCGTCGCTGAAGCATAAATCGCTTCAGAGAAACTGAAGTCCTGGGGAGCACACAGGTCATACAGAGTCCTCCTGGGGGCTCCTTTTTATTTTTCAAAGGTGAACTGCATCTCTGGAATAAATCAGCAGTTGTTTACACTTGAGAGCTTTCGGTGGTACAGGGGAGAGGAGAATGTGAACATTGATTTGCCAAATACATTAGGAAGCATTTTGAGTAGAGAGGCTGGTTCTTACTTAAAAACTTCTCTGTTGCAAATACCAAGGTGGGAGTAAAAGATGCCTTAATATTTAATTTTTGTAGTGTTGAGACAACAGCTTCAATAAATTCCTGTGGGCCCGCTGTTGTGTTTATTGTTTGGTAACTGAGGTCTTCTGAGTGGTTTAAAACCACATCGCAGCTGTTGTTTTTTAAGCGTCTTTTCAAGTATCCACGTGTGTTCCTCAGCCTGGCCCTCTCTGCAAGGCTGGATTGAGAGGTCAGATGCTGAATTGCGGTACATGCCTGATATTTTTATCATTAATAGAGGAAGCGTTAGTGCAGCTTCACCGGGCCGCTGCTGCGCTGGTGTGTGGCTCGCAGTGATTCTGTCGATGCGCCCGGCTCTGGAGACGCGTCAGACTGCTGCCGTGGGAGCCGGAAGGGCGAGTGCTGGCTTCCTCTGCTTACCCTGTGCTCGACGGGGCTGAGGTTTTAGAGTCTGAGATGTCTCCCTGGTGTTTGCTGACTAGCACTGACTTGGGTCTTTAAGTGTAATCACAATGAAGAGCTATAATGACATTTTCAAAAGCTGTGTCACGTTTTATTCCTTGAGTTAATCCAGTAGAGAAAAACGTGACAATCCAGGACCACTGGAGCGTGCCAACTTTGTGTGTGTGGCTTTGTTGTGCTGATTTGTTTGCTTGTTTTGTAAAGAAGCTGAAACTGCTACAGCTGTTGGCAGAAAATATCTCACTTCGTGCTGATGATTTTGAAGTTATTCAGGCCGATCAGTTCATAGATTACAAAGATGGATGCTAGTTAAATGCCAATGACTATTTCTACTTTTTATATGGAATGTGCCCGTCGGGCTGCTGCCTGTGAGTGAGGTGGGGGTCACGGCACCACTCGGACCTTCTTGTCAATCTGCCATCATCTGTTTAACCTCCCGGCATATTTTATAAGTCTGTTTACTTCAACTTGTATGGAAATAATCATTAATAAGCAATAAAAGCTGAACTGTACAAAATGATTTTTCTGTATGTTTTATTTCAAATCACGTGAGAGTTTTTTATTTTACAAATCTGAACAAACCTAGTGTACAAGTACACCCTCCAACCAGGAACTCCAAACGATTAGGTTAAAAGTTACATCAGGCCCTCCCTGGTGGCGCAGCGGGTTACAGCACTGCACTGAGAAGCTAAAGCTGCTTCCTCATAAGTTCGATTCCCGCCGGCCCCGGAGGTGACCACAGGGTGTGGCAGACCCCTCCTGACCTGCCCGCTGCTCCACTCAGCTGTGGACTTTGTCCACCTGCCTGTTCTGTTCCCCACTCCGTCTCTGGTGAGGCCTCTCGCCGCCCCTGCACCTCTGGCCTGCATGCATAAATAAATAAATCTTTAAAATAAATAAAGTGGTAGCAGGCAGACACCTGACGTGATCACGAAGGGCTCTGGAAGAACGGCCTGCAAGCCTGCCCTCTGGGCCACAGGGCAGCGACCACACTCCCTGCCCCCAAGAGGGCATCGCCAGAACCTGCTGGAGAGGTGAGAGTCTGTCAAAATATCAACAAGGCGTGAAATGATGCTTTGTTTTTAAAAAATAAATGAAGTTCTGATAACTATCAAAAAAAGAGAGAAAACCCGGAGACAGGTCCTGACTTGCTACTGTCACTTCAGGGAGGGGCGGGCCGTCAGCTTGTAGCCGGGACTGAACATTTGAACGCCCTCTCGGGTGACGGGTCAGGAAGACGCAGGGCCCGAGCGTCGCGGCTCGGCTCCCGCCCAGTGTTGCCTGGAAGCAGCCCAGTGGTGCAGCGCCGGATACTAAAGACGAGTCAGATTCAGTGTGGGCTTGGCTGAACTGTCAGCGCTGGCAATTGAAATACTTTAAAAAGCAGGCCAGTGGGCTGGTGCCAAGAACCTGGAGCCGCACACTGAGCCCAGCATCGTCTGAGACTGCCCGGTGGGGCAACAGGGAACCTCCCAGCTGACTGCCAGAAGGCAGCCGGCCTCCCCCTAATGTGCGCCAGGGGCCAGGAGCTAGAAGCAGGGTTCTACGGCAAAGGGGAACAGCGCCGGGGGAATCTATTGGCCCCACTGTCCAGGACCCCAGACTCCCAGGGATCGACCTGCATGATTCAAGAATCAGTGACCCTCTCTGGGGCTGTCCCAGGCCTCTGCTCACAGTGGGAGTTCTTTGCTTCTAAGGAGCGCTTTTATTTATATAGGATTTGATAATGAGTCAGGGGTGGTTTTGCTTATAATTACAGTCGCTGGTAAATCTTAAGGAGAAAACAAGGATTTGGGTGGTCAGCGGCTAGAAAATCCCTCTGGTTTGGCAGTGGTAGGTGACGGTGTGGTCCAGGAAGAGAGAACCACATGCCTTCAACAAACTCAGGGTGCGCGCACGACCTAGGAGTAGCAGGGACCCCAAAGTAGTAAGGAGTGCCCTCTAACGAGATCTAGCCATCCATGTGCAGAGCAATGGAAGGAGAATCTGATTCGTGTGAATGATCTTTTGTTAGCATGAATCGCGCGAGAGAAGGAGGATAATCCAAGAAGACGCTGAAAATGCCCCAAGCCCTTGCAGCACGCGCCTCGCCAGGTAGGGTCACTCCGCAGGGAGACCGCGAGGCCAGTCTGAGGCACCATCTGCAAGGGCCAAGGGCCCGGGTGGGCCGGGCAGAAGGAGCGATGCCAAGCCACGTCTGTCTCCCCACGTCTCAGCCACGTGACCCTTGCAGGTCTCCTCACGTCTCCTCCAAACGCTCCTCCGAGCCTCCTTCCCGCACCGCCCAGGGGTGCTGGCTGCGGGAGCGAGACCTCGCGTACAAAGGCCTGCCGCCAGCTCCGCCTGGCCCCAGCAGCTCCCCACTCGGGAAGTCCGGCCGTGGCTGTGGGGCCAGGAGCCCAGGGCAGGCTCACTACGGACTCGGGGGCACAGGTGGAGTCCTGGAGCCCGCGGCGGGCTTCTCGGCTTAAACCTCGGCACTGGGCAGTTGCACAGGCACGCTGGGCAGCAAGGCTGGCAGGCAGGCAGCTTCTCAGCCCGCCACGAACCGTCACGCCCCTTCTCTGGCTCGCTGATGTCCTCTCCACCCCCGCCCGCCACTCGTCTACTGGTCTCACCTTTCCTGTAGCCACGCCGCCGGTCCGCTCTGCCCGCTGGTGACCGCCTTCCGTCTCTGCCCCCGCCCTTGGCCTGCCTCTGGGCGCAGGTGCTCACACTTTCACAGGCACACGCGCCCAGGCCCAGGTGTCCACAGTGAGGCACACTGCCCCGTGCCCGACCCCGGCACCTGCCGCATTAACACGATCAAGGCCGCCGGTGCTAGGCACAGAGGCACGGGGCGTGCAGAGCCCGGTCAGCTCGCTCACCGGCGGCAGCCCACCGGGACCCGCAGGCCAAGGAGGCCGCGCGGCCCCAATGCTGCTCTGCAGTGCTCCCCCTCTCATGGGGGGCGCACCTTTGTTTGGGGACCCCAGCTCTGGGGCTTCAGACAGCCAGGCCCATCTCATCCAGAGCTGATGGGCTGGCTTCGTGACTGTCATCACAGCTACATTTCTTTACTCGGCCTCTTGCAGGTGCATAGTGCCAACCTGCTGTTTCCATCAGTCTTATCCCCCACGTGACGACAGGGGAAAGGCGACCACACCCCACTTCAACAGCTGTGACCACACCCCTGACTCCCCGTCAGTGTTTCCTGCCCTCACCCAGCTCCTCTGCAGCATCACCCCTGAGTGTGCCTGACTGGATGGGGTCATGCAGAAACGGCAGGGAAGATACTCAGGTTTGCTAGAAACTTCCCTGGTGATATATTTCCATGTGTTAATTAAAAATTCTAACAGCGTAATGTGAACTTACATTCATGTTCAAGAAATGTTTTTCTAGAGCAAACTGCACAGGCGATCCTAAGGCAGAGATAAGTGACCTCTCCCCTCGCCCTCTCGCCTTTTCCAGAAGCAGGACAGGCCCCCTGCCACCCCACTCTGGCGGGGGGCAGGCTGGCTGGACGCAGCTGTAGACTCCACGCTGTTCTCCGGAACACAGCTGTGCTTGGCCCATCTCTAAAAGTGGGGGGAAGGTGCGGCCGGCGCCTGCTGCCAACACGCTGTGCGGTAGAGGGTGGAAAGGAGGGAGAGCAGTCTAGAAGGCAGGGCCGCCTGGGCTGGAGGTGCAGTTAGTCCACAGAGGATCTGTGGCAGGTGACGTGTAAACAAACGGCAAAGGAGCAACAGGACTTGGAAACACAGAAACAGACCAAAATGTAGTTGGGGATCAAGGGAACGAAACCCTCTGACAGCTTGCAGCTCTACAGGGATTGCAGTAACCCCAAAACGGGCATCCAGATGCTTAAACCTCCCACAAGAAATAGTCATGGAATGAAAATGATTTAATTCCCACCTTGAAGTCAGGTCTGCAGAAAATTTGTAAGAATAGCACGAAGGGGCCTCCCTGGGGGCGCCACAGGTTCACGCACCGCGTCGGGGAGCTCTCCGCAGCGCCTGCAGCGCCAGCCCCATCCCCGCCGGGGAGCTGACCCCGGCCCGCAGCCCTCTCCTGACCGCCCGCTGCTCCCCGCAGCAGTGGACTTTGCCAGTCTGCCTGTCCTGCCCCCCACTCTGTCTCTGGTGAAGCCTCTCACCCACCACACCTCTGGCCTGTCCCCCAGTTCTGCAAGCACAAATGAATCTTTTCTTAAAATAGCACAGAGAAGCCCCGTAGACTTGGCATCCACATTCCGCAAAGGTTGCGTTTGGCATAGTTCACAGTACACACTTCAGCAGTCTCGCTTCCCCTCCCACGCAGTCTCTTTCTTTTCACACACACACGCACGCACACACGCACCGTCGCACATCACGCACAAGGGTCTCGCGCACACGTGTTCACACATAGCGCACACATGCACATACGTACATACACACATTCCTGGGCTGTTGCAAGCATTGTGCCCTTTCCTCCTAATCCTCCAGTAAACACTTCCAAGGACCGATCATTCCGCAATGCAACCACAGTGCAGTGATCAAAATCAGGAAATGAACAATGAAACAGCACTGTCGTCTGAGTTTGCAGATCTCTCCAGATTTCACCGGGAGTCTCGTGTTCTTATAACCAAAGAAAACCCCCCCGTCCGGAGGCCAGTCTAGGGTCAGGCGCGCTTGCTCTCCCGGCTCTCTGCTCTCTAACCTGGAACACGCCTCCGTCTGTCTCGCAGACCCTGACATTCTCCAGCGGCGGGCCAGGTGTCTGCAGAATGCCCCCAGTTTGGGCTTGCCCGGAGTCTCCTGATGGCCAGACCCGCCCAGGGGCCCGCGGGCACCTCTGGGAGGCAGGGCTGTGTCCTCAGCGTCAGGCCCACGCGACAACTCCCCTCCCCTTTCCTGGTGACGCCAGCGCTGAGGGCTCCCCGCTGTTCAGGATCAGTAAGTACCTCGAGGCCGACGGGCGGCGTCCGGGGCGACTGGGCCTGAGACGGCAGGGTGCTGCCTTCTCCACAGAAGGCCGGATGCCCTGACCTGACCCCGGCTACCGCTGTTCTGCACAGTGAGCCTCGGATTCGAGCCAGCAATTCTGGCTCCGGGCCTTCACCCCTGTAGCTCCCCACCAGGCACCCTCCATTCCGGTGCCTGCTCCTGTACCCCCTTATCCACTGCACTGCCGGGGCTTCAAAGCCCTGATGTTGGCCATTGTTACTACTTTAAACAAGTTCGCCCTGAGTCTCCCCGTGCTTCCCGTGGGGCTGATGCTTTCCCCGTGGGGCCCCGGGCTTTGTGTGGTATCAGCTGTGCAGTGTTTGTCTTCAGGCGGCAAACCGGGTGTCACTGCCACCATGCTGCCTGACTCCTCCGAATCAGCGTTCACCCACCAGGTTCTATTGCTGCTCTTCCTTGAGACCGCCCAGACTATGGAGATCGTCATGGGGATGTTCTGCTTCTGTCAGTCCTTGGCATTCTGTGCTCTGGTCACAAAGAACCCCCCACTCTCCTCCACATGCCGACTTAACACAGTGTGGATCCACTTCAGAATGCTGGAAAGACCCTAGAATCCATTTTATCATTGACTTTGCTGCTTGATTTCCTCCAGATTTGGCCAGCACCTGGCCCCTCAAACCAGCACCTCTGTGAGTTGACAGTTCCCATCACACCGGAGTGATTCTCCACTCTCTGGCACAGCAATGTCCAGGAATCACCCATGAGATTATTTCTTAATGAGCTCTTGGACAAGAGCCCCAACGTGGCTCGGTGTGCTGCAGCCAGCCAAGATGCAGGGACCCAAAAGCCCTGCTGGCAGTTTGCTTGTCGCAAGGTAAATCTCAAAGAGGCCACAGGGATGAACGCCAACCTGCAAATACGGCCTCTCCGCCACAGGCTCTGCACATCAGGTAACCCGAGATTTTGGTTCCTGGTAAAGGTCAGCTGCTTGTCCAGAGCAGCGCTCCACAATGCTGGAAATACTCTGTACCTGCATTATCCAGAGGGAAGCCGATAGCCACATGTAGTCTGAGTGCATGAACTAATGTGTGATTGTGATTCTTATTTAGATTACCACCTGTGACTGCTGTCCACCGTAACTAGACTCGCAGGTCAGAAGAGAAGCTTCCTACAGCATGTACAGGGGCTGGTTTAAACACATCACGGGTGAGATGATGAAATGAGGTCTTAAATAACTGAGCAATTAATGAGTTTCGTGGAGTTGTTGAATGTAAACCCCATAAGTCGTTGTGTTTATGCATGGTTTAAAGAGTGAACCCAAAGTCCTCCATGCTCCCCTGAGGCTACTCAAAGGCTAACGCCAAAGACTGTAACAGGGGCGCCCCCGGAGGGCGGTGCTGGTAAGGACGCACGGCCCAGGTAAAATACCAACCAAGTACCCTGGTGGCGAAGGCTCCGATAAGGAAAACAAGCCCCAGAAGCAGCCCCAGGGCTCAGCCTGCAGCATTTCAGTGTTTTCGGATCTTTAGGAGTTCTGGGGTCCTCCATGTCTGTCCCCGTCACGCTGACCTTCTGTTGCGGTCTCTGAAAGAGGCAGAGAGGCCTTCGGCAGCCAACCTCAGAGAAGAAAAGTTCAGAGGCGTTGCATATAGCCGAGTGACAAACCCTGAGGCTTCGCGGCTGTGAGCGCCTGGCAGGGCGGGCGCCGACCCAGGCCTGGGCCCTCGCCGAGCTGTCGGTCGGTCGGTCACCGGCAGTTGCAGCTGCTGTCTTCAGCGTCGCTTGTGCGGTGCTGCGCTGGGACCCGCCCCGGCTCCAGCGAGCATCTCCCGTCGGGTCTCCCGAGTCTCCGAGAGTGGGAGCCCCGCCGGCCCCGTCGCCCGTGGTGGCGGGAAGACGCCATCATGGGCGCGCCTGAGTCTAGGACGCTGAAACGCGGCACAGTGATTTGGGGAAGGTAAAAGCCCACTTGTGGCCGCAGTAGCTTTTTGCTTTCCCTGGCTTGTTAAAGAAATCCCACTACTGCTGCTCTCGGAAACTGAGCAGTCCTGCGTTGCGTGTGGTGAGGAACTCGGTGCCCGGGGACCCGTGCGTGCCGGGCCAGGGTTGGGCCTCGCTGCCCGCGCGGCTCCGTTTGCGCCAGCGCCGCCCCGCACCCCTTGCGGAGTCTCGTGTGTCCTTGAGTGTCCTTGAGTGTCCCTGTGAGCCACGCACGCAGATCATCTCAAAGTGGCTGGAGTGGGCAACACCTGGGGACAAGGATGAAGAGTCGGTAGGCAAAAGGAAAAACAGCCCCACAGATCTGCCTTTACCTTCGCTGACATCTAAAAGGTGCTGAAGCAGGCTTTACTCACGCACTGCCCATGCACTTGATGGAAGACCGGCAGCACTGTCTGACCCTGGAACTTACGCGGCCTGGCCACGTCTCTCAGAGAGGCAGCCCCTCCCCGGCCCTGCAGGAGGGCTGGGCCCCAGAGCAGCCTCCAGGTAGGCCAACAGGTGCCAGCCGCTGCGGACAGCTCGCCCCAACAGCCGCCGCCCAACGCCGCCCCGCCTGACGCCCATGCAGATGTTTTGGCCGGCGGGCAAGGCCCCACTCGGGCTCGCGCTATAAAAAGGGAAAGCAGCTGAGTGGGGGTGGGGCTGAGTCCTGCTCCTGGAGTCCGGGTCCATTTGGTGAACTCGGCCAGCCCAAATGTCGCTCCACAGCTGACTGAGATCTGAGACCAGCGTCTGCTCCACACCGGCCCCTGAGTTCCTTCACAAAGACGCTCATCACTGTTTGTGCAAGTCCTTGAAAGACATATTAATAAAAATGATCTATTTGTGTCTTACCCCGAAGAGTGAGCATCAAATAAAACCATCATTGAAAATTCAGTGTGATCACAGAGATAAGAATGCAAAATGAAGACTGCTCCAAATTTGGCAGTATGCTTTCTAACCTACGCAGATCAATTTTCTTCTTAACGTATTTTTATTGCTCTAAAGTCGGTTTATAACGTTATATAAATTCAGTGTTCGGGAAGGTATGGCAACTATCGGTCTACAATGCATACCCATCACTGCTGGGTCTCGTTCCCGCTACTTTTCCTGTTTTACCTGCCCCTGACCCTTCCCTCTGGGAACCACCGATCTGTTTTCTGTACCTAAGAGTTTTTGTTTCGTTTGCTTTGTTTCTTTATGTCCCACATAGTGAGGGCAGAGTACCTGCCTTTCGGCGTCCCATTTATTTCACTTAGCGTCACACTCTGTCTGTCCATGTCACTGCAAATGACAAACTTTCACTTTTTAATGGTTGAGTGGTATTCTGGTTTTTTTTTTATGAATAAATAATTTTGAGATTGGGACACTAAGGTGTAGATGCTTTATCTAATCATTTTTATCTTCTATTAATAGACAACAGGAGCCCTATAACTAAAGCTTGCTGACTCTAGAAAGTGTATTTGGGGACCAAGTTGCTAGACTGTAAATTTTACTGTTAGGAACTGTAAAGGCGGTGAAGTGTTGGCTCTTTCTTCATATTCAGAACCAGGATGAGTTGCAGAGATGTGCGGAGTGTGGATCACCCAGCAGCTGCACGGCCTACCCAGCTCTGCTCCCCCTGGGCCCTCAGGGGACTCCAGCGAGACTATCACCTGAGCCTGTTTTTTTTTTTTTTTACAACATTCTTCATTTTATACTACATGTTTTCATCTCGGCTGTAATCCCCAGGGACTTCCCACCACTTCACCCCTGCGCCATCACCACAGTCCCACGTGCTCTTCCCACCCCAGTTGTGATCCTGTTCCCCCGTCCTCCCTGTAGATATGACCCAGCAACCCCACACCTAAAGGACACAAAAACATTCATTAAAAAGGTCACCTGCACCCCTGTGTTTATCAGGGAAGATATGGAAGCAACTCAAATGCCCAAAATTAGACACCTGGGTCAAGAAGACGTGGTACAGATACACAATGGAATATCAGTCATCAAAAAAGAAACTCATGCCATTTGCAACAACATGAATGGAGCTGGGAAAGATCTTGCTTCGTGAAATAAGCCAGAAGGAAAATGAAAAATACTCGATGGTTTCACTCACAGCAGGAGTGTAAGGGGGTCAGGAGGGGACAGTACATATATACAATATGTACCACACACACACACACACACACACACACACACGTCTGAGCCTCTTTCCCAGCGCAGGCCGCTGGGCAGCCTGGCGATCCCAGGGCCACCCTCTGTGGTGCAGTGATTGGTCCAGGGCTGGTCACGTGACCTGAGCTGCTCCTGAGCACTTCATGGGCCCGACGCCAATGCTGAGGAGAGGCCTCTCGCTCCTTGGATGGGGCCCACCCGCCCTCGCGTCTCCCTATGCGGTGGGTTGCACAGTGGTCCCTCGGAAGTCTCATTTGGAAAGAGGGCCTCTGCGGGTGGACAGGCCAGGGATCGGGAGGCGGCGTCCTCCTGGATGTGAGTGGGCACACCAGTGGATAGGGGTCTCGGGGAGGCTGAATACCCCCAAACCGTAGGCATACACTTCTGTAAAGAAGTTATCTCTGAGCTGGGCCAGTGGTTTCCAACCCTAA
>NW_004567115.1:50635404-50637677 GCF_000260355.1 Condylura cristata | reverse complement strand
TGTTTCAGTAGATCCACCTGTTCTGCTCCCCACTCTATCTGGTGAATCCTCTCACTCCTTGCACCTCTGGCCTATACCCCAGTTCCTGTGTACATAAATAAAAAATCTTTTTTTAAAATGCATTAGATAATTATGATGATGAGCCAACAGGTCTCAGGCCTTAGGACTAAGTCAAGTTGTTGGAGAAGATTCATGATCGGTGTTGCCTAAACTGAACCTCAGAGGAAGCACGGAATTTGTTGGCATGAAGGAACAGATTCCAACCACATCCCTAAAAAGGTTCTGTGAGTCCTCATAAATTCAGCTGCAGTCTGCGCCCAAAAATAGCTGCAAAGGAGAGACGAGGGCGGGCAAGAGGAAGTAGGCTCTGCACCGAGTCTGGGTTTGTGGCTGAGTCTGGCCCAGGCTGCCCCATGGGCCCATTTAGTGAAGCAGCTGCTGTACCCCTGCTGCCGTGACTGGTGTACAATACTGGGCGGGGCACACACCCCAGAATGCAGAGGCTCTCCTGGCACACCTGACCTCCAGCCCCTGTCCTCTGGAGGGGTCAGCCTTTTTTCTTCTTTTGAAAGATTTATTTATTTATGCATACAGAACTGGGGTACAGGCCAGAGGTGTGGGGGGGGAGGATTCACCAGAGACAGAGTGGGGAGCAGAACAGTCAGATCCAAGAACTACACTGCTGAGGGGAGCAGCGGGCGGGTGAGGAGGGGTCTGCTGTGCCCTGTGGGTCACCTCCGGGGCCGGGATCGAACTTGCACTGCAGTGGCTGCGGCCGGCTCGCAGTGCTGCGTCCTGACCCGCTGCACCACCAGGGAGGGCCCGGATCAGCCTTTCACCGTGGAAATACTGACATTCTGCCAGCAACACAAACACATGTATTTTCTTCGTCTTGGCCAAAGGTCTCTCAGTTGTTTCTGACTTAGAAAGTCTTTGTTCTTCATTCTTAGGGGAAGATCAAAGTTTGGAACTTATTGATAAGAGTAACCGATGTCTTCTTTGGAAATATTTGCATTCCAGAGGGTGGGGTTCTCTAAATGTCACTTGTGCCCTTGCAAAAATGTGCGCGCACACAGCAGTCACTCCGGGGCCCTTTCTACAACTAAGCACAGTGACAAACTCACCCAATACCCATGGAGTCTAATATGTCTATACTTAAGACATTTTGACTTAGAATTGAGACTCCTGTCAAAGAGCCTGGAATGCCCTTTGGAATGTAACCCGTCGGCAACAGAAGAGTTAGAATTTTATCTTCCCCTGGGGTAAGCCACGGAATGAATGGTGATTACACAGTTTCCAACTGCTTTCTGTCCATCAGGTACTGTTCTTCGTGCTTTTGTTAATTCATTTAGACTTAAAACAAATCTTGTAGGCAGGTTCTATTGTTACCAACATTTAACAGGTGAGAAACTAGGGTATATGGAGATCAACACTCCCAAATCACACAGCTCATCTCATGGAGCCTGGGGTTCAGTCCATGCTGTCTGATTCATGGACTGTGATATAAAAAGTACATTTGGGGGGCCTCCCTGATGCCTATGGGTTAGGTATCAGGGCACACTCCACCGTGACTGTCTGCGTTCGATCCCCGACCCAGGAGATGACCCACATGGCCCAGCAGACCTCTCCTGTCTCACCCGCTGCTCCCCTCAGCAGTGTATTCCAGTAGATCCAACTGTTCTGCTCCCCACTCTGTCTCTGGTGAACACCCCCTCACCTGTATCTCAGTTCTTGTATGCATAAATAAAATAAAATTAAAATTAAACAAATAAAAAAAAAGAAAGAAAAAGAAATGGCATGTGCACCACACCATGACAGCCCTGTGCTGGGGGTGGGGGTGGGGGACGCTGAGATAGAGCGATTATAAATGAAAAAGCACCCAGTGTCAGGCCCTCCCTGGGGGCGCAGCGGGTTAAAGCGCAGCACTGAGACGCTAAGGCCACTTCAGCACGAGTTCCATCCCCAGCCCGGGGGTGACCCACAGGGCGCGGCAGACCTCACGGGCAGCTACCCCAGCCGTGCTGAGAGGCCCAGTCTGCCCCGAAATGAACAGCGGTGGGGGCACTATTCCTCAGGAAAGTGGTGTCAGTGCAGGTACGATACGAGCTGTGTGCTGTGCTCGTGGGGCTGAGACTTCACCAGGTTTCGGGGAGAGTGACCCCCACAGACTCCCACTAAGAGATGTCTTCCCCTCCCTGTAGACAGAGGGCGCCCGCAACTCCCCAGGTCACCTCCTCCCACCCGTTCACCAGTCTCCCCACCAGCCCCGGCCC
>NW_004567115.1:50629764-50635304 GCF_000260355.1 Condylura cristata | reverse complement strand
CCCCCCCCAGCTAGCTGAGTTGCATGCCGGCGTGGTCACAGCAGTTCATACGTGGGGCCACGCATTTGACTGAGTCACAGGTGAAGCCGCCCCTCTGGAGGAATTAGCACCTGACAGGTCTGACCCAGACAAAACAGACAAGGATGGGAGAGCTGCGCCTGGGAACCCCGGGACAACACATGTGGGGTCAGGCGCCAGCTTGTCTCCAAGGAGAAGCTCCACGGAAACCCCTTTTTCCCTAAGATTTGTTTATTGATGCAAAGAACTGGGGTCTAGGCCAGTGGGGGATAGGGAAAAGGACTCCCCAGAGACAGAGTGGGGAGCAGAACAGGCGGATCTACTGAAATCCACTGCTGAGGGACGCAGGGGGGAGACAGGCGGGGTCTGCTGCACCCTGTGGGTCCCTCCCTGGCTGGGGACTGCACTCAGACCCCAGTGGCTGGCGATGGCTTCATAGTGCTGAGACTTTAACCCCTGCACCACCAGGGAGCTCCAACTTCTTAGTGGACTTGAAGGATATTTCAGACACACAGACAGGACCAGAGTACAGATCCTTGATGCAGAAGAATGGGGGCTCCTCACCAGTTTTCAAACCCTCAGCCTGGCTTTCCACCCTGGGGGCCGTCGGCACCGCCCCTCAATTCTCCCGCTGAGGGACCAGGGCGCGCAAGAGCCACTGATTTCAGCCAGCAGGGAACTATGTGCTGGTCTGTTTGAAAAGGTGGCCTTCCAAATCGCTCGTTAACCTTCCAGGGCTTCCAGGAACTAGCTTCAGACAATCGGAAAACGAGAGCGATGGTGGACTGGGAGAAGAGGCGCGCGGTCTCTCGTTTCCCCACTTACTGGCCAGGCGCTGAGGCCTTTTCCCAGTTGAGTCTGAGACAGCCCGCTCAGCAACGCCCTGCCTATTAGGACGGCACGGGCCAGTGCTTTGCTCTTATTAATATGCTGAAAATATTTGCTTCCTGACATCTGTCATTTTGTATAACTATGAATATAAACCACCGGCACCATCTGGATGTCAGAGCAAAGGGGACTGTGATGCTTTGAAATTCCCCTCTAATTTAATTTCACAGTTTTTAAAAGCCTTGTTTTTTCTTCCATGATAATCATAGGGAAAAATAATTAACCATTATCCTCTGAGTGATAAAATTGCAGCAAATTAAGGAACAGTTATGAATATATTTTGCAAATAATTATGTGACAGCAGCATGGAGAGGCAGACCTAATGTAACCAAATTCATTAAAGCAATAGAGTGATCTTTTTGTTTTTTATTTATAGGTTTTGCTCCCCGAAGGACAGATGGTCGCAAGTAGCTTCAATATATCTGGAACCACACTTCAGAAGGAAATCTGAAATCCCTGCAAGCAGACGGCTATGATGAGGGAGCTGCATGACGAAGCAGGCTACGGGCAGAACGTAAGACCTGAAACCATAAGCTTCCTAGAAGGTAACGTCGGTGACAAGCTCTTTGTCAGCCTGAGTGGTATCTGTGAATTCCTCTCCAAGGAGAGAAACAAAAGCAAAAGTAAACAGTGGGACTGCACTGAGCTAAGAAACTGCACAGCGAAAGCAGCCATCTTTAAGATGAAAAGGCAACGGGAAATTATTGCAAATCATGAACGAAACAAGGCATGAATATGCAAAATGTGTTAAGAACGCACACAACTCAACGACAAAAAGGCAAACGTTGCAATGGGAAAATGGGAAAGGCACCAAACACATCTCCCAACAAGACATACAGAGGCCAACAGGCACGTGGGAAATGTTCAGCATCTCTTACTGCTAGAGAAACGCAAATGAGGGTCATCGCACACCTGCTCGAATGGCTGTTATCCAAAAGACAAGTGTTGCCATGGATACAGAGAAAAGGGGGCCTGTGGCATTGTGAGTACAAGCGCATGAACAGGAATATACACTAGTGCAGCCATTAGGGGAAACAGAAATTCCTCAAAAAAAGTAAAAATAGAAGTTCTCCATGTCCCACGTACCCCACTGCAGGGTAAGAATGTGAAGACATTAAAGAGAAGAGATAATGCATCATGCATCACAGCAGAAGTCCCAATATGAAGAGCTGGAAGTGACCTGCATGTCCACTGACGATGACTGAGTAAGAAGAGTGGTAACATACACGGTGAAATACTACTCAGCGCTAAAAAGGGGCCATCCTGCCATTTGCAAAAACTTGGTTGGAATGGGGATTTCTGCTTAGTGAAGAGAATCAGGCAGAGAAAGACAGACCGTGTGATTTCACTCCTATGTGATAAATCTTTAAAAGTAAATAAGTAAAATAAAACAAAAAACTGCAAGCTAAACAAAATACACAGAAGGGGGTAGTAGATGGGTAAATTGGGTCAGAGGGGCCACTTTTATGGTGATGGATGGAAACTAGACTTTTGGTGAAGAGGCATTATGTGGTATAGACTGATAACTACTGATAGATGCTTCTATGCAGATGAGACCTATATGATGCCATAAACAATTATGACTTTAATAAATAAAATTCAGGAAACAATGTGTTGAGTTTGCACTGCTAGTGGCACAGACATATAGGTCTCATTGTTACAGGGCAGCCCAGAGTGGACTGGGCCACCTGTCAGTGGGGCCTCACCTGCGCACTCACAATTCGGTTACACTGCAGGGACACACAAAAGGGTCAATAACGAGTTTATTTACAAAAGGGGAAAGGAACAGAAACAACCCAGGGAAAGAGAGTGGGGTACAAAATAACTGGAATAGCTTAAGGCTAGGCTGACTGAACACAGAGTCCTGAGGTCAGGAGAGCCGTTTCCTGAGCTACAGAGTGAGAGATGTAATCACACCCTATTTATCCCCCAAATGTCCCAGAATTCCTGCTAGCTCCGCCCTGGGGTCCTCGCAGTTCTCTCCCTGGTGCTGCTGGGAGTTGTAGTTTCCAATCACTGGAGTAGGGGGTGGAGTCCACAAGACTCTGCAGCGTTCCTTTAAGACATCCTTCCCCTTAACATCATCAGAACCTTTAGAAAAACAGAAGTGGCCTAAGGCCAAGTGTGAAAATTACTGACATCAACTTGAAATATAGAGGAAATAGGATAAAGGTAAACCAGAGCTTCTTTATTAGGGATTGCTGTTAGTGGGGGGGGGGGGGAACACAAAGAACTGTGATAATTACTTCTTCTGTGAAAACAATGGGGAAAACTGACAAAATTATTACAATATGTTCTACAAATGATGCTGGAATGACTGGTTGGCATTCAAAAATTAAAATTAATCTGGATGCAGACCTTCTGTTCTTCACAAAAAACAGTCACAGTGGATCCTTTACCTAAGTGTAAAATTCTCAGACTTCTACAAGATAGCAGAAGAGAAAACCTAGATGACCTTGGGTATGGTAGGCTTTTTTAGATAAAAGTTACCATTTGTGAGAGAAATAATCGGCAAGTTGGACACCATTAACATCAAAATTCCCGTTCCATGAAAGGCAATGGAGAAGTGAGAAATAAGTCACCCACTGGGAGAAAAGATACACAGAAGACACACTGAATAAAGGATCACCAGCGCGCAGAGCACGCTGCGCTTGCTCTCGGCCAGAAGGCCAAGAGGCCATGCACACAGAGCACTCGTTTTTTAAAGATTTATTTTATGTATACATCTAAGAGCCGGGGTACAGGCCATAGGTGTGGGGGGGGAGACGGTTCACCAGAGAAGAGTGAGGCGTAGAACAGACAGACTGAGTGAAACACACTGCTGAGGGGAGCTGTGGTGAGCCAGGAGAGGTCTGCCGCCCCTTGGGTCACCTCCCTGGCCTGGATGAAAGTCGTGCTGCAGAGGCTGCCCATATATCAAGCTATCTCCAGGCACTGTATTCCAGAGTTCGATCCGCCGCCAGCGAGCTGACCCACAGGGCGCAACAGACCTCTCCTGTCTCCCCACTGCTCCCCTCAGCAATGGACTTCATGATCTGCCTATTCTGCTCCCCACTCTGTCTCTGGTAAATCCTCTCACCCCCTGCACCTCTGGCCTGTACCCCAGCTCTTGTATGCATAAATAAATCTTTAAAAACAAAAAGAATGTCTTCCTCATTAGTATTTGGTTTGCTTGAAGCTTCTGGCGAAAGGAGTGTTCTTTCACACCCAGTGCAATGACCTTTAGATTTCATTTTCAAGCCTGTGGATATTTGCTTTGCCACATTCCAGCAGTTTTAGAAAGTAGAGAAAATTCCTAAACTCTGTACGAATTCTAATGCTTGCTTACGATGCCCGTGTGTGCCTTCATCTCACAGTGAGTCACTGACAACCCTGCACCCGAGCCGCCGAGTTCTTGTCTTGCGCTGAGCCAGAGCTGACACTGTGTAGAGAGACCAGGGAGGCTCTGGAGGCAGAAGGCAAGCGCCCCACACTGTCCCTGCACTGTCCCCAACTCTGCCCCCTGCCAGCCTCTCCTTTCACCTGGCCACAGCTCTGCCACTGTCATGGCCGCCAACCAAGGCCAGGCCCGTTTGCCTAGGGACCCCCGGTGCCCAGCCTGTCCCCAAGGCCTGTGTGTCAGCCAGAGGCAAGCGCCTGGGCCCCCGTCGATCTCTGCTGCGCCCCTGTGTGCTCACTGTCCCGGGGGAACCGCTCACAAACCCAGCTGCAACGATGACTTACTGGGAATTTCAATAGGGCGCGCGGCGGCCCGCTAGGCCAGCCGGGAACCCAGCCTGACCCCAACTGTCCATCTCCTGCTGTAGCAAGGGCCTCGGGGGTGGCGGCAGGCACGCTCCACCCTGGTGCCCTCCCCGCTACGGTCCCCGGGCAGCCACCACGCCCTCGAGGGCCCTGCAGGCCGGCTGTGCCTGTCTCCTCCCTGGACTTGGTGGATTCCTGCCCACCCCACGCCCCCGCCCCAGACCAGTGCCCGTCGTGTCTCTAGGGCTGCTGTGCCAGGTAAGGAGCGACGCCCCTGGCACCGAGGGCCGCTGTCCCCTCTGCCCGAGACCTCCCCACCCGCTCTGCCCGCGCAGGGGTGCACACGACACCCAAGGAGGTCGCGGTCTGACGGCGCAGGGCCCAGTGCAGACGTGATGCCGGCGTGATGGGCGGCTCCGCGCTCGAGCGACACCGCTCCGGGCGGCACGGCCACCTGACCAGGAGACGGTCACGGCGCAGTCCCGGCACGTCCCGCGGAAGACGCGCACCTGTGGCCTTCATCAGTGAAGCGCAGTGAGCACCTTCGAGAGAGTCGCTGGAAGCAACGTTCGTACCTTTTGGAAAGCGCAGCGTGGGGCAGCGACGGAGGCGGCGCAAGGCGTGGGGCGGGCAGGCACTGGGCATCAGGGCAGACACTGACCAGTAGGGGGTGGGGAGTGGGCGGGAAGGGACCCAGGGCGTCAGGGGCAGGGACGCATGACGCACGGCGGCAGGGCGCACGACGCACGACGCACGACGCACGGCAGGAGGAAGCCGCGCAGGGATCCATGGCGGCGGCCGGAAGCCAGGCTGTGCCAGGGCGCCGCTCCTGAAGAGCCTCGCCTTGTTGCAACAGGGCGGCTACCTTTGTCTCAGGATGGGAGAGGTGG
>NW_004567115.1:50627321-50628929 GCF_000260355.1 Condylura cristata | reverse complement strand
ACTTCATCAGTCGGCCTGTTCTGCTCCCACTCTGTCTCTGGGGAAGCCTCTCACTGCCCCTGCATCTCTGGCCTGTACCCCTGTTCTGTGTGCATAAATAAACCTTTAAAAATAAATAAAAAGATAAATTGTTCATACAGCGAAGGAACTTGCAAAAACTTTGCCCATAATTTGCAAACAGTAGGAGACGCCTTGACCTCTCATGAGTCTGCAAGCTTGAAAACAGGAGTTGTGTCTGTGCTGTTTATAGTGCAGCCACTGCCATGTTGGCAGGAACTGGCTCTTCCCTAGGTGCCAACTGCTGGCGAAATCCGTGGGCCTCTTCGACTGTTGCTCTGAAGTCACTTAAACCCGAGAATTAGGAGTTAGTAAAATAGAGACAGCTCGATCCTGTTTGGCATAAACCAATTTGGATGGTGTCGCTCTTTTGGGATTCAGTTAGTGGCTTGTAGGGAGCCAGATTTCAGGCCCTTGCAGAAACATGATTTCAGTTCACCCTTCTGCCAATCACTCACCATCTGCATTTACGGTGGCACAAACACACACGACAGCTTGGTGTCACCGTGTCATTAGCAAACATGAAAACATAACGCTTGAGTTTTTGGGTTCGACACCGTGTCTGAATGCAGCTGCTCCAGCCCTCCCTTGCTGGCTGTCCCAGGGGCCCATGTTTTATTCATTGAGCCTCCAAATTAGTCCAAGCATTCACAAACTTCTCTGAAGGTGCCATTTCCTGCTCACCATTGATGTGCTTCAGCCTGATTCAAATGCTCTGCACCCCCTCCTGCTGCGGTAGCAGCCTGTGTTCTAAATACTCACCTTCAGGTAATGAAATAGCATCGATTATGAAAAAATAATTACTGGCAGATAAACTCAGGTCCTTGCAAAAAGTGGCTGTGGTTCTGTCTGCCAGTGAGCCCAAGGGTCCTTTCCAGACACTCAGCGGTGGCCTCGCCAGACCTGGCCACACCTGGCACTCTCTGCAGTCTGAGCAGCCTGGGAATCTCCTTTCCAGCGTCAAAGCTGAGCCACCACCACAGGTCTGGGCCCCCGAGGGTGGATGTAGTTGGGGAGGGTCTGGAAGTTCCTGGCTATTCAAGACGTTCTTGGTGCATCACAGAGACTTAGCTGAATATTGCAGACTTAGCTGCAGCATCACAGACAGGCTTGAAACCCACATCACCAGTGCTGAGAGCGTGATGCTCATCCTGCAGACATCAGAGGACGCTCTCCCCACCCCAAACGCCTAAATCAAAGTCACTCTATAAATCGTTGTCGGCAGCTTTCATCCCCAGACCACCGGGTGGCGGACACTTCATGTAGGTTCTAGAAACTCTTACCCAGTACATGCAGCAGACCACCTGGGCAAACCTGTGGCTGTAGGAGGTCCGCACAGACCAGCTGACCAGCTCCTCCCCCATGTGAGTGTTGGCTTGGCACAACTATTAGTGCCAGGGTGAGCGCCAGACAGAGAGCACCCCCTCCTCTCGTTGCCTAGGGGAACACCCCATCCACAGATGTCCTGCAGCTTGCTCCCTCAGTCCCCGGGGAGCCTGGGTAAGGACAGAGGCTCCAGCCATCCCCAGACCCACCTGGCTACTGTGAAGC
>NW_004567115.1:50623524-50626196 GCF_000260355.1 Condylura cristata | reverse complement strand
CACACCGTCCACCCTCCACGCCGTCCACACCGTCCACCCCTTCACGCCATCCACACCGTCCACCCTCCACACCATCCACCCCTCCATGCCGTCCACGCCGTTCACCCCTCCAGGACCTGTGTCCTCTTTGTGCTTCCTCCGTCCAGGATTTTGCAGTGGCGCACCGCTCTCTGGAGAAAGCCACTCTCCCACTAACTGCCATTTCCAGGCAATTCCCTGCACTATCTTCCTGTTCTCATCCCATCAGGATCTGGAGCCCACGAAACTGCCCCAGCACCTCGGGGCGTCCTGAGGCTACCCTCATCCAGGCCTTTTGCAGCTAGGACCTTACTGGGAGCTTGCCGAAGCAGGGGGGTGGGGGGCGTGGTTCTTTTTTAAAGCATTGCACTGATGTCCCTTGGTTTGCAGTGTTAGGTTTTAGTGTTACAGGGCAGGAAGAGGGGCACCCCTGAACCCCCAAACCTGCCTGCTCTAAATAGGTTCTGCCATCCGCCGCATCAAGACAAAGCATGTAAGACTTTAATGAGGGCATAGAGGGGTGGACGGCGTGGAGGGGTGGACGGCTTTCATCCCCCCCTTGGGTGCTTGGACATTCCTGAGAGCGACCGGGTGCCCCCGGGGGCTAGACGGGGGGGATTTGTGATTTAGAGCTGCTTTAGGACATTGACTATGGCAAACATGAGTAACAACAACCTTCACAGAGCCATTAATCTGAGCAACGGCCGAAGCTGCAGACAAAGCAGTCTGTTGCAGAGATGGAAGAAAACATCAGATCGATGTTTCTAAAAAAAGAAAAGTAATACGTTTTGCTAAGTGTTAGTGTATCATTTCAGCATCTGACTGTATGTGGGCCATAAACACACTTTGGGGACATGCGCTGGAGAACGTTCACGGATAGGGATTTGCAAGCAAATCCGCTTCGAGACCCTGGAGAAGACGGCCGTTGGGAAGAGGCCAGAGCAGCCTCCTCGGCTCCTGGAAGGTTCCATGCAGCTCTGGCTGGAAGGGCCACTCCCAGGCCTGCTCCCTTCACGGGCCCAGCAAGGTGAGCACATCAAGGAGACGGGTGGTCAGAGGGGCAGGCAAGACGCAGGGCAGAGCTCAGCCCGGGGCCTCCCTGGAGGCGCAGGGGTTAAGTCCCACCTATCACCAGCCACTGTGGCACGAGTTCGATCCCCAGCCAGGGCGTGACCACAGAGCCCAGCAGACCTCTCCTGTCTCCCCGCTGCCCCCCTCAGCAGTGGACTTCCCTAGATTGGCTGTTCTGCTCCCCACTCTGTCTCTGGATCCTCTCACCCTCTGCACCTCTCTGGCCTGTACCCCAGATCTTGTATGCATGAATACATAAATCTTAAAAAAAAAGAAAGAAAAGAAAAGGCATTTAAGGGGCAGAATTGACAAAACTTGGAATGACTTACATTCAGGGGGACAAAGGAGAGAGCATCAAATACTTGCCCTAAAACGCCCTTCCAGAGAAGACAACACAAGCTGGCCCTGGAAACACACACAAAAAGCTACATGATGTTCTCCTCCTGCTACCTCTTACACCTGTGGACAGGTGAGTGCCGGCACTGCCCGAACAGCTGCCGGTGCTGTCGAACTTGGCCTCCCTGTCAAGGGGAGGGGTCTGCCGCCCCCGGCAGCTGGCTGACGTCCTGCATTTGGACAGTCGGATGCTCTCGCAGCCACCAGATTGCAAAATACACGAATATCAAGTCAACACATTATACCCGAACCTCACACAATTTATACAGCAATTTCAATACAGCTATTTATACATCTCAATTTCAAAACAAAAATACTTTTCCCTGGTATCACAAGGGGTTACGTCTCGGCATTATTAAGCTATTGCCACTGCAGCACAAGTTCGATTCTTTTTTTTTTCAAGATTTATTTATTTACGCACAGAAACTGGGGTACAGGCCAGAGGTGCAGGGGCGGTGAGAGGCTTCACCAGAGACAGAGCGGGGAGCAGAATAACAAAGTCCACTGCTGAGGGGAGCAGCGGCGGGTCAGGAGGGGCCTGCCGCGCCATGTGGGTCACCTCCAGGCGGGGATGGAACTTGCAGCCGCCTGACCAACTTTGCGAGGTTGTGCTTTGACCCTTTGTGCCCCCCCAAAAACCACTTTCACTGGCCTCCACCACCTACAGATCAACGCAAAGACCCTCACAGGCCCCGACTCACTAGCGTCATGCCTGCGTCACCTCAAAACTGTCTCCGCTCGCCTTCCGCGCCACGGTTTCCCGGAAAATAGACTTCCCCACCCTCTGAGCTGGGCCTGGTTGCTCCCCGCGCCCCGAATGCCTTCACACTTCCCACCTGGCAAATGCTTCGTCTTCCCTGGAAACCCTGCAAGTGTCTCTGTGGTTTCTCCCCACTTCTCAGCACAACCAGCAGCCCCCTTTCTTTTTCTTATTCCAAAAGCACTTGGATGGAAATCGAATAACACCCTTCACATTTTGTAGGAAACCCTGCCCACAAAGGGTTGCCTCTGCTTCTCTTTCCTCCACTCTAAGCCCCTGGAGGACAGAGGTCACCCGTTCATCACTTAGCATGTGACCTAGACACAGAAATTCATGAGGAAATGAATTGGAAATGGGCAGTCCTGAAGTGTGCTTGACTCCGGGTGAGGCCAGGGAGTGCAGAGAAAAGGACCGAGCTCATGAACTG
>NW_004567115.1:50603498-50623019 GCF_000260355.1 Condylura cristata | reverse complement strand
CCTCCGGGGCAGGCGGGAATCGAACTCATGTGGAAGTGGCTTAAGCTTCTCAGGGCTGTGCCTTAACCCGCTGCGCCACCAGGGAGGGCCCACGACCCCCTTCTTAAAGTCCCGCCAGTACCCAGGTTGGGGATTCAAGGAATGGGAGCCTTCCTCTGAGTACAGACAAAAGCCAGCATCTGGAACAATCAGGAGATGATAGGAAAACGTAATTAAGTGCTAGTAGTTTGGGACAGACACCATATTTTCAGCAGGCAGATAATGAAGTCAGTCACCTGATTGGTAAATAATTTAAAATGCATCCTGTGGGCGCTGGTGAATTGAACACCGCAGCAAAATAAGTGTGGATATAGAAAACAAAGCTTTTCTCTCTATGCCTGGAAGTAGAGATCCTAGGCCCTCCCTGGTGGCGCAACAGGTGAAAGCGCAGCACTGTGATGCTCTCCAAAGCTACTGCAGCACAGGTTTGATCCCCAGCCAGGGAGCTGACACACGGGGCGCAGCTGACCTCTCCTGACCGCCCACTGCCCCCCTTAGCAGTGTACTTTGTCGATCCGCCTGATCTGCTCCCCTCTCTGTCTCTGGTGAGTCCTCTCACGCCTCCACACTTCTGACCTGAACCCCAGTTCTTATGTGCATTAAAAAGAAGAAGCAGCATGAGGCTCCCTTTCCTTTATGATAATCTCTGTGGTGTTCTTACAGAGCTCCCGTCCAGGACTCCCGTCCAGGACTGTCCCTCATGTCCATCCCTGAATGGCCGTAAGCAACAGTGATGAAGCACTTCGGGGTGGTCACATGGAGCTGAAGCTCTAAACAGAACCTGAGACCCAGAGGACAGGTTCTCGGGGTCACGCAGCCGGGTCGGGGTTGAATGAGCGCTGGAACGTTTTGTAAGGATCAGCAGGAAGGCCCAGGATGGAGCTCCGCCTTGGGTGCGTCTCAGCTCGAGCCTGGCAGAGGTGTTCCCACCTGCGGGAGCGCGTGGGGTTTTTCCAGGAGAAAGAAGACCCGCCTGGTTGGTGGTCCTGACCTGTCAAGTCTAGGGAAAGCGTTTCCCTCACAGAAACATTGTCCCCTCTATGGAAGAGGATCTTTTCCGTCTGTTGTACTCCAACAACTAGTGCCGTGTTTCTTTGGAAAACATTTTATTTCCAAAAGGAAAACAATGAAGGTTTGCACCTGAAGAAAGCATTTGTTTCCCAGATGTGTCAGCGCCCTGAGGGTGGGATTAGACTGCGGATGCAGCTTGGGCCCTGTAAACTGGCGGGTGGAGGCCTGAAGTGCCCTCCCAATGCCCCCCCCAACACTGTCAGGGAGACAAGGTGCCCACCAGTGGCCCAGCTCAGGGCCTGAAGTGACAGGTGTGAACGGGGAGGATTTGGAATAGGGCACTGTCCGGCTTGCAGAAGCTGGTGGAAAATGCTGACTGGAACATCGGACAGAAAGAGCAAAAGATAGTTTCTCACTTTGTGAGATGAACAGAAGTTTTCGTGGGGTGCAAGAGAGGCGGGTTGCCAGCTCCCAGGCCCGCTGGACTCACCGTTGCTTCTCGCGATTGGACTCCCGGGGCCCTGGCGTCACCCCCACGGGGCTTAGGGGTGCGCAGAGGAGATGGCCGCCAGCGGGAGACAGCGTCGAGGCCCCGCCCCAGGGCGACCTGCCCTCAGCCCGCCCTCCTGGCACGGGTGTGCGCTCCCCAGCTGCCGGCATCCGGCGCCTGCCCCACAGCCAGCGCCTTCTGCGTTAGCCAGATGGAGGCCGCAGGCGATAGCCACAGAGGCCAGTGGCAAGAGCCTGACCGGCTTCATTTGCCTGCCGGAGGTCATCCCGTGTGGCCCCCCCACTTTGCCCCTGAGAGAAGCAGAGTCACAGCAGCTCGGGGATCTGGACAGCTGGACTTGACTCCAGGCTCCAATTCTACATCCAGAGCCACTCAACACTAAAATATTTGCCTAGTTTGGGGAAAAAAATTAGTATTTGCTTATAAAGGTGGAGTAAACATAAATCAGCTTCAAGTTGTCTAGCCTTCTTCAGCTGCTATTTTGCAAAAATTAGTTATGTCTGAGTGTCTGTAATTACTCCATGAACACAAGATTCAAAATACAAGAAAGGGTGAACAGGTACAGACACTCCCAGCCCTCGCCTGCACGGATGCTGGCTCCCTGCAAAGCCTTTCTTTCAGGCAAAGGCTAAGAGCAATATTTTGCAATATTTAAAATGGATTTTTGTAATTTATACCTTGGGGTCAGAAATCCCCCTACGGTCAACCTAAGAGAATTGGAAGCCAGATGGAGAGTTAGACTAGTGTCTGGCTGCTGTCTTCTCTCAATATCTTCTCCCCACAGCGGCACAGGTCCACAAACAGACAGAGGAGCACACCGCTGGGCCCCCGACGGTTCGCGATGTGCAGCTTTCCTAAGCTACTGCTTGGATTGGGGTGCGTTCACAGAAACCCCGCTCCTTTTAGGCTGAGACGAAGCCTCATCTGAAGTGCATTACTGAAGTCGCATGGTAATGAACGAAGTTAAAGATGGGTCAAGGATAAACCTCGTGGCAGCTTTTTCTGAACTCTCTTTCCTACCTGCATTTCTGCAAGCACAACCCACCCCTGAGCCGGCCCAAAGCTCCAGGTCAAGCCGGTTTCCCTTGCCGGAACTGTTAAAATAGACTCCCTTTGTTAGCCCTGTACCAGCTTCTGGGGCTGACCTAGGTGGGTGAGCAGGAGAGGATTAGCAAGTGAGGTCAAAGGTAACTGAACTGTGACGGTGTTGATTTAGGTGAAAACTCAGTAGCCCTACACGGGCCCTGCCCGGGCCCTGCCTTTGCAAGGCTGAAGCTGAGGGCGTGAGGCGAACACACAGACACACATGGACTATACACATGGACGTCACTCAGGTCTCCTGTGCAGTGATTTTGTCAGCACGCAGACCGAGAGGGACCCCCAAAAAGGGCCGCTCTAAAGGGGTCTGGCCATCCAGAATCCCTTAGGATTAGTGCGGCGACAGAGAGCGGGAAAGAAAGGTTATTAGTTTCCCAGTAAAACACTCTGGGTGTTTTAAAACACCCAGAGTTACTCATCCACTCGTGGGTAAATACCTGCTCGAGAGCGCTGGCCCAGAACGGGGTTGCTGGGGCTCAAAGCCTGGCTCAAGTCTAAGGCGGGAAAACAGAAAGGGCGGGAGAAGGCCCCACACATCTGGGACAGAAGTCGCAAAATCAAAGTACAAAACAAGCCCCAGGCCGCCCACCTGTCTGCCCACCTGTCTCTCTCCTTGCATCTCCTTCCACGCTTCCGAGCCCACCCTTTGTGTGTGTGTCTGCAGTTGAGTCTTACTACAAATCCCTTTAAGCGCACAGGAGAGGACCCAGTCAGGCCACCCAATCCACGTTGGGGCGCCCAGTCACAGTCACACTGTCACAACTCACTATTGTTTGTCCAACGAGCAGAATAAGCATTTGGCTGTAACTACTTCCTTGTCTGGTCACCGCTCCCAATACACGTAGACATCATTGTCTGCCTCTTGTCACTGCCTTATGTTGACTGAATCATCAGGCGCTGCCAGAGATGCTAAGACAGATGGGACAGAGTTTTGCTTCTCCAACACCACTTCTAGGAATGTTCCACGTGGCAGCCATTTTTGAGGTATTTATGTCAGTTACCACACATTCTAGATTTTTCAACTGATTCCTTATACTACAACTTAACTTGTTCTATTCCCTCTAGATGTTAGGTCTTGAGAGGTTTGGCTTGACTGAGGTTCAACCTTTGGACAAAAATACTTCTAGCTGGTGTTGGGTGGTCCGATGATGCCCTGTCACAAGGATAACAGTGGACAATCCCATTATTTGTAGAGATTGGCTTGGCTGAGGTCCCTGTCACCAGATTTAACCACTGAAGGGGTACTTTTGCCTTTGACATCAGTCAACAGCATAGACTATTCTTAGCACCATGTCAGTACCCTGTTTTGGGGATGTCCTTTTCGTAGGTAGGTGAGCACCCCAAACCCTTTCAAATGGACACATTGAGTGATCTCTGAGCAGTGGATTTCCCTGTCGGTATCTCTGCAAATACCGAGTAGCGACTCCCAAATTCTGGCTTGAGAACTGAAATCCCTTGGGAACTGAGAATCCAAGAAAGAGAACTATCACTTATGGATGCAGCGAGTTGGCTACCCCAAAGTTAGGAAGAAAAAACAACAGTAGGGGTGATGTGGAAAACACATACTTCTCTAAGCTGGGGACCAGGACGGAAATTCCACCCCGGGCTCTGGAGCCCAGAGCCACATGAGATCAGTTCTTCCTACTGAGAGGTGGGAAGTGTGGGCTTGAGAGCATCAGCAGCATTTCTGAGATAAAGGGTCAAGCCATCCTTCCTATTCCTGGGTAGGTAGACAGAAGAGGTTTTTTGTTGTTTTTTTTTAATGTTATAATAGTTTATTTTTACATATTTTTGTGCATTTTTCCATCTCAGTTGCAATCCCCGTGGGCTTCCCATCACCACATCACCCGTGTGCCATCACCATAGACCCATGCACTTCTCTCCCCCACCCCCATTTTTGATCCCATTCCCCACTGCACCCCCACAAAATGTCTCTGCTATATGGCTGCTCATTATCATCATTTTCTCGCCTGTTCCGTTATACTCCTGCTATGAGAGAAACCATCCGGTATTTTTCCTTTTCTTGACAGAAGAGATTTTAGATCAACTTAGGATGTGACTGAGGTAGCTGTGGCTTGCTTTACGTTTGGTTCTGGAAACGTCTGCTTAGGTGATGCCCCTGTTTACACGCTTCCCCATCTCTCCTTCATCCCCTGGATGGCTTTAGCTGTTCGGTCTCCTTGGGAAAGGAAAACTGAACACCAAGACAACTAGAAAATGAGCCGCAATGAAAATGGGAACATTTCAATCGCTGTTCAACAAGAAGATTGGGGATGTTCCAGCCAGATGAAATGGGGTTCAGAAAAGGCGGGTGTTGCCCTGGGACATTTCCTGCGGGACGGGTGATGTATTCTCACTGGACACAAGTGTGTGGTCCTCAGGGAAGGTTCTATCCCAGCGCTCCTCCCTTCGCTAGAGATCCCGACTTCTGTCCGCTGGCACGTGCCGTGGGGGGGGCCGACCCTCCCGGCTTCTCTCCGCCAGGTGTGCTGCAGCAGCCTTGGGCTTGCCACCTGGCTCCTGAGACTCTGTGCACCGGGTTGCGCTCCCAACCACTCACAGGGGGCGGGGGAGGAGAAAGCAGCCCTTTGGTCACTCAGCAACTGTTTGCTGAGGACTAATTATTAACCAAGTGTGGAACTTTGAAGAGGTGAATAAAGAACACTTTGTTTTCCTACTCAGACTTGAAGGAGTAGGGAATAAAAGGACCCAGGCAAGTGCCAGCCAAATGCCAGCTCATTACTAATTAACTGATGGACAGCGCGAGTGTCTGTGGCTAAGGGAGCTCGCAGACTGGGTGGCAGGCTCCTCGGCCCCGCTGCCCGGCAGCCAGCGCCATGCGGGGTCTGGCGAGACAGGCGTCTGTGTCTCCACGCTGCTCTCACTCAGTAGAGAACCCACTCATGTCCTGGAACTTCAACCTCACAATTTATTTTTTTTGGGGGGGGGCTGCCCATGGCATTGGGGTGAGTGGGAGACAATGATGGAGGGCATCACTAGCGGCGATGGCAATTGCCAGCGAACGGAGCCAGCCTGTGAGAAGATGCGTTGGCGTGAGCTGGTTCCAGGCCAAGAGGCACCAACTGGTGCCAGCTGCACTGCCAACTGGCCGCAGACGGAGGCCTGGGGGTGGGGATGTGGCCTGTGGCAGAGGGCAAGACGTCGTGCACAGTGCCAAAGAAGAGAGAAAGGATGACTGACAGAAATGAGAGCAGGCGGAGAAATCCAGAAGCAACAGTGGTGAGCTCTTGTGAAAGCGAAATCAGACAAGCTAGGGACATGTACTGCTGCCTGAACAGCCGCGTCAAGGGGAATGCGGCTCTAATTTAAGCTTTATCTATTCAGGGCCCTCAGGGCCCTCCCTGGTGGCGCAGTGGGTTAGGATGCAGCACTGCAAGCTGGCCGCAGCCGCTTCAGTGCGAGTTCGATTCCCGCCAGGCCCAGAGGTGACCCACAGGGCGCAGCAGACCTCTGTCTCCCCACTGCTCCCCTCAGCAGTGGGTTCAGTCAATCCATCTGTTCTCTTCCCATGCTGCCTCTGGTGAATCGTCTTACCCCCCAACACCTCTAGCCTGTATCCCAGTTCTCGTATGCATAAATAAACAAATATTAAAAAAATAAAGTAAAGGGCCCTCCCTGGTGGCGCAGCAGGTTAAAGCACAGCACTAAGAAGCTTAATCCACTTCCACATGAGTTTGATTCCCACCTGCCCCGGAGGTGACCACAGGGCGCGGCAGACCTCTCCTGACCCGCCCGCTGCTCCCCTCAGCAGTGGACTTCGTCGATCTGCCTGTTCTGCTCCCCACTCTGTCTCTGGTGAAGCCTCTCACCCTCCGTATCTCTGGCCTGTACCCCGGTTCTGTATAAATAAATAAATCTTAAAAAATAAATAAATAAAATAAAAAGTTCATTTGTGTGAGACGCCAGCAGGAAAGAGACGATGCTAGACCCTCGCACGACTGCCTTTTGTATTCAGGCTTCTCCAGAACGAGTATGAGACAGTGACCAAGGATGTGCCCAGGTCTGCTCTGATCAAGTGTCGACTTCCAGCGCTCTGTACCTAGGAAATCCAGGCCAGTTTTACCAATCAAGGAACTGAGCAAGTGACGTTCTTTTCGACGCTGCATAACCCAGTTACTTTGACAGACGGTTCACACTGCAGTGCATCGTTCATTGTTGCGATCCTGTAGGAAGTCTTAACAACGCCCACTTCCTCCCAGTAGCTAACCCAGAGAAAGCCCCACAAGGCCCTGTTCTGACGCAGCTGTAAACAATGAGTCGAAAGGCCCCAAGTGAACGGGGTGTAAGAGGGAAGCTGGCGTGTGACCCATGTCAACTGAAAATTATCTATTCTTCACTGGAGTAGTTTAGGGCAATGTCTCAGGGTAAAAGGACCCCACTTCCTCAGGACACAGACATCGTTGGGGGAAAGGCTACGAGGATTCTCGGAACCTTCTGACTCTCCAAGAGGCGGGTAGCTATGCAAAGTGGCCTGACTTCTTGGGCAGATTCTGGGTGCCAGGGGGTGCATCATGTCCCCCCAAGACAGAGGCAGCCCTCTAGCCAGCTGGCAGGCTCTTCTGAGTCTGCGTGGTATGCTTTGCAAGTTATGTCTTTACATTTCACATAGAGGACCTGGTTGCTGTCTCAATGTCAAGTCAGCGTGAGGCAAGTCTGAAGTGTGAAAGTGCATCAGGGACACAATGAGGCTGAGCAGCGCCTGGGGCCATTTACCCAGAGATGATTCCCATCATTTCATCTTGCCCCTACCCCCAACCCCAGACGTCAGTAAAACTACCATGCAAGTGTCTGGTAAAACCAACAAATAACCCCGTAAGTAGTCGCCTCCCATAAACCTGGCTGTAAAATTAGTGCGAAAATACACCTCCTGTTTGCTACTCAAAGATGAAGTTTATTAAGCTGGGTGCAAGCTTTCTCGCACCCAAAGTACTTCACCAAAGTGTTTTACCGAGACCCTAAACTTACAGTTGTTGGCTTCAAAGGACTGAAACCTTGCTTTGCACAGATCTTCAAAATACACGACGGTGATGTAAAATAACCTTGTAAATTCCTCTGTGCCAGATAAGTAAGCATTTTCTGTACTATTGGAAAAATTAATTTAAGATGAATTTTAATACAGCGGAGGCTGAAATCAAAAGAAAGGAATTTAGATCCCTCTCTTTTCCCCCATCTTCTCTTAACTAACCACTGGACAGTTAAATGATTTTTCTCTGTGCAATTAGCAAAGTTCTAAATTGCCCTTTTCACTAAATTACACTTTAAATCAAGTCAGAATGATCCAGAAGTTACATTAAACTGATGCTAGAAATTACAAGAAAATTAGTGCAAAATTCAAGCCCAATCAAATCAAAGCCGAAGCTAAGACACACTTCTTGTGGTCCAAACTGAGCAACAGTTCAGCGACTATTTTGCTAGAGTTTATGATCACTGTTCTTACCTTGTGAGGATATACTTTTTTTTCAAATGATGGGAGGTAAGAGTTCCCCACCAAAAAATAAAATGTGCTCTAAATATCACAGAAGAAAACTTCTGACCACAGGCGCCATGTAAGAAGGCACAAGATGCCGGTGAGTCCGTCTTCGGCTCGGACTCGCCGTGAGGAGCCGGCTGTGGCATCTCTGGCGGGTGGGGCTCAGTCCGGCAAGCCTCAGGGCCATGGTTCCCACTGCGGGCACGACCCCAAAATTACTAATCAAAACCTGAACCCCTGCAGAGGAAAATCAGCCAGTGGGCTAACAGCTTCGCTTTCCGGAGGAGTCTCTCAGATGAGCGAACGATGTAAAGGGCGCCTCTGGTCAAATGGGAGCTGGCTGCTCAAAGGAAGTTTACGCCAAGCCTGCGGCGGAACAGAATGGAGAGGAGGGAAAAAATCCAGTCAGCCAGACGAAGCCACAACGGATGCTCAAGCGCTAGGTCTATTTTTTAATCCAGACACAAATCTTACCAAATGTTTTTTCCAACACAATAAACTAAAAGAGGCACTAAGGCAGTGTTAGGATGAAAAGCACGAAAGGCAGCCAGATTTATTTCTAAAACCAATTTCAGGGCCCTCCCTGGTGGCGCAGTGAGCCAAAGGGCAGAGCTGCAAGCTGGCCGCAGCCGCTTCAGCAGAGTTCGATGCCGGGCCAGGGGGTGACCCACAGGGCGCGGCAGACCTCTCCTGACCGCCCGCTGCTCCCCTCAGCAGTGCCCTTTGTCGATCAGCCTGTTCTGCTCCCTGCTCTGTCTCTGGCGAATCCTCTCACCACCCCTGTACCTCTGGCCTGTACCCCAGTTCTGCATGCATAAATAAATAAATCTTTTTTAAAAGTAAGTAAGGCCGTCCCTGCTGGCACAGCTGGTTGAGCGCAGCACTGCAAGCTGGCGGCAGCCGCCTCAGTGCGAGTTCCATCCCCGCCCCAGAGGTGACCCACAGGGCGCGGCAGACCTCCCCTGACCGCCCGCTGCTCCCCTCAGCAGTGGACTTCGTCCATCTGCCTGTTCTGCTCCCCGCTCTGTCTCTGGTGAAGCCTCTCACCCCCTGCACCTCTGGCCTGTACCCCAGTTCTGTGTATGTAAATAAATAACATCTTTTTAAAAGAAAAAAGTAAATAAAAGCCAATTTCAGGCCAGTCGAGACTAATAATCCTCCGTCCAGGGGCAAGTGTGTTAGCACGGTGACACCAGTCTCGGCTCCTGTCCTACCACGAGCGCAAAGGACCAGAGGGCAGACTGAAAAGCAGGCAGGACAGTTGCTACCAAACCGCTCAAGTGTTACTCTAGGGCTTACAGGTGGGTGCACTGCACCCCACCCTAAGCAGATCACCTGTCCCCAGATCTCACTCCTCCCACGCGTAGCGCACACAGACACTCGGTGTTCTCCGTGCAAAAGGAATCTGGAGCCTCTTGTTTATAAAGGAGACGCCAAGTCACGAGTCCACTAGCACGTGGGTAACCACGGACGCCACCTGGACAATTCTGAGGATTTAGCTCAGGGCCGGGAGGCTGGGCCAGAGCCACTGCAGACGAGGCCGCCGGGGAAATCCCTCTCTGCTCCCACAGAGAAGCGCCGCGGGAGCTGCTCCCCAGCCCAGGAGCCGAGAAGCCCACGGGCAGGCAGGAGACCGTCAGTTACCGTCGGGCACGTGGCAGGCAGTGCCTGAGGGGTTCAGAAGCCGGCTCACAAGCCTGTGGGAGCCAGATGCAGAATAATCTGCACGTCAGCGCGGCCTGGCTAACATCCTGCGGACAGCAGGCGACCGGGCATGGCCCTGCACTGCTGCACTGCACCACGCAGGGAGGCTCCACCTGGCCTTCCGGCCTTCTCCCCCTCGGACACTACCTGTGAAGCGCACCTGTGAGGAGGGTGGGCTGGGGCTCAGCCTCGCTGGCCCTGCAGGTCACGCCTGCAGGTTTGCCCCCCACCACGGCGCCCCTCGAACGGATGACCCCGACCAGCGCGCAGCCATGCTGAGTGGTCTCCGAGGTAACAGCCCTCCCTCGCCCACCGAGCCCCCCATTTCTGTGCCTCCCATCTTGAGTTGTCCGTCGTTGCGGACTCTTCAGGGTCCTCCCCGCCAGCTGCCCAATCAGTGTAACTGTCCCCCAACTCTCGCGCTAACACTGCTGTCACTGGATTTTCAGGTCATCATTCACGGGCACACTAACGTTCCCTTTACCCAAGGGATAAGCTTTTAAAAATAAATTTAAATCCAAAAGGGGTAAGTTTTTGCTTAAAGAATATTCAATAAATAAGACTTATAAAATTAGCAAGGTGGAAATGGCAGATTGCTTCAAAACCATGCTGGTGCCTCCGTTGGGGGGAATTTTGAGAAATCTGGTTACCATATACAGAATTCAACACTTATTTTGTATACAACCCAGCCAGGGGTTGTCACCAGGAGACTAACGTTAAGGGACATGATAACGGTATCTTTACCAAAAAAACGCATTTTACAGCAGGACAAACTTCAGGCCAAAGAGGACAAGCGACCTGAGATCTAGAAAATTCCACCTCCCTGGAATCCCGTCCACTTTGCTTTCCTCGTTTTCAAATATGACAAGGACCTCTGGCTTCCCCAGGGAATGCAGAGCTGGCAAGGTAATCCCGAGCAAGACAACGCTTTGGGAGATTTTGAACAATGTCAAGTCATAAAGATTTGACTCCAAAACGCTGAAGCGCTGTCTTCCTCTTTACGTCCAGGGCCCCTGGCCACTTCAGGGCAGGGTCCACAGGGCCGAAGTTCAGAGAAAGCCACACGTGCAGGGAGCACGCTTTCCGGCTCTCATTCAGGTTGCTTCACAGGCTTGGAACAGGTTCACTGACGTCCTGCCCACGCCAGCTGCCCAGACTGGCCCTGCGGCCTGGCCGCTGGCCCACAGCCCTCATGCCTGCGACCGTCCACTGGGCGAGTGGGGCTATTAGGAGGGAGTGATGTCACTTCCCCCATACCAAATAGAGCGAGCTATCTGCATTTCCACCCAGCCACCCCAGAACCTCAGCACAGCGGGGAGCAGACTGCTGTCTTCCTTGGGGCACTGCTCTCTCCTGGGGGCCTGCCCTGCTTGGGGGTGGGGCAAGGCAGCACCACCAGCATGAGGGCTACCACCACCTTCCCTCTTGACACAACTGGAACTGTCCTCGGGCCTGGCTGACACTAGCCCCTACTCTCACTCCTCACCTGCCTATTCACATTTCCCGCCTGCAAGTCAGCCCGTGTTGGCCCCCTCCTTCCAGTGGCTGATGCTGACCAGCACGCAGTCATGCTGGGTGGTCTCCGAAGTAGCACCCCTTCCTCGCCCACCTGGCCCCCGCTTGCTGTCCACAGTCCTTGACTCTCTGGTGTGCCCCACCCCCACTGTTAGCTATTAAGTGTGACCAGCCCCAACTCACGGTTAGTCCTCAGCCTTCAACTTGCGTCAACAGCACTTGATGGGACCCAAGTGGGCACTCCTCTGGAAACCACTGTGGTTTCTGGGGGGTCCTTTCTGTCTGTCACGGAGAGCTCTCCGAGCCCCTTGAATGTGAAGATGCCAGGGCCAGCCCTCTCTCCTGGATCTATAAGGTTGCTGCTCCACACGCAGCTGGAGCCAGAGGGCATCCTGGCCCTGGACCCGTGGTGTCGCTGGCACTGCCACCCAGCCTGGCTCACGTGCCTCAAGGGCGGGCAGCTCTGCTTACCCGAGTGACCCCCACATAGGCTGCATTGAGATGGCTGCCCCCGCCCCAGCCCCTGGCTGGGCCCCACTGAGACCCACCCTGCACCTGCTTTGCCCGGAAGCCAGGTGCCGAGAGCCATCCTCACCTCACTGCTCTCCAACCCCGGGCCAACCCCTTGCTGCCTGGGCCGTCCCGCGGAAGGGCCCCCCCCCCCAGCTCGGCTTGCGCCGAGTCTACGCCAGCAAAGGTTCCCGTGCAGACTGCAGGCTCCCCGCAGAACTGCTGCTCGCGGCATCGGCATCGACAGCGATGGATCGAGAGTATTAACCCTCCACACACGGCTCCCAAGGACCCGCTTTTAGCCCCGCCCAGCATCAACCGCTGCCAAAACCAGCGTTCTCTTCCTTCCCGGCCTCACTTTCTCCTTCTTGGTCTCGGCTCGGGGAACTCCCTCAGAGACCTTCTTGGTCACAAGACTGCCTTTGCCCTCTTCTCCAGCTCCTTACTCTGCTTCTTCCAGCCCTGACCTTGGTGAGGCTGAGCCCCACCAGAGCTGAGCTCCTCGCAGGCCGGAGGGGCCCACCCTTGGGGGCAAAGGACAAACTCCCCCTGGGCACCTGTGCTGCCCTGTGCTGGAGTCACACACCTGAGGGAGGAGGCGCTTCAGCAGGGAGCGGTTTTGAGTCAGGCAGTAGTGCTGTGAGCTTTTTGTCCATTATTTTCACCTGGGATCTTCAGTCAATTCAATGCTTAAGCCACAGTCCAAATAATTAGATCACAATTGCGGGAGCGGGCCACCGGCTACGGGCGTGTTCAGTGTAAGCTCCGGGGGTCATGCCAAGGTGCGCGAGGCTTTGGCACCTCCTGTGCGAGCCAGTGCGCAAGACAAAGTGTATGAAATGTGTAAAACGTGGAAAGGAAACCCGTTACAACATGCAAACTTCAGACTTCTACTTCAGACTTCTATTTCATATTTAGCAAGCAAAAGGAAATTCACAAAAATAGGGCCCTCCCTAGTGGTGCAACAGGTTAAAGCCTAACACCTCAAAGCTGTCTGCAGCCCCTGCAGCACGAGTTCGATCCCAGCCAGGGAGGGACCCACAGGGCGCAGCAGATCTCTCCTGTCTCCCCGCTGCGCCTCTCAGCAGTGTTTCAGCCAATCTGCCTGTTCTGTTTCCCACTGTCTCTGGTGAATCCTCTCACTCCCTGCACCTCTGGACTGTATCCCAGTTCTTGTCTGCATAAATAACCTTTAAAAAAAGTAAATTCATAAAAATAAACCCGCTTTAAACCCTAGCACTGAAAGAACCCGTCCTCCACGACCAACCACAACTGTTTTCGTGTCAAGTGCAACCTACTTCCATGGTTGTGTTTCCCCACAACCCCCCGGCAAACGCACATCCCCAGAGTCCCATCTTTGGCGCTGAATTTGCTGCCATGCTAAACGGCGCCAGGTGAAGCGCTCCACCCCGGGGACAAGGGCCTCACCACTAAGCAGACACGACCTACACTCGTGCCAGAAGGGATTTCTTCACAACTGAGTTACAATGAAATTAATCCTCAGTCACGTTGCCTGCTATTTCCTGCTCAAGGAGCAGTATGATCTACTGGTTCCAGGCATTCTTTGAGATGTCCTCAGGAGAGAAGCCAGTCAGGAATAGTGGACTGCCTGTCTCCACTGTCATTATTAAACTGTCTTCAGATCTCTGAATGAAGGACAAAATTAATCAAAAAGGGACAAGTCAGTTGATTATTACAATCCTCACTACAGTGCCAATGTTACAGACTTCAAAGGGAAGCTGGAGCCACTTGAGCTCCTATTCTAGAGGAACAACCAGACCCCAGGTGAGGTAAAATGATGCCTGACATTCACTCAGGAGAGCTAGAAGAGGGAAAAACAATTTCTTTTTTTCAAGCAAGCAGAAAAGATTTTTCACATGTTAATCAGAAAGAATCAAGATCTTCGGACTGGGAAGAAATGAGGAATGAAAAGTATGTTACACACAGCTTTAAAGGACTAGCCTGCCAATCAAAAAGTTCTCTGGTAAAGGGACGTGTATCCCTCACATACGGATCCTTAAAATATTGGAATCTTGGAAAATTCAATATACAAATACATTATCAACTGCATTGTTATAATGAAGTTAAGTTCATTAAACATGAACACATCAAACAGCACCAATACCAGAAAGTTCAGAAAGAAAATACACTAGTATTTAAATAATACAGGGTCACTGAGTGGGAGAGAAGTAAACTGGAGCCCCGAACAGAACAACTGAAGCGAGTCTGACAGAGGCAGCGTTTAAGACGAGCCTGTGCCCGTTCCAGGCCTGGCACCCCAGCAGGGGGCACGTGGAAAACAGTACCCAGGGAGATGGAACTTTCCAATTGCTAACCTTAGACCATGATACTATGTCACCCAAATTTTGCCAGTTAACAGCCAATGGCAGCACTTAGCATTCTAACTGTGCTTTCATGTCTTGTTGAGAACAGAGCACGCTCCGGGAAGCTCGGGGCGGATGCACCTGTCAGCCGGCAGGGGCAGGAGCGGGAAGGCCAAGACGCGCGTCAGAGGCTCCTAAGGAAAATGCGGAGGCCAACACCCCAGGAAGACCACAAGGCTCCGCGTGGAATCCCAGGCTTCATCTCTGGCTCCTTAACCTCTTGGCAAACTCGAGCTGAGTGCGTATGTGTAGAAACTGGACGGAGGAGAAAGCAGCCAAGTGGTGCATGTTCATACGTAGTTACCCAAGACAATGCAATGCAGAGAGGCCCTCCCTGGTGGTACCATGGGTTAAAGCGCAGCTCTATGAAGCTGGCCACAGCCACTGCGGCACGAGTTCGATCCCGGCCAGGGGGGTGACTCACAGGGCCCAGCAGACCTCTCCTGACCCGCCCCATGCTCCCCTCAGCAGTGGATTTCAGTACATTTGTCTGGTCTACTCCCTGCTCTTTCTCTGGTGAATCCTCTCCTCCCCCCCACCTCTGTCCTGCACCCCACTTCTTTCTGTATAAATAAATCTTAAAAAAAATACTTTTGCAGAGAATTCCAACTATATCTAATTTTTTAAAAGCCCACAGAGCTTACAATGCTAGAAAACTCTGGAGTTTGCCCAAAAATAGCATTGTAGTTTTAAGTGAAAATGAAATGCGTGGCTTGTGACGCTTTACGAGGCTCACAACACCCTGCCCCTACTCCCTGCTCCTTTCGTCAGGTGATCTGAAGACTACCTGGTTGGAAATATTTGGTAATTTAGTGCGGAAAATTAAGGTCACAGACAAAGTACAACAACTTTTAATACACCATTAATACTAATGATTAAAAATTATTGCATAGTCTTATGCATTTACCCTAAAACATTTTCTGAAAGTAAATTCGGAAAGAATTATATAAAAGACAAACAACCCTTTAAAACGCGAATGGCCTTTACTACCTGGACCTTCTGTCCTTTTTTGTCTTTTCAGGACCTTTGTCCATTGTTTTCTCACTGTCCCCCCTGCAGTTCGGGCAATACCACTTCCCCTTTGGCTTATAGGTGAGTGAAACGCAGGAGAAATGAAACCACTCGATGGAGCACTGTTCGTTGTCGCAGCCGATCATTTCCCCGTAGGACACCTGGTCACACAAACAGTACGTGGGCTCGTTGGGGTCGATGGCAAACTCCACGGGCGACGCCTCCCGCTCCTGCTTGGCCCGGGAGCGCTTCTTCTTCTTGGCCGACTTGGCCTTCTTCTCCTTGGGCGGCTGATCCTCGCAGTCCTCGATCCCATTCGTCATGTGGCACAAGTCGCGGCTTTCACTGGTCCTCTGTCTCCGGGGCCTTCTCGACGACCTTTCCGGCTGGCTGGCGTCTAGCTTGGCCTTATCGGAGGCTCGCTCACTCTCAGCAGGGTCCTGGAAACACTGCGAGTGTAACTCCATTTGCCTGGCCCGGTTTTCCACCAATTCGAGCATCTGTGTGACAATCTGAATCTTTTCATCTCCCAGTTCTTGACTATTGATTAATGCTCTCTGGAGATGCTGCTGTAGACGTTTTTTCTGGTTCGAGTCATCCTCTTTCTTATATTTTTCATAGACATCATCAATTTCCTTTAATGTTTCTAAGAAGGAAAAGAAAAATCAAAGTTATTTTGTTGGTGCATGTAACCTAGTTTTTTCCTGCAGAGCTGGTCAGTCAGAACCACAAACACACACTCCTCTACATTACAGCATAAAAAAACACTCTACTTGCTATACAAAGACCACAGGTCATCTGATGGGAAGGTATATTTAAAAGTAAAATAATAAAAAGGAAGAGCAAAAAACTCTAATGCTCATTAATTTATATTTAAAAGGATAAAAGACACGGGGCATTATAATCAAAGCACCTGGCACGCACTGGAACGCTGTGTCCCGCTTGAGCGCCGACAGAATGTCAAGTCACTTGTATGTCATTTGAAACTCAAAACAGCACTACAGGAGGCTGACATGCTGGACTCCAGCAGTAAAACTTCTTTAAAAGAGGCTCCGCGGCCAGGCTACCGCTCACTGTGCGACTGTGTTAAAGGTTTTACAGCTCAACCAAGGACTCTACAGGATTCCGGAGCCTCTCCAGCTTCCCTATACCACCCAGTACCTGGGTATTCCTTTTTTTTTTAAAGATTGATTTAGGGCCCTCCCTGGTGGCGCAACAAGTTAAAGCACAGCACGGCGAGGCTAGCTAAAGCCAGTTCAGCACAAGTTCGATTCCCCACCAGGGAAGCGACCCACACAGTGTGGCAGACCTCTCCTGACCCGCCCGCTGCTCCCCTCAGCGGTGGACTTTGTCGATCTGCCTGTTCTGCTCCCCGCTCTGTCTCTGGTGAAGCCTCTCACAGCCCCTGCACCTCTGGCCTATGCCCCAGTTCTTGTGTGCAGAAGTAAATACATCTTTAAAAACAATAAAGACCAGCTTATTTATGCATGCAAGAACTGGGGTACAGGCCAGAGGTGAGAGGGAATGAGAAGCTTCACCAGAGACAGAGTGTGCCACCAGCAAAGCCCTACCTGGATATTGTTAAACCAATCAGAAACAAGGAATTCTACTAGTTTTGCCGGTTCCTTTATCAAATGGAATTTATTTCCATCGTAAGTTCAGGTTCAGGTTCTGGCATCGAGTGAGTGAGTTACTAACAAAAGCAAACAGCAGCAGCGTCAGCCCTGGGTCACTTGCTATTGCAGGTGACGCAGCACTTGGTTCTAAACCTGCTGACCTGCTGACCTGCACATTCTGCAGCGCCTAGGACACTTTTAGTTCAGTCAAAAATGACTGCATAGCTAAACAATATACAGCAATCTGAAAACATAGCTTCAGATGTTACCAAAGTTTACATAAAACTAGTTTTTACTGACATCTGTTCTATGAAGATCCTTATTAAATGTAATTTTACCTGAACAAGTTCTCACTAAAGGTGGCAAAACAAAAATTAGCTTATTTATATCAAATGGTACACCAGTGGGGCTCCTATACAACTGCTTTTTTATATTCCAGTATTATTACTCTATAGGAACACAAGGGTACAAGAGGCCAGACACACACACCAGGCCTCTGTAGCAATAAGGCAGCAGAGTCCTGAGCACAGTTCCTGGGAATTAGCCACTTTCGGGAAACTCTAACTACTCACACTGATGACACCTAATTGGGCACAGTGCCAGTGCACACTTGAGGGTACACACACCTGCAAGTCCACACCTATGCCATTGCTAGCTTAGGTCTGTAAGGAACAAAACTTTTCCTCTACAACCTTATTTATTTTCCCGTCAGGCACACAAAATCAGCGTTAATACACAAAGGCAACCCTTCCTTCAAATATTCTGTGCTCAGTAACTGGGAGTCAGCGCCAAGTGCATCATGCCCATTTTTAGGACACCTTCTCTATGAGAACAAAGGAAAGCGACACAGCACCCCTGTATGAGGTGACCGTGACCAAGACCCCTCATTTAAACCCCACAACAGCCGGGAGGAAGCATCACCAGCTGGGAAAACAGTTCCCAGAGGCAACAACACAGATTCGGACTCTGAACTCCCACTGGCAGCTCCGCCTCTGCCACTTAAGCACTTTCCAATCTTCTAAGCTGCGTAGAAGCCACTTTGAAATGATTAAATTTTAGTTCAAAGGTTATTTACCAAAGAAACTATGAATGAGGATGTTGGGACAAAAATCGAGGTTCTCTCTTAACCATACTCCAAATAAGAAATTGTGAATTTCACAAGTGTGAAAATTTTCTTCATTTCTTAAGTTTTTAAGTCCTTAATTTTTAAAGTCCTTCTGAAATTTCTGAGTCTCAAGTCGGTAGTGAGAAATTTCTCTGCCTATAAAATCTGTCACTCAGTACTGCAATGGTATTACATTTAAAAAAAGAAAAAAAAACTTAAGAACTAGAGTAGAAGTAAAAAACATGAAACCTGAGAAACAACACAAGCATACACAGCCAATGACCATAAAACTGAAAGCTGAACTTCGGAAACAAGTGCGCGTAAAACCCTGATCGCTGTTTTTATATTAATCTTGAAACCAACCACAGTCTTAACGAAGCTAAAAGTTTATAACCGCTCGTTCTTTTAAGGACCAATACTATCTCTCATGGAGCCAGAACTGTCATGACAATTCTAGATGATCAAGCTGTTTTCTTAAAACAAATGATGCCTCCTCGGTTCAGAAGAAAACAGCTGAACTTCGGTGAAGACAAACCTTTAAAGAAATGTAAACACCTGCAAGCTTTGCACAATTGTTATTCGAAATTTTTTAAATGGTTGACAATTCTTAAGTGCATGTGTTTCATTCTGGGTCGCAGTTCACTTAAGCGCCCATGTTTGTGGCAAATGCCACAAAAGCACTTTCATTTAGCAAAAAAGCTTAAAAACAAAGACATGCACCTGAAGTATCCAGAGTGCAGACATAAATATTCTCCACCTAATTAACTGGACATGTTCCTTAAATTCTTCATGTCTTTTATCTGTAAGAAGAATCTTTGTTTCAGAGTCATTGTGAGGATGAAATGAGAATGTTCTGGACCTGACACAGCGACAAGCAGAATGTTATCAGTATTAATTCTCCTCCCCACCGCACCCCCAACAAGTGTCAGTCTTATCCTGAGTTCAGTGAAATTACAAATTTATAAACACTTAAATATTCCAACATGCTATAGACCAGAAAATGTCACCCCCAAAAGAGAGTTCCTTGAGTTCTAAATCATTCGATGGGCTTATCTAGAAAGCAGAGAATGAGCTCCGTAAGTTCTCTCTCACGTATGTAAAGGGCCCTAAGTCTGTCCAGGTCTGGACCTTCACTGGGGGCTAGTCAACGCAAAACGGCTCCCCACTGAACCTTCTTCCCTCCGAGTGGTCCCCGAAAGGCGACCCGACGTGGGGGCTGAGTGGTCGACTCGGCGTACGCGAGGAGCTGCCCCGCCCTGGCTTCAAGGATCGACTCTCAAAGCGTGCTTCGGACCCCCACGGTCAAACTGGGCGGAGAAGGGACCCAGGCGTTGAAGGACGCCCGTGGTTGCCCCGCCAACCAACCCACTTCCTTCAGGGCCCGGAAGTGACGCATGACCCGGAATCTACGCGGGGCCCGGGTCAGGGGTAGTCCCCGTGGCTGTGTCCTCGTCGTGACTGAGCTGTTGGGCCAGAATCAAACACGTCCCTGCCCCGCACACTGACTCGGCGGAGGACGGACGGAC
>NW_004567115.1:50599350-50601391 GCF_000260355.1 Condylura cristata | reverse complement strand
CTGGGGGCCGACAGGCCAGGGGCGGGGCGCAGACCCCCCGGAATCGGGCCGGCCGTCGGGCCGTCGCTCTCCCGGGCGGAAGAGACGGTGTCAGTGGGACGGCCGGGGGTGCGTTACCGCTCGGCGCGTTGCCGACGGCCCGTGCTTACGGCGCACCGGACCTTGGGGTTAAGCAGCTTGGGCAGGTCGTGGGCAGCGATTTTCCCTTGTCCAGGCTGTTGGCCGCGGGCGCGCGGACACCCGTGCGGCGACCGCTGCGAGCACGTTGGAAGCAGCTGTTAGTGACAGTAATGAGCACCGACGTGCGGCTGAGATCGCGACCTCCATCCAGGGGGAATTTTGAATTGCAGGACAGCACAAAGCTCTCCAGGAATTGCGAGTCCTGGCAGCAAGCGCCGAACACTGCACAGGGCTGGGAGTTTGTCTCCTGTTACCCTGTGACACTGAGATTTTGATCACTGGAACGTTCAGTCAACGCAGGCCGTGCAGTGTGTTGTATTTCCGAGAACCCTCTGGGATTTATTGTTCTTCTTGAGATCAGATGAAGCTGCCAGGGCTTGTCAAAACCGGTCACTGTTAAGACTGGAATTTTATGGCTTCTCCTCAGCTCCTTGCGACTTTTGTTCACCCCTAGTCTTTATTGCAGGCGTCAGACACTGCCAGTTGCCTTATTACTTATTGATTCAGGTTAGACGGGGAATGCATCTATGAATGTTACTAAGCCTGGAAAGTAATCTGCAGTCCAATCTGAGAGCTTAGAAGCGAGGGAAGGCAGTGATGCACAATGTCTGGGGTTACTCCCTGCAGGAGCCTACCTAGCCAGGCAAGGGGAAGACGAGCTGAGTACGAGGTGAGATCAGAGACTCCCACCACATTATTTTCACTTCATAATTCCTCTGAACAGGCAAAAATTCACAAGCCAGAAAAACCCTGCCCTTATTGATCTAAACCCAAGAAGCACGCTCTTAATGAGGTGGTGTGGGTGTTATTCCAGTGGTGTTTTCTTGCTGTGCTAATTTACAAACCCTAACCAGAAAGCTTATTCCACCCTAAGTTTGACGCAGCCAAACATGAGTGGGCAAGGGCCACAGTCCCTAGACTCAGCTCTTGATCCTGGTGGTTTATCTTGTCTTTTTCCTAAAATCATTCAACTGGCAATTGGGGGCCTTTTCATATTAAGGTCCCTTACTCTGCTAAATGCAATAATTAAAAACCCCAAATTCTCAGCAACTTAGGTTTTTAGTAATACCCTACAAAAAAATACAAGAAGAAACTGAATTGCTCTTCAGTATGTTTTCTTTTTTATTTTGAGATTTATTTATTCAAGCATACAAGAACTGGGGTACAGGCCAAAGGCGCAGGAGGTGAGAGGATTTACCAGACACCGAGTGGGGAGCAGAACAGGCCGATTGACTGAAACACACTGCTGAGGGAGCAGCGGGGAGACAGGAGGGGTCTGCTGCGCCCTGGGGGTCACTCCCTGGCTGGGATGGAACTCTTGCTGCAGGGGTTGCAGTTAGCTTCATAGTGCTGTGCTTTAATCCTGTGCAAACCCACCAGAGTTACTCCTCTTCGGTACACTTTCAACTAAGAGAGACCCTTTAAAAAAAAGAAATACCTGGGCCCTCCCTGGTGGCGCAGCAGGTTAAGGCACAGCACTAAGAAGCTAAAGCCACTTCAGCACAAGTTCAATCCCCGGCTCCGGAGGTGACCCACATGGCGTGCAGACCTCTCCTGACCCATCCGCTGCTCCCCTCAGCAGTGTACTTCATCAGGCAGCCTGTTCTGCTCCCTACTCTATCTCTGTCTCTGGTAAATTCTGTCACCACCCCTGCACCTCTGGCCTGTACCCCAGTTCTGTATACATAAATAAATACATCTAAAAAAACAAAAAACAACTGGGCCCTCCCTGGTGGCGCAGCGGGTTAAAGCACAGCACTGAGAATCTAAAGCCGCTTCTGCATGAGTTCGATTCCCACCTGCCCCGGAGGTGACCACATGGCGCGGCAGACCTCTCCTGACCCGCCCGCTGCTCCCCTCA
>NW_004567115.1:50588544-50598915 GCF_000260355.1 Condylura cristata | reverse complement strand
TAGGTTTAATTTTTTTATTATGGAAAATCTTAAACACACACAAAAGAGTTGCTTGAACAACAAATCCTAATACACATTCTCCATGCTTTAACACTTACCTTCATAGGGCAGCATCATTTTATCTATAATCCTCCACATCCCCTTGTCATTGCTGAATTGTTCATTTTATCTGTCAATACTTATAAGTGAGGAAAGAGATGATTTTTTTAAAGGTTTATTTATGCATACAAGACCTGGGGTACGGGCCAGAGGTGCCTGACCTGGGGTTGAGCTGATGCTGCTGTGGCTGCACACAGCTTTATAGCCCCTTGCATCACGGAAGGCCCAAGAGAGAGATTATTTTTTTAAAAATCCATGCTACCATTTTCCATCAAAGGGATTTTATCCTTTACTATGCCAAAAATTCAAATTTATCTGTCTTCTCTCAATGTCTTTTTATATTGGGTTTGTGCAACAAGATCCAAACAAGTTCTATACACTGCACTTGGTTTTTGTGAGGTCTTCTCTGAACCAAGAAGATGCCATTAATTCCTTATTTAATTCTAGAGCAGACAGCATTGTTTTCCTAATGAAGATACTTGAAACACTTCAAAATCTGGAGAAAAAGAGAAACACTTTACACAGAACCCTCATGTTAAAAAGTCACCAACAGATAACCCGTTGTAGAAATGCAGTTACACCTAATGTAAATAAACTCATCTTTAAAAACTTAGGAGTTTGAGGCCCTCCCTGGTGGCGCAAGAGGCTGAAGTGCAGCACTAAGAGATGATTCGCCGCCACTAAAGCATGAGTTCAAGCCCCAGCCAGGGAGTTGACCCACATGGTGTGGCAGACCTCTTCTGACCGGATGTATTTCAGTACCTCTCCTGTTCTGTTTCCCTGCTCTCCCGTGAATTCTCTCACGCCCCACACCTCTGGCCTGTACCCCAGTTCAGAAAAACTAGGAGCTTGAATTAGAGTATAATTTGTTTCCATAGGTCCAGGGAGATATTTGAAATTGTACTGGAAAAACCCAAAACTTTAAGTCAACTCATTACTACAGTGAACAACTGGGGGAAAAAAAGTCTGTATCTATCTCCACCAAGTTCCGCTTAAGCATCTTAATTATTATATAAGCAGTACACACTAACTGTAGGGGGGAAGCAAAACAGGGCTAGAAAGAGATATTAAAATCGCCACAAACTGTGGGTCGCCCTTTGCCTCTTGCCGGCACCCCTCACCCCAACCTAGGAATTTCGGTAAATTGCTGAGCTTTAAGAAAACCCTGATTAGAGCTACAGGACAAGGTTAAGAAGACACCAGGTTCTCCGGGGATTGCCAGCCTGCACATTTCGTTTGTGGGGTACAGCACCCCTTTAGGTGGGGGTCGACAGCACCCTGTCCCTTTGCCGCTGAGCGGATCTGCGAGGAGAATGCTGACAGGGCAAGGGGTGCCAAAGGGGTGCCTACACGTTTCAGTGAAGCTAATGACTGGTTCGCACCGTGGCCGGAGGAAACAGAGCGTTTTCAGGGAGCATTCCCACAGCCAAGAAGAAGAGCAAACACACATTATCCACTTCGGTTCTTCCAGAGAGGGAAAGATGACACGCATGCCATACTTTACATATTGCTGACCAGAAAAACATTCCATTTCCCCTCGATGGTTGCCATAGTTACACGCGCTGCTTATAACATCAAGAGGGGAAGTAGGTCACAGTAGCAAAGAGTTTGAATCAGACAACTGCGCTTCCGAAACGCAGGGGGAAGGGCGCAGCCAAAGAGACTTAGGCGCTCGGAGGGGAAAGCCGGGCCTGCCTGTGCTCACTGAACAGCGCAGGGGAAGGAACTACCCTGTGACTGGACGGAGCGCCCGCGGCAAGGCGCCTCCCGGCCCGACGTTTTTTGCAGGTGCAGTGAGCCAGCCACAGCCCAGAGCCCCGGAGTGGCCACCCCATCGCAAACTGGGGGCCTCGGAGCTCTGGGCCTCCTGGACGCCGGGCCGCCCCCGTCAGGGGTCAGGTACTGCGCCTGTCAGGCAGTTTCGTCAGCTGGCGAGCAGACGCTGAGGGACAGCTGTCAAAATGCGAGCGCCTCGGCTGGGTGTCCTCTCACTCAGCCTCGCAGAAAGCCCAGCACGCTCAGAAGTAGGCTAGAGGGCGGCAAAGCAGCGAGGCTGTGTCTCCTGCTCGTGCCCTTCAGGAGGCCGTTAGGTCCCTCTCACGCTGGGCTCTCGACTGTGCCTAGAAGGTGGGCGCAAGCGAGAGAGGCGGCATGGACCTGGGGCACCGGGAAGAGGGCTCAGCTTTGCTCTGGGGTCACGGAAACCGGCGGGGTCAAGTCTTCGCCGGGGACAGACGCAGCTCGGGAAACAAGTGCACCCCCGGGAGCGGGGTGGGCGGTGAGGCCAGCGCTGGCCGCCCTGTTTCCCTGCTCTGCCACCACCCCAGGCGGGTAGCGCCCCGTCGGTTCTCGCCATGGAAGGAGAGTTTCGGAGGCCTTGGGGTCATGGCACAGGGCTTAACGGTGAGCAGGGAAAGCAGCCGGCAGCGGGACAGCAGCCTGTGAATCTCCACATGCTCTCTGGGCGCTCTCCGGCCTCTCTTGCCACCTGCCTCGGCCACAGCCCTCTGCCCGCAAGGCCGCCCTGGCGCCCGGCCGGCGGGCACACTCGCGCATGCGCACACGCCCAGCTCAGGTGCCCACGCCTTCACAGGGCCCAGGCTGCAGGTGATGCCACGGAGGCGAGTGACGTAGAAGCCTGACCCACTACATTGCCCTACACCCCACCCAGCTAATAATCACCGAAAAAGAGAAAAGTGCCCAGAGGGAAAACATTTACAACCTCAGGGCTGGGGATATTACAAAATGATTGTTTTTGTCCTGGGAAGTCCTGCAATACCTCTGAAGGAGAATTAGAATTTCCTGAACGGTGCTACTCAAAATAATCATAAAATTAAAAATATTATTGGGCCCTCTCTGGTGGCGCAATGGGTAAGGACGCAGCGCTGCAAGCTGGCCACAGCCACTTCAGTGCGAGTGCAATTCCCAGGGCGAGGCCTGACCTGTCGGCTCAGCGGGAGCCGCTCTGTTCTGCTGGGGAGAATCCTCTGTGTCTGGTGAATCCTCTCACCGCCTCTGCACCTCTGGCTGTGCCCCATTTCTGTATGCATAAATAAATAAATCTTTAAGAAAGAAAGAAATAAAATAAAACTCCAGAATCTTTTAGTTTGTTGCTGAATTTCAGCAGTTCTAACTGAAACTTAAAAAAATAAAAATAAAACTAATGCTGGTGACCTGTTTTCTGCTCAATCTTTTGTTCCTTTTAAAGAATTCCCATTGATTACATCATAAAACCTTACTGGAGCTATTGTTACATTGATTGCTCTGGCAAGGTTAATTTAACTCAGCTGTTGGGGAATATTGATTTGTATTCCATGGGTGTTTTTTAAATTACTTATCTAATTTGTTTTTATAAATCGAGGTTTTCTGGCTCCTGTATATGTAAACTAGTATATCTCACTTCATGTATGCATTTCTGAAAAATCTCATTTCGTTTAAATCTTATTTTGTTGGGGCCTCCCTGGTGGAACAACGATTAAAGTCTCAGCACTATCAAGCTATCACCAGCCACTGCAGCATAAGTTCGGGAGTTCCATCTCTGGCCAGGGAGCTGACCCACAGGGTGCAGCAGACCTCTCCTGTCTCCCCGCTGCTCCCCTCGGCAGTGTGTTTCCGTAGATCTGCCTGTTCTGCTCCCCACTCTGTCTCTGGTGAATCCTCTCACCCACAGCACCTCTGGGCTACAGACCACTTTTTATATGCATAAGTAAATAAAAGTAAATCTTAAAAATAATGTTATATTGTCATGTAACAATTTTAAATATGACATAAAGATGACCCAGGTCCTGACAATGAAGAGTTTTTCACAAATAATGTGTCTGATCTTCCTTCATTATTATTAGGCTGCCCTCAGGTGTTTTGTCAGCTTAGGAAAACTATTTTCTAATCACAGGCCAGGCGAATTTTCTCTGGCTGTTTCTCTAACAGGCACACTTCAGCATCATCACCCTAGATCACAGAAATGGCATTTTTCAGGGAGAGGACTTCGAAGATGGTAAACATATTTCCTGCTGATATCTGGCCAAAGGAAATACCAGAGCTAGAGTAAAAGCAAAGAAAAGATATAAGGGAGTCCTCCCTGGTGGTACAAAGGTTAAAGCAGAGCACTATGAAGCTACCCGCAGCCACTGCAGCCGCGTTCAATCCCCGGCCGGGGGGTGACCACGTGCAGCAGACTCTGGTCTCATCCCCGCTCCCCTCAGCAGTGGACTTCCTCAATCTGCCTGTTCTGCTCCCCACTCTGTCTCTGGTGAAGCCTCTCATCCCCTGCACGTCTGGCCTGCACCCCTGTTCTTGTACACATAGATAAATAAATCTTTTTTTAAAAGGTATAAGGAAAAGTGTATGGGAAACATCAGGAGCTAAACAAGCATTGCAGTGTGAGAGAACAGAGGAATCAGGAAAAGGGATGGTTGTTGGAGGGAAAGGGATGATCTTTGGAGCCACTGGTGATGGTGGAAGAGCATCATGAACACGCAGGGGCCACGATACGTAAATGACACCTACAGAAACTACCGTGATACTTGTACACCCAGCAGAGTCCACTGCACTGCAGGACACACTGATGGCCTGTCCCACCTACTGTCGCCAGCCGGCACGCTGATTCAAAAGGAATTCAGAGGTGCCGAGTGACTTCGTGTGCGATGTTCTCTCTCCAACAGCGCTGACGTTTTGTATTCAGGAAATAGAGGTCTGGAAAAAGAGACCCAGGGCTTGGAGGAAGGTTCCGATTCCACAAATCTTATTTTTTACAATTGATTTTGTTGGTCCAGGGGTGTTACTTTAATACAATCCACGCTTTAATTCTTTAAAAGCAAGAGCAAACATTTTCCTCAGACTCGGGACTAGCAAAATGTCTGTGGATGGTGCCCACGGGGCCTGGGGCCTGCAGGAAGAGGCGCCGGATATCCAGACTGAGCCCCTTCCGTGGGATTTTTCTTCTGCTGCTGTTAGAAGTGTCTGTGCTTTGCATTCCAGCATTTTAACTGCACATGTTTTAACTGCACACAAAATGAAAACCAAGCTGCAGGCTCAAATGTGAAGCCTTTGAGGACTTCCAGCTCTAGGAATGTATGTACTGGTGCAGAAACACTTTTGTGACTTTCCCTGAACATAGCGTGGAACTACAGACAGGAGCTTTTCTCACTCAGTGTAGTCCTCGACGAGTCAGGAGCCAGTTAAACATCTTGTAGAATCTCACTTGAGTACTTCAGGCTTAGGTGGAATCATTTTTGTGACTCAGCTGTTTGCAAAGTCCTGTTCCGATTGATGTTACCTGTGAATGCCATCTGTCACTCTGCCCTGACCTATGAATAAGACGACCCAAGAAGGAGTCCTTCCTGGTCTCACCAAGCTGCGGTCTCCTCTACACAGCACTGATTCACAAGTGTCTAGTGAGGGCAATCTGCGCGCAGCAAAAGGGAAAGCCTGGAGGGTGAGCCCAGATGCCAAAAAGCAAGGAGGGTGGGGCCCTGGGGGCCCAGCGGGATAGAGCGCAGCACTGAGAAGCTAAAGCCACTTCAGCATAAGTTTGATCCCGCCCCAGAGCTGACGCACAAGGCTCCGCAGACTTCTCCTGACCCGCCCACTGCTCCCCTCAGCAGTGTACTTCATTGATCTGCCTGTTCTGTTCCCCACTGTCTCTGATGAAGCCTCTCACCACACCTGTACCCCAGTTCTGTATGCTTAAATAAATAAATCTTAAAAAAAAAAAAAAAGGAAGGAGGGGGAAGCACAGGGAGCAGCTCTTATGATTTCTGTTCCACAGCCCAGAGACTGTCAGAGACCATCAAGAAATTGATTCCATTCCAGTAGACCTATTTTTTTTAACTCGGAATAGAAATAGTTTCCAATAAAATAGCTATTTGTAGCTGTAGACACATAGGAGAACAAAGAACATAATGGATGAGCACTGAGACCTCATACAGAGATCTTTTCCCAGAAAATGATGCTCCGGCAGGTGGGAGCTCCCTCCAGGAGGGACAGTTCTGCGAGGCATGGCGGTGGGACGGGAGGAGCGATGCCCGGTGTGAGTCCGAAGGAAATAAGGAGATAGATTTGGGGGCTTTCTAGGAGGGGGTATCCGCTGGGCCTAGTGTCCTGCCTGTGGCTAGGGGCAGGGGAGAAGAGAAGACACCCAGGGTGTTGGCTCGCGGCCTGAGTAGGCAACGGCGAGGCTGTGCGAAGAACCCAGAAGGCAAAGCAGGCATGTGGGCAAGAGACAGATAAATTCAGTCACCAGGAGAATAACCATGCAGTGTTCACGTCTTGGGCTCCATTCCTTTTAGGCCTTGTCTTCCAGGCAGCTTGCTCAGGTTTCTTCTAAGCCTCCTTTACCTCCCATTTGCAAAGAGCAGCGGACGGACGCAGAACCTGGAAGCCAGGGGTGGTGCAGGAAGAGTAAAGGGGCGGAAATGAGAGAGAGCGCGAGTGGTCTTAAAAATGCCCCCCTGGTGGCTCAGCGGGTTAAAGCACAGCACTAAGAAGCTAAAGCCACTTCTGCATGAACTTGATCCCCGCCTGCCCCGGAGGAGACCACATGGTGTGGCAGACCTCTCCTGACCCGCCCGCTGCTCCCCTCAGCAGCGTACTTCTAAGATTTGCCTGTCTCTGGTGAAGCCTCTCGCCACCTCTGAGCCTCTGGCCTGCACCCCAGTTCTGTATGCACAAATAAATAAATAAAAAAAAATGCCCCCCCCCTCTTATTGTGATGGCACCACCTCTGAGCCTCTGGCCACCTCTGAGCCTCTGGCATGCACCCCAGTTCTGTACGCACAAATAAATAAATAAAAAAAAATGCCCCCCCCTCTTATGGTGATGGCACATGGGTGATTTGATGATGGGAAACCCAAGGGAATTGGGATGGGAAAATGCACAACTGAGATGGAAAAATGCACAAAAATATGTAAAAATAAAGTAATATAATTTTTAAAAAATGCCCTCCCTCTGCTAAGACTTAACTAGGCTGTATTATTCCTCTTCACGAACGAGGAGCGGGCAACAGGTGGCAGAAAGGACGTGAGACCTGGGGCCAGAGAGACCTCGCGCAGCAGTCAGGCGGTCCCCTGGCGCTTGTCTCCTGGGCAGCCAGACAGGCTGTGGGCAGCCCTAAGAATGTGCCCCTAGGTGTCGCTTTTGTGAGGGAGGATGAGATTACATACGGCCCGAACAGAGGACACTGTGTGCTGTCTCGTCAGCTTGTGCTGGGCAAACATGTACACCTGGTTTCATTGTTGGGGTGCTAAGTCCCGGTTGCCATGCCTGGTTGCATGGCAGAATATGGGTAGGGTAACAGCTCCCCACACAAGCCAGGACCCTGACACCCCAGTGGGCTTCTATAGGCAGAGTCACCCCACACAGACACGCCGTTGGCTGCTGGTGGAGGTGATTCCTCCGGCGCGGCAGACGAGGACGTAAGCAGCCTCTGCTTGCCAGCTGGACGCTCCGACTCACCTTTTTCCTGTCACACTCTCCACCCTTTACTGTAATAAATTAACTCTTAGTCATGTGTACAACCTGCTGCTGTGTTCTGTGAGTCAGAACACACCAAAGGAATCCACCATCCACGCACTGCTAGAGAACTCTAAAACCCTGTTTATCCACCCGAGTCTTGATAGGATCCACGGAAAAAGGAATAGGTGACAAGCAGGTGTGCTGTACACAGATTTAAAACCAAACAAACCCATGGCCCATGTTCAAGAGACACGGATGGTGTCTACCAGGCTTGGGACACATGGTGCAGAGACTCGCCCAGGCATACGCAGAGATGAAAACAAGTTAGCGACACACGCAGAATGGAGCGAGATCGGCAGGAGCACACGGACGATGATGGAGCATCTGTAGGAAGAACATGGGAGCCCGGTGGCACGCGTGTGCTGGCTGGTGTCCCTGGACGGGCTTTCCTCGACCTCACAGCTGAGGAGGGTCGCGGGGTGCCCATCTCATAACCATGAGCTGCTTCACGATCTTCTTGTTTATGGGAAGTTAACTCTTAAACGCACAGTGGGCTCCGGGCACTGTAACCCGGCAGGCAGGGAGGCCGTGTTTAAGCAGGAAACAAAGGGCCTCCCCCGGCCCCAGGCGCAGGGGGCAGTTGGCTTTTGGCCACATTTCTTCATTCTCCCCAGGGCCTTCGCTTTCAGCTCCTGCCTTATCTGGCTGGCCCATCAGCTGGGCCTGTCTCGAGCAGTCTCTGCCCCAGGACCTACCACCAGGAGCCAGGGTTATTCTAAGCTAGGACATTTCTCAGTATTCATTGATGAATGAATGTGTTGCATGTGGTGTGTACATGCGATTATTTGATTTTAAAAAGGATCTCAGTGCCTTCAAGCCACTCAGATGTCTGAATTTGATCCCTGGCCAGGGAGTGACCCACAGGGCGCAGCAGACCTCTCCTGTCTGCCCACTGCTCCCTCAGCAGTGGATTTCAGTGGATCCAACTGTTCTGCTCCCCACTATGGTGAATCCTCTCATGTCTCCCCCACCCTACACCCCAGCTCTTGTATGCACAAGTAAATCTCTTTTTTTATTTATTTATGCATGCAGAACTGGGGTACAGGCCAGAGGTACAGGGGCGGTGAGAGGCTTTACCAGAGACAGAGTGGGGAGCAGAACAGGCAGATCGACAAAGTACACTGCTGAGGGGAGCAGCGGGCGGGTCAGGAGAGGTCTGCCGCGCCATGTGGTCACCTTCGGGGCAGGCAGGGATCGAACTCATGCGGAAGTGGCTTTAGCTTCTTACTGCTGTGCTCTAACCTGCTGAGCTACCAGGGAGGGCCCAACAAATAAATTTTTTTTAAAATTAAAAAATAAAAAGGAGCTTCTGACACATGCTACAATGTGGATAAGCCTTGCGGACAATAAACAAGTCAGTCAGTGAAAAAAGGACATATACTGTAGGATTCGGCTGATAAACTTACCTAGAGTGTAAACGTCAGAGCAAGTGAAACGGTGCTGGGGCAGGAAGCTGGAGGGTGGCAAAGTCCTGGGGGTCGCTGGTGGGGAGGGTTATACCACGATGTCTAGTTAACGTCACGGTACCGCCCGCTTAAAGTGGTAATTTTATGTGTATTTCACCACAATTCGAAGAAGTTATGCGCAGAGCTTGCGCCGGTCTCCGATGAATGAGACAGCAAGCGGCCTGACCTCACGGAGCTCTCGTTCCAGCGGAGGAGACACAGGAGCACCCCAACAATGAAACCAGGAGCAGCGCCTCAGCACCCCAGCGCGGCGCGCAGGCGGAGAGGAACTAGAACACCCGGTGTTTGCTTCCAGGCTGACCGGGTGCGGGTGGCAGAGAGGAGCGCGAGGGAACGGGAAGCAGCGGCTTCGCTCTGGCCCCTGCTACCACCGTTGGGTTGGCCAGTAGCTGCGCACGGTCCAGCGCCTGGCGCGAGTCCGGGAACCCAAGCGGCTGACCTCCGTGGATCCGCGTCTCCTTTTTGAAGTTGATTCCTGCAGGGTGCCTCGGCGCTGCCCTCTGGTGGCCCCCGGCTGCGGGTCCAACGTCTCCCCAGTTCCAGGGTCCCGCGGGTGCGTGGGGACCCGGGGTCCACCTTCGGGCTCCCCGCGAGGCTGTCCACCGAGGAGACCACGGCCCTGAGGGTGGTGCGGGTAGTCAGTTCCTTCTCTGAAACTCCTTGCTTGGTCTTTTTTTTTTTTAGGCAGAAAAATGAAAAATTTATTTGTTGTTTTAAAAATTATTTTTGGTGCATACAATTTTTTTTCTTGCTTGGTCACCTAGCCACGGCCCGAGCGCGCAAGGCCAGCCAGCGCCATCTAACGTGCAAACGCACGCGCTCCCCGCGTCAGCACTGACAGGATTTTTCACAGAAGCCTCGCGGATACAAGGTGGTTGCTGAGCTGTGTTTTCCTTCTTCTGCAGGCCCGCTGCTGCATACACATAGCATTTGGGAACTAAACAGAGAGGACAACCTTGGGCTCTTGGAAAGAAACCTGCACCATCTCTTGGGTCTCTCCCCCCATCTTTGTTTTTTTGTTTTTTTTTGTTTTTTTGCAAACATTTTCCTTCAGTGATATTGTGTCAGTCCTGTTTCTTTTATGCTGGCTCTTACTCGCCTTGACGTAAAGGCGCTATCTCTGGCCCCGCTCTTTCGTGGGAAGTGGTGGGGAGGGCCGAGCCTTGCCTGCTTGGAATGTTTGGTGACCGCAAGCTTTGCCTGGAGACCGGATACTTTCGTCTATCCCGGGTGGTAGGAAAGGCCACAGGGAGGCTGCTTGCCCACAGCAGCGCCTGCCCCTGCCCGAGGGGGT
>NW_004567115.1:50584634-50587854 GCF_000260355.1 Condylura cristata | reverse complement strand
GAGTGCTGAGATTTAACCCCTGCACCACCGGGGAAGTCCAGGTTTTTGTTTTTTGCTTCTCATTTTCTTTCTTTTAAGATTTATTTATGCATACAAGAACCCAGGTACAGGCCAGAGGTGCGGAGGATGAGGACTCACCAGAGACAGAGCGGGGAGCGGAACAGGCAGATGGACTGAAATCCACTGCTGAGGGGAGCAGCGGGGAGACAGGTCAGCTCCCTGGCTGGGCTGCAGTGGCTATGGAGAGAGCCAAATTTGAGACCTAACTCCTGCACCACCAGGGAGGCCCTCTTATTTTCTGTGACGCTTTCGGCTGACCTCCCAGAAGATAAGATCAACGAGCCAGCCTGACACCGCGTATCTCAAAGCGGAGCAGAACCTTACAACATTCGATGAGTAACTGCCATTTGCTCCCAAATTTCGGGCTCTCGCCTGCCTGCCAGCCAGGGCAGCCTCAGCCTGACGCCTGTCCCCTCCCACCTCAGCTCTTCTTTCCGTTTACAAAGGGAGTGATGAAAGTGAAAATACTGAAAGGCAATTGGAGTGGTTTTTAAAAATGCCCAGTGTTTACCTGTCCCGTGTGTGGATGCAGCAGGTTCCCTTCCCGCTATTCGTCCAGCTGTCCTGAGAACTGTAAGTACAGAGAAAATGCGTCTTGCTCAGCAACGAGTTGACATTTCACATTCGTGAGGTTGTCAGGCCGTAACTAAGTGCCGTTAGCGGCGGCCATTTATTTTGAGGCCACCATCCCGCCCTCTGGCCTCGCTGTGGCAGAGCTGTGGTTCTGCTCTGCCGCGGTCCCCCAAGGAGGCTTGGGAAGCGTTTGCCACTGCAGCTGCTGGGTCACGTCTGTTGCTTGGCCTGTGAGAGAAAGTCCTGGCACACCTGGGGCAGCAAGCGTCTCCTTAGCCTGCGCTTAGGATGAGATGCAGAGAACGACTTGTGGTGACACATCACCTAATGCAGGTATGTCCAACCTAAGCGACTCTTGGGCACAGCAAGGCCCCCTTTTTAAGGCGGGCTACTTCCCCTGCCTGTATTCCAGACTTGCCAGGTCCCACCCCGCAGCAAGCGGTCACTACTTGTCCCTTGCAAAGTTCGAACACCAATGTTCTTTTTTTTTAAGTTGTATTTATTTATGCATACAAGAGCTGGGATGCAGGCCAGAGATGCAGGGGGTGAGAGCATTCCCCAGAGACAGAGTGGGGAGCAGAACAGGCGGGTGTACTGGAATGCGCTGCCGAGGGGAGCAGCAGGCGGCCAGGAGGGGTCTGCCCACCCCAGGAGGGTCACTCCTTGGCGTCCCCTGCCTGGTTCCTGAATTTCCCCAGGTTTGTAAATAGAAAAATATTCTCAACTCAAGCAGCCTTACTTTACCTGATGTGTCTTGATTTCAGAAATAATTCCTCCTTGAGAAGAATATGACAGGCAAAGTAATTCTTATCCAAGAGTGAATAATGCCCTGACATCAGCAAGTAACTTCAACAAGTCACTCTCAAGAGCAGAATTTATGCCACCCATGTTTCACAGAAATACTAGTGATATTTATTTCAAATTACTTTTGAAGCCGGCTCCCTGGTGACCTAGTGGCTAGGATTCGGCGCTTTCAAGTTACTGTTGAAATAAGATTTTGCTATTGAGTTGACTCACACAGTCATCTCAGGGTTCCCAAAAGCCTACCTGTACCCAGTCCCAGGGACATCACCCATTGTCATAAGCACCACCCATTATATTCCATGAGAATGGCACCCTCTGGCACTGCAGACTTGAGCATGTCGATCCAGTGTTTCCCGCCAGGGTCCTCTGAAGGAGGGATGCACTGATGTCACAGCATGAACAGGGCGACCTCGTTAAACGAAAATGCTCACCACTCCCATGGTGACTCGGCCCCTTCTTCAGCTTCCCCCAAGGCTGGGGTGAGCCTTTGACTTCCTGGCATGTCCCGGTGGGGCTTCCCTAAAGTCACAGGATCCTTCCTCTCCTGTCTGCATCCCGACGGCAGTGACGGCGAGAGAGCACAAGTGACAGGGAGGCAGGGGCTGTTCTCAAAGTAGTGGTATTTTAACATAGTTTTCAATTGCAGTCCACTTTCTGAAATGAGGTTTCAAGGCTCCAGGTTGAACATGGTGGAAACTCCCATGGAGTGTGGTGCAGAGAGCAAGGTGAACTAGAAATGCTTCCATGGATGGCGAGTCGAGGACCATTTTAACTCAGCTAGTATAGAAAATGAGGCTGGATTCGTAAACTGTCCACTTGTCTCAGCCATCACCAGGCTGTTGCTTAGAACATCACCCTGCAAACTGTCCCTTTGAATTCTGCAAATAGTGTCGAGAACTATTTTCCAACTGTTATTTTATACATATTTGACTGGTTTAAGTTTTCATTATTTTAAATAAAATTTCTCAAATTTTCCTCAAAGTGTGGTTGCACGTACCATTTCCTGGAATATATGGAGCAAGTACCTGGCACGCCTGGCTGGCATTCATGTTCCCTGCCCCAAACTAAACCAGCTCATCGCTCAGGCTTTAGATGAACACTGGATTGAAGCCCCGCTTCAGTATTTCTTAGCTCTGTGATTCAAAGGAAACAACTGATGAGTTTTCTCATTTTAAGGGAAGAAGCCCACCTCCCCAAAGCAGGCCCCGGCACCCCGCAGGGCCTCATGATTTCATTTTTTTGATGCAGGCAGTCAACATGTGGGCATTCAACTGAAAATTCTTAGACTTCAATGTCCTTATGGATTTTTTGAATTGTATCTCACAATGAAAAAGAAGTGTGCTAATTTTATACTAATTTATGTATTGGTCCCGTAAGCCTGATGAGTGCCTAATTTTTTAAAAATAATTATTTATGCATATAAGAACTGGGGTACAGGTCAGAGGTGGTGGGAGGATTCATGAGACAGAGTGGGGAGCAGAACAGGCTGACTGATGAAGTACACTGCTGAGGGGAGCACTGGGTCACCTCCGGGGCAGGGATCGAACTTGCACTGACACGGCTGTGACTAACTTGCAGTGCTGCACTTTTAACTCGCTGTACAACCAGGGAGGGCCCTAATTACTAATTCTAATAGGACATGCTACTACTTTAAAACACAAATTGGTTCCTTGCCCTCCCTTGTGGCACAGTGGGCTAAAGCACAGCACTAAGAAGCTAAAGACACTTCCCCATGAGTTCAATTCCCACCTGCCCCGGAGGTGACCACAGGGCGCGGCAGACC
>NW_004567115.1:50578321-50584439 GCF_000260355.1 Condylura cristata | reverse complement strand
ACTTCACCAGAGACAGAGTGGGGAGCAGAACAGGCAGATCAATGAAGTACACTGCTGAGGGGAGCAGCGGGTGGGCCAGGAGAGGTCTGCCGCGCCATGTGGTCACCTCTGGGGCAGGCGGGAATCGAACTCATGCAGAAGTGGTTTCAGCTTCTTAGTGCAGTGCTTTAACCCGCTGCGCCACCAGGGAGGGCCAGCACTAATAAATCTTAAAAAAAAAAATTGGTTCCATTTTTTAAGTCAACTGATGGTTTTCTGCTTAATCCACTCAAAAAGCAGTTGTAGGAGGAAGCTGGAGTCCACGCTGGGACCTCTAGTGGCGGAAGAGCTTTCTGTTCCAGTCCAGGGAGGTGCTGCAGGAATTGAGAATGGAGAGGAGGAATTCCTTCACACACCCTAGTTGTCTTTACTGGTTCCATTTTTCTTCAAATGTGTAAATCAAGTGTGAAAACCACTGATTGATATACCTAGAACTTGCATTTTGTATTTCAAATATCCTTGCCCTAGTCAACAGACTTACCTGAAGACTTAAGACAACAGGTGACACAGCTTCTATACATTTGTACGGACATTCCCTTCCGTTTCATAGGTATATTATATACCCACTTCTAGAGGACTTTGTAGTTCCATACTCATTTGTTACTTAGTTTGGCTGTTTTCTGATGACTTGCAAGGACTCTGATTGGTTTCAAAATCACAAGTATTCTGGGATACTTCCTGTCAAGCACTTGCACTGAAACCTCATTTTTAGCATAAAGAATGCCCTGTATTTCACCCTTCCCATTTACCATTTTTCTTCCAAATTAAAGCCAATTTCATTTTGGAGCTTGTCCACTGCATTTCTTGCTGCATAAACAGCAAAGAACAGAACTTTAAAAATGAATACTCATATTCAGGTAATGATCTTTGAGAAGGGTAACAGAGTAAAGCTGGTAATAAAACTAAAGATAGTTCCAGCTGGATCACAACTCGGTCATGTGCCGCGGTGCCAAGGAAATGTAAAAAAATCTGTTTATGATCTTGCATAGTAGAATAAAGAGCTTGACAACCACTTTTATCTAGCTTGCTTAAATAATTTACCAAGAACTTTTTTATTCATCAACCACAGAAAATCTTTTCAATGCTAAAATTGATACCTATGTAATTACCAGTATCTAGTGTGTTAATACAGGGCTAAAACACAATTTTTAAAGTTCACAAATTCCCCTTAAAAAAGTTAACAGCACAACCTGACCTAGTTTCGGTTGCTGCTTCGGCTACCGAATTCCTCACTCAGGGAATTGAAATGGTAGGGACCTATCTCTTATCAAGTTGCTTGGCAGGGGAACCATGGCCCAGATGTTGCATCTGGCTTTTGATAATACGGACCCAAGCCCAGGAGTCACACACCTCCTTGGCCAATACCAACAGAAGGCGGGCCCCAAGAGTTTGGGCTAAAAACTCTTGATAACACTATTTTTCCATTTGAACAACAAAAAACGTCTGATTTTAGACCAACCAGTCAGTCAGTCTCAGAACATTGGTCTCACTGACTTAAAAAAAAAAAAAATCAGTATTTTGCATGTCTATAAACTGTAAATTTAGTATACCCACCTGGGATCACCTCCTAGTTGAGAATTTAAGACATGCCAAGTACTAGGGACGATTAATAAGCACAAGAGCCCCTATGTGACTCACTTCAAAGAAATGCTTTGGAAAGATGTCTCAGTGACTTTAAAAAAAGGGCAGAAAACCAAAGCCTCAGGGGATTCTCAGACACTGGAGCCCTTGAGAGAGGCAGTAAGCCTTTCAACAGAGGGCTGGATCAGGAGGAACAACGGCTTGAAGAACCTGCCCAGTGTATTTCATTTGTAAACGGCCGAACAACAACAGAGAACTGAGCGGAGGACAGCCCGCGCCAGAGCATTGCCCACACGGCCCCAAGCTCCACAGCGAACCTCAGTCCACTTGTACACGCAGTTCGAGCTGACGCAGACACACAGGTCATTGTCACCAGAGGGAACCAGTGCACAGAACGGGGCTTCAGTACCCAGCGTATTCTCAAAACCCGCTCGCTTCCAAAGGTTACCTGGCAACATACTGACTTCAGGCACAGAGTAGCCATTATCTCCAGAAGGGAGTTTCTACATCAGTTTCCCTACTCCAGGTCAGCTGGCCCATCACGGTACTTTCACTCCCCCCCTCCCCCCAGCACCTTTATCACTCACTGTACAGCAGAGAAAACCAGAAGAAAGGTCACAAAGAAAACCCCTCGGGCCAGTTTGAGCCCCGCGCGTGTCATCAGAATCTGGTTCCAGTTTTGCAAACTGAAACTTCCCTACCCTTAAAAGGCCATACAGCTCAGCTCCACGAAACTCCCTGTGTAACTTGGTGACTAGACTATTTGCAGGAATTGGTATTGCTGGGTGGAGGGGGTGCAGAGGGAGAGGCAACAAAAACAAAAACAAAAACCACACTTCTTTGAAAAGGTAAAATAGCTTAAAGCGTTTAATATCTAAACAAATCAATCTGTTAATAGTAGTCACAAAATATGCTTAATATAGAAACCCACGTTTATGTCTTTTAAGAAAAAGTGTAAATTGTTTTACCTGAAAACATAAATTAATCCACTTAAAGAATCTGCAGCAGTCAAAATCATGGTGAATTTTAAACAACTTCGGAATAAAATAACCTTAAGTACTTTATACTGCTTTATATCTAAAAAAATGCTTACAACTTCTCATAAAAATAGTCTGAGGCAACTATTTTTTCTTTTATTCTTTAACAGACATTTGAACAATCTTTAAACCCTAAGATTCACAGGCTTTCAGACATTCAAATAGTAAGGTCCCCTTTTCTTTTGATGTGGTTTATTTAGCTAAAAAAAGAAAAAAGCATGGTAGACAACTTAACACATTTCCACCAAACTGAAAATAGTACAAAAGGCTCGTGACTACAGAACTACACATCGTACCTAGTGTGGCATTAAAAATAGAAGAGTCTCCTCGTAAGCAAACAAAGCACCACCCCGTACGCTGCCCACGCCTCAGCCTACTGTCACCATAAATTATTTACAACTTCTATTGTGTGAAGAGAACTAGAATGTAAATTTTCTGCAAAACTGGAAAAAAGCAATACAAAATTTGTGAAAGCCTCTGCTTTATATCATACAAAAGGGCCAGTTTTTCTCCTCAAACGCCAGGTGCCCGCAGCGTTGCTGAGGGCGTGTTATAGCAGTTCTTGTGGATGCTTTAACGCTGGAGGCAAGTTCACGGGCCTGGATTCTTCATCAAGGAGCACCAGGTCTTCTATTTCGCTGCCTCGGTATTTCCTTTTACATATTCGCACCACCACCTTCTTCTTGAGAAACAACTTCAACGCTTCTCTCGATGCAACAGCTTTTGCGTTTTCTTTGCTTTTCCCACAGCCAGTACCCAAATACACAGACTTGCACCTCAACTCGCAAACGATATTTTCCTGAGAGCTCTTATTCTGAGGCAGGTCTGCCAGTTCTTTCAGCGGGACAAAAAACACATCCAGTGTTGCTTTCAAAGCCTCGATCGCTGCGTTCAGGAGCTCTCCGTGATTCACACTGGGACTGAAGCCACCAACAGCTACCAACTTCCACGCCACTGTTTTATACAGTCTGTTGAAAAAAGGCTGCTTCTGCTTCACATCTTCAGTGGTTAACTTGCAATAGGAGAACTTGACAGCACTCTCACTTGTCTGTGAAGTACTTTTAGCAGGCAACTGTGACGTGCTAGTCTGAGAACTACTCTTGGCGGCTAGCTGGGACACACTCGCTAAGGAGGTGCTTTTGGAAACCAGAGACCCACTGGGCTGGGAGCTGCTCTTAGAAGCTAACAGTGATGCAGCTACCTGTGACGAGCTTTTGGAAGTCAGCACTGATGTACTTGTTGAGCTGCTGCCGCCCTTGGGGGTTAGCAGGGATGTGCCTGATGAGGAACTGTTTTTAGAAACCGAAGAGGAAACGCTGGCCTCGGAACCAGTTTTGGAAGCTGTCTCTGAACAAGGTTTAGAAGACAACAACGGCAACTCTACCTCTGAGCTTCCTGAGGAGCCCAGCAAGGGCACCTCTATCTCTGTCACACTTTGGGAAGCGGACACTGCAGAGCCTTCCAAACCACTCTTTTTAGGTGATCCACTTTGTTGTCTGGCATCAGCGGATTGGGTCACATGACTATTTACACTGGATTTCAACAATGAAGAGACAAGCGATGCCGGACTGTGTTTATCTGGAGCCTCTGCTTCAGAAGCTTTTCCAGACCCTGCCACTGTTACCTGAGAGGAAACGCTGCCGCCGCTTTGGCTGGAAACAGGCCGGTCTCCCTCACTCGCAGAGCTGTTCTGACTCGAGCCAGAGCCCCGAGCCGAGGACCCACTGCTCTCGGCCTTGGTAGAGGACCCAGTACTCGCTGAGCTGTTTTCCTGCTGGGCTGATGCGCGTTCTGTCTTGGCCGACGTTTTCGCAAGTTCTTGCTCAGCTGCAGAACTGTTTTTTCCTTCCATGACTCGCTTTTTCAGCGGCTCGTCTACCCCTTCTAAAAGGAAGGAAAGCACACTTGTGACCAGGTCTACCTCATACCTTGGAGATAAAAACTTTCAAGACAGATACTTGTCAAAATAACAGCACAAAGCAAAACATTTTAAGACTAATGATTTCTTTAGATATTGCAAAATCACTTCATTAATTTCTTAAAGAAAAAAAGGCATGAGTAACATTAACGTCTAATATTAAAGGTACACAGCGTAGACAGCTGATACTTCGGCATCTGTAACAAAAGAAGCCAAATCCAAAGCCTAAAACATACAGGCATTAATTTAGGTTTAAGGTTCCAATTTTATGAGTCACATGACATTTTCAATTCTAGCTGGTTAAAAAATTAGTAACAAGATTCCTAGTTACATCAAATTTAAGCTCTAAACTCCTATGTATGGTCACATCTATGATCTGCTAACCATTGCTACTCGATATCCCTCTTTTCTTCACCTTGGCAACCAGTTCGTCTCTTGTGGTATGGGTGGGAGCATCTGTCACTTTGATGCCTTCCGCCATACTAAGTATTTTATCCATAACTTTTTGAGGATACCTGCAAAAGAAGGAAAGCACGCTTTCGAAAAACCTCCTACTTCTGACGCTCCCGACGGGCCACCGGAGCTGCATTTCCCGGCTGGGATCAACAGAGTGTAGCAACCGCCAGAAGTTTCGGTTTCCGGGAACCCCACAAACAAATGGCCGAGCGTCTGGGCGGCGGGGTCCCGCCCACCGACCTTTCAACTCGAGTGTCCGCAAGGGCTTCGCGGGCCCCCTCCGCCGCCAGGGGGGCCCCTCCCCACCAGGCAGGGGCACCCACGGGGCGCTGATCGCGTCCGGCCCCTGCAGCGATGCCCTCCCCACCCTCAGGGGGCAGCCGGGCCCGCGGATTCCCGCGCTTCGCCACTGCCCCTCCCCACCCGGGCCGGTCGGCGAGGGCGTCGGGCCCCGGGCGCGCGGGGGCGGGGGGACGCGGAGCGCGGCGCCGGGGCGCTTCCTGCTCACTCACCGGCACCCGAGGAAGACGTGGTTGGCCCAGGCCATGGAGAAGGAGACGAGCTGCTGCAGCGGCCGACTGCGCGGCCCGCCCTCGGCGTCGGCCGCTTCCTCCGCGTCCGGGCCGCCCTCGCCGCCCGTGGGCGCCAGGTCGCCGGCGTTGCGGAGCAGAAACTCCCGGCGGTGGCGCCACTGTTTGTCAGTCTCGCCGTCGCAGCGCAGCGCCTCCACCCAGGCGGCCACCCGCGGGTTCTGGCCCAGGAACTCCGACACCTCCTGCGCCATGTTGGGCCTGCGCGTGGTGGAGGCCGCGGGCCGACGCTGCACGGGCGGAGAGGCGGGCGGGGGGCGCGGAGGCGAGCGGCCCTGTCACTGCGGCCTGCACCGGCGGCCCTCCGGAGAACGCCCCTCGGAGGCCCCGCAAGCCAACAACAGCGCCGGGAGCCGCCGAACCGCCCACTTCCGCCCGCCGCCGGCGCCTTCCCTTTTATAACCTCGCCGCCGCCGCGCGCACGCGCGCCCTTCCGGCGTCAGCCGCCTCTCCCAGAATGCTCTGCGGGCGCGCCGCTGCGGTGCCGACGGCGCCGC
>NW_004567115.1:50575534-50578185 GCF_000260355.1 Condylura cristata | reverse complement strand
CCTCACCCCACCCGGGCGGCCCACCGCCTCTGCCCCGAGGCGCGTCGGGGTCGGGGCGCGGCGCCTTACGCGCTGGATTTGAGCCGGGCTTAGGTCAACAAAAGCCTCCATGTTGGCGTCGGGGCAGATGGCGGCGGCCGGCCCCGAGGGGGCGTGGGCGCGCCCAGCGAGCGCCCGGTCGGCCTGGCCCTCCGAATAAACCCCAGGAGGCCGCGCCGCCCCCGCCCCGGTCGAGGGCCCCGAACCCCGGCCCCGCGGGGTGCGGTTGTTACCGCAGTTCAACCCGGGCCGAGTCACGAAACTCGCATTTATTTTCTGGCCAGGAGCAGATTTCCCTTTATTTCTGTGGGGTTTCCTTACGTGGGGTTGCCGGGAGCCGGACTCGTGGCCAGAAGAGGCGTCACAGAGGCGCCCCTCGTGCAGCTACCCCGGTTCCTGCCTGCGGATTCCAATGCTGTGCTCCCCCGTTAGAGCCCACACTTACTGCCCCCCCGCTGTCTGCTGTCGGGGTTTTCCATTTCAGGGGTTGGTGTGCTTTAAATGAGCTTCAATAAATGATAGGTAATTGCGAAACTTACGTCCAGTAAATGCTGTAGAGTTGGGGAGGGAATTCTTACAATTCAGAAACAGGCAAAAAAGAACGGTCCCTTAAGTGAACCTGAAGGACCTGTGCCATGTAATGCAGGCTCGACAGTCAGTCCGGATACTGCTGTGAGAATGATGGTGCCCGCTTTCCTGCCGTGCCAAACCAGCTACAGAGAAATTTTGAGACCTGGGACTTAGCTTCTGCCTTGTTCTTTCCTCCATTGCAGTGAAAGTTGCTGAAACTTCAGAGGAGTAGTGAAAGGATTGCAGAAATCTAGCAGTTTAAAAGAGACATTTTACGGCTTTTCCTTTCATGAATCCTAGGGAAAGAGCAAGTGGAAGAATCTTGGATCACCTACCTAGATGGTATTTGTGAATTTTAAGCCAAGAGTGCTCTGGTTTTCGGGCCCTGTTGCCTTTCCCTGGGCTTCATTGCCTTAAAGAGAGAGTAAATAGCCTGAAGTCCAAAACAATTTCGAAAAAAAAAGTCTGCAAACTGGAGTATTTACATGCAAGCCCCAGGTGCTTGACAAAAAAGATACATGTATTTTTCTTTATGAATCTTCAATGCGGATTTTGCATATGAAAATTCTGGGCATAGACCACAGACTACAAAGATTAAAATAGTATGTATTTAAAAAAAGAATCTTCCTATCATGCGGGGAATTTTCTTACTTGGTTGAGGGAGTTCAGAGAGAAAAGGTGAGAAGAGAATTGGGGGAGCACTGGGGGGTGGAGAAGGATGGGGGGAGGGCGGCGTTGGCTGTGCCTGGACCCTGGGAAGACAGCCCTGAGCAGTGGGGTGGGGGGCGGCCTTGAGAGAGGCACACATAGGCGGCCTCTCCTAGCTCTGATAACAGCCAAGTTTGCTTACCCAGGGGACGGGTCCTGGGAGACGTCACAGGCAGTTCTGCAGTTGTGTGAAGGTCAGTTGGAAGCTTTGTGTAGACAAAGCTATTGATAGATGGTGGAGCCTTCCACCACACTGGGCACCTGTGAGGCTTGCTGTGGTCCGTCTTAAAGCAAGACCACCATGTTTCACATAACTGAGTAACCCTTCCCTCCCTCAACTCTCTCTCTCTGTCTCTCTCACACACACGCACATGCACACATGCACACACACACACCCCTTGTGACTCATATAGGTCAGGAGAAAACCAAAAGTTCCAGAGTGAGAGGCAGGGGGAGGTGCCTGCTGGGCACCCTAGTCCATGTGAGGCTCAGAGTGGGCAGCCTAGTGGCCGAAGCAGGCTGCAGCTAACACGTAACATCAGACCCCTGAGGTCTAGGTGGGGCCAAGTGAATACGGGAGCCCTGAGGTGCCCGTGAACATGCCCTACTTAAGCCTGGAAATCAGATGTTCACTCTCAGTGGCCCACACAGGGAAGGTGGCTCAGCAGCAGAGGATGCCAGGATGGGCTTCCACGAAAACCTGATCAGACAAGCACAGCAAACTCCTAGTCAACTGAGAACTCTCTCCATCGCCCCCTGTCCCACCCTCCTTGAGGTCGAAACTGCAGGTGCATAAATTCTCCTACATCCACAGACTGAGTTTTCCATCATAAGTGGAAGCACCCTGGTTGAACCTGCTGCTTCGTCTGTGTCTCTAAGACACTCACTCAATACAAATTCCAGCAGCAAGCAAGCCTTTCTGCAAGATGGTTTCCCCACGACGCCACACATAGCGGATGCCCTGGTCCTGCGAGTGACAGCCAGAGCCAGTGGAGGCTGAAGGAAGCACTCAGGATGGAGGCCTGACTGTGAGGGCCTGTGGCGAGCGAGCGCTCCAGAGAGGGGCCTGGTGGAGGTGGGGGCTTCATTTAAGAAACAGCTGACAGTGAAGGGCGACTTACAGTGTTAAGTATTGACAAATCGGCCAGGTCACAAGGAGGTGCTATGCCCAGATTCGAGTTTCCCAAAGACCACCAGGGAGCCGATCCTGAAGCAAAGCACACCAGGGTCTTTATTGCCAGCTCGAGCCTGGGCTCCCAACACGCCCTAACGCAGCAGCCGAAGTGGAAAGCCCAGAGCTCAGGGAAGGCAGGGTTTTTACTATGGAAGAGGGG
>NW_004567115.1:50572073-50575049 GCF_000260355.1 Condylura cristata | reverse complement strand
CTCGGCCTTGGCGCCTTGTTGATAACCGAAGCTTCGGCCTGGCTGGTTCGGAAGCCTTCTGAAGCCTGTCATGGCGTCAGTTTGGTGTTTCAGAGGCAGGTGGGCGGCCTGAAAGGCAAGGAGCCGGTTGTCACAGAAGGTGGTCCCCTACCGAGGGGAACCGGACTCAAGCAGAGGTAGAGACTGGAGATTAGCAGAAAGCAGCTTTCATGGCATGAGGGAAGCACCCTGGATAATGGGTCCGTTGGAGGAAAGGAGACGCTTGACGATGAAGGAGGAAAGAGGGGTCTGGAGAGGGCCACGGGATGCGGGCAGCTGTCCATGTAAGATGGGAGAGGCCTGAGTGCAAGCACCTGCTGCCTGACAGGAGCTGCTGCAGGAGAGCTTTGTCACCTGCTCAGTTCATACGATGACCGGGGTTTCGGGGGGCAGGGATTTGGTGGTTGGGCCAGCAGAGAAGGAGGAACTGAGGTGGAGATGCTGGGTTTTTTTTTTTTTTTCCTTATTTATGCACCCAGAACTGGGGCACAGGCCAAAGGTGCGGGGGGTGAGAGGCTTCACCAGAGACAGCGGGGAGCAGGACAGGCAGATGCACTGAAATCCACTGCTGAGGGGAGCAGCGGGGACACAGGAGAGGTCTGCTGCACCCTGTGGGTCACTCCCTGGGGCGGGGGGTGCGGTGGGGGGAATTGACCTCACACTGAAGAGGCTGCCGCTCGCTTGAGTGCTGTGCGTTCACCCACTGCGCCACCCGGGAGGACCGCGAGCTGCTTTTTAAAAAAGTGATTATGGCGTTTTTCAAACATATCCAAGCAAACATTAAAACAAGGCCATGGGCCGGGCTTCTACACTTACCTCATTCTATCTGCCCCTCCCCACGCCACCCCACACCCACTGGGCTACGCAAAGCAACTCCCGAACATGTCCCCTTTCCCTGTAAATGCAGGGTTCTTTCCAGATTTACTGCAGAGAGGCTCCTTCAAAGCCAACAGGGAGGAGGGTGGGACGGACCGAGGCAGCCTCCCCCCAGGCCAGAGCTCTGGGCTCCCTGCAGCTGCAGCTTGGTGCTGGCTGGTGCTGGCGGTGCCGTTTGACCTTCGAACAGCAGCAGGTCCTGAGAGTCCGCCCAGAACAGAACAACCCGCTCGCTGCACTTAAGTGTTTCAGGTTGTATCGTTTCTTCCCTTTGCACAAGTCTCACACCAGAGCAGCAGTTTGAAGGGCTGAAGCATTAGAGGGCAGCTAGCAATTTCTGAAGAAATGGAGGGGCTGGGATCCCACATGTGAGCCTCCCGTAGACAGGTGTTCTCTGTTAAAAAAAAAAAAAAAAAGGTTTGTACATAGAAGGTGGCACGGAGGGATGGACATTGTGAAACGAGGCGAGGCTCCGAGGAAGGTGGCGGTCTTCCTGCTCGCCACCCCGCTGCCATGGGCATCAGCTCTCATTTCCGTCTGTGTTTCTGGGTGGTGGTCTCCATACTCCAGGCGACAGGCTAAAATCCTACCTTCGATTGTTCACTGTGAGTCTAAAGCAGCAGGATGTGAGGGAAAGTGATACACACTGCCCTATCTCCTCTCGGGTTCTTAGTTACAGTTTTATTGTTCTTCTGTTGATTACCTGTCATACATTTACATATACTGTTCCCATCTCATGTCAGAAAATTCTAGAGTGGAGACCTTAATGCTGATGAGTGGACAGGAACTGAATCCGGCTTTGCAGGGAACCTGGGCCCTGGGCTGCTCTGGCAGCAGGCAGAGGTCAGGCCCCACTGACATGGTTTGGACCACTTTGTTTTTACACTAAGTTTTTGTTTTGTTTTGTTTTGTTTTAAGATTTATGTATGCATGCATACAAGAACTGGGGTACAAGGCAGAGACAGAGTGGGGAGCAGGACAGGCAGACTGATCGAAATCCACTGCTGAGGGGAGCAGGGGGAGACAGCAGAGGTCTGCTGCGCTCTGGGGGTCACTCCCAGCAGGGGACAGAATGTGACAGAATCTGGCTGCAGGGGCTGCAGGCACTGCCCAGTGCCACTCTTTAACCCCTTGCACTCCCATTGAATCTTAGCACTAATAAATGTCAAGTTTGTTTGCTGCTGTAAGAATTAAGTGAGGTTATGAAGTTACTGTTTCAAGGGGCTGCACAGCAGTGAGTCAGAGGGGGTGCTTCCACTGGCCCTTTACCTGCACGCTGGCAGTTACCTCGACTTTAGAAAGGCCCCTTGGCATCTCCTGATGAGCTAGTGAGCTGTGGGCTTCCCTCGGCCAGTTCACAGTGCTAGCTGGATTTGTTTCTGTTGCAAATTACAGAAAATTATGACTTGGAATGACTGCATAAACAAAAAGGAATCTAAGGGCTTGTATTAGCTGTGTTCAGAATTCAGGGGAGTGGATAGAGGGTTCCAGACTCAGAAACAATGTAACCAGCAAATGAGTTCCTGTTCTTCTCTGGACTTTGCTTTCTCCGGTTAACGTCCATCTGGCAAGCTCCTGGTAAACAGGACAGCTCACATGGCGTGGCCGACAGCCTCCCTCCTGATCACAACTGCAGGAGAAAGAGAATTTATCCTTCCTGCTGGTCCTGCGGTGTCTGGGTTGTTCTGGGAATCCATGGCTTCTCCTGAGTCATGTATCTACGCCTTAAATAAACTCTCCAGCCAGGGCTGTGAAATACTCTAACTGTGCAAGCCTAAATCACATGCTCCAAGAACACTGAACACCCAAGAGGGTCAAATTCCTGCAAGCAAAGTAACAAATTCAATAAATGAAAGGATTTACACCCAAGGACACAGCTGACATTGACACTGAAAGATCAGGAAGCCCCAGAAAGGATTTTCTTTAATTGAGGTTATGTTGGTTTACAACACTACACTAGTTTAGGGGGACAGGGTCACACTTCTTGGCAATGTATGTTACCAGACCGCCGCCCGTCTATCAACAGTCCTCCACCGCCACCCACTGGCCCCCAACGCGGTC
>NW_004567115.1:50561709-50571158 GCF_000260355.1 Condylura cristata | reverse complement strand
GGGATACCGTCCACCTGCCGGGCTCTGGGTTGGGACGGTGTCCTATCACGTCGTGCTCCTCAGTGAAGCTTAATTATCAGCAATTTTTATTAATTCACCAGGTGTGGTGATTGCAAAAGAGATGAGCGCTGAGCTCCAGTTGGGAAGTTCAGGGATGAAGGCTGCAGCAGCCACAGTCGATTTAATTACTGGGCAATTTGGAAATTAGTACCAGGAAGGATATGAAATGTGATCTTGTCTAACCCAGGGGCGTCGCTGAGCAGCGGAGGAAGTAGCAAAGGCTGTTCCTGGAGACCCCTGGGAAGCCAGAGGGGAAGGCAGTGTTTAGCTGAGGGGTAAGGAAATTTCTCCAGGAGTCAGACATTCTGGAGGTTGGGTTCTGGCTCCACTATTTACCACTGTTGTGGTTTGGGGAAAATTAGTTGACTTCTATCTTCTCTAAGTGTTCGATTCCTTTCCTGCGGCTATGTGGTGGTGGTGGTGGTGGGGGGGTGGCCGCAATCATGTCTGTGCAGAGCTGGGCTGTCCCCACCCTGCAGCCTCCATCCAATATATGCACTTGAACCGGGTTTTAGGCTTTAGTTTTCCTCAGCAATGATGCTGTTGCAATGCTTGGTCCTCTGGTACCCGCGAATCACAGCTTTGCGAAGAAACGGATTTCAGCAGGTGCAAGTCTCGGTCCACACATTCAAGGCGAGCAAGGAAAGCTTTTACTGGGATGGAGTTTATTCCCTTTCCTAAGGTCCTATTCCACCCACGGTAGAAAATGAGTTTTAGTTCATCGAGAGCGTGAGTGTCTGTTCCCCAGGGCTTTCATAGCATCAGGACAAAGGGCCAGTGGGTGGAGGTCAAGGTGAGAACTCCAGGCATCCTTTGAACTATGCTCCTTCCCTCTGCATTTCTGGCCCACACAGCCACTTCACCACCCTCCTGGGGTCCACAGCAGGTGTCTGCAGGCCAGGGCACCCCTTGCTATCCGCGCTTCTCTCGGGCCCAGGTAACACTCCAGGGCCCACTGCTCTGTGGGCTACTTCAGGTCTAGCTGTGCACCCCTCAGTCACGTCGAGCCCACCTCCCCAGCCTGTGAGGAGCAGGGGGCTCTGGGCATCTCACAGCTTCCCAGGGCCCTCCTGGGACTGAGGCACTAGCACCTTGCTCCAGGGGCTCAAGGTGCAAAGCCCACCTGTTGGGGGCTTTCCTATGCTTCCTTCTCCGCTCCCCCTCCCACCCTCCGTGGTGCAGCCTTGGGGGTAAGGGTAGTCGGGACACAGCCCTTCTCAGGGAAGCACCCTTTCCTCTTGGAGAATTCTTACCTGGATTAGAGGGAGTTTGGTTCTTCTGTGTGCTAAACCTACCTGGAACTGTGCCTTCAACAGTTTGCTACATCTTTCCCAAGGCAGTGACCACAGAACGCCTCTCCTCTCAAGTACTGGCCAGAGCTAGACAAGCCCCATCTACCTCTGGAATCCGCCTAGGAAAACGGGAGACAGGAACACCTTTAGCCATGTCTGTGGAAGCCCCCTCAGGTGTTACTAATTGGAAGTAACTGTTAATAAGCAGTTCCTCTGACTCATGAGGAATATCGAGGCTGATGAGTCCTCTGTTCCTTCTTTCTAGCAAGTTCCCACTCATGAGCACCTGCTCCAGGCGCTCGGCACCTGAGGGTCACACCCCATGGCTACTGGAGGAAGTAAGAGAGAAGAGCAGAGAAGGATTCCGCATGGTTTAACCAGAAAGCAGGAGCGGTACCTTTGCTGGGCTACCAAAGCAACGTTTTAAAACCCCCATCTTTGGGCCCTCCCTGGTGGTGCAGCGGGTTAAAGCGCAGCACTAAGAGGCTAAAGCCACTGCAGCATGAGTTCGACGCCCCCCTGCCCCGGAGCTGACCATACAGCGCAGCAGACCTCTCCTGACCGCCCGCCGCTGAGCAGCGTATTGGTCAGTCGTCCTGTTCTGCTCCCCACTCTGTCTCTGGTGAATCCTCTCAACACCCCTGCTCCTCTGGCCTGTACCCCAGTTCTGTGTGCATAAATAAATACATCTTAAAAAAAAAATCCCATCTTCTCCCCTCTGATGTGACTGTTGGTTGAATAAGGATGAGTTTTGAAAAACCTCAGTTAATTTTAAGGAAGGAAACAAAGTAAGTGTTTTTCTTCTCACCAGGGAAGGCAATTTTGATGTTATACACCTCATTGATAGTGGTAATACTATGCAGTTAATTTAAAGATGGGAACAAAAGAAGTGTTTTCATTCTCACTGGGGAAGGCAGTTTTAAACACCTCATTGAGGGTGGCACAGCCTGGCTCATTGGGACTTGGTAATAGCTCCTCTTGACAAGACAATACCAGGAACACAGGGTGAAACCCACCAGCACTCAGGCGAGATTTCACCCCCACCTACTAGCAAAGACAAATTTTCTCTATTTCCTAAAAGAAGAGTTAGCAGTGCAATCCAATTATTTTTACAATGCCAAGTCCTATGGAAATGCATTCAGGAGCTTATACCGTTGATTTCAGTGCCGCTTGGTGGGGTGAAATTGATTCCACAGCGCTTTGCTACAGAATGAAGAGCGGAGGGAATTTTTATTCACATTTATTTATTTTGCCAAGCTAGAGCATAAGAGGATCAGGACGTGCCTTTTAGCACAGCCTTATGAAATGGGGAACCAGTAAATAGGAAGGGGAAAGAGTCATGCATGTTACCCCCACAGGCATGAATTTACTCATTATTGTGGGGGAAAGCCGAGGAAACTTTTCGGTAAATTTGGGGCTGGATCTGGACCTTTGTTAGAAGCTTGGACCTCTCCTGACCCGCCCGCTGCTCCCCTCAGCAGTGGACTTCGTCCATCTGCCTGTTCTGCTCCCCGCTCTGTCTCTGGTGAAGCCTCTCACTGCCCCTGCACCTCTGGCCTGTACCCCAGTTCTGTATGCAAATAAATAAAACTTGAAAAAAAATAAAAGTACGCTGGAAATGCAAAATATTATCCTATTTATTTTGTTTCAGACTAATATTATGGTATTACATTAACTTTTGCTGCACGAGGCCATTTTTCTCTGGGTGCAGTGAGGCTCTCCCCGTGCAGCTGAGAAGAAGCCTCAGTAACTTCACATGCTAATACAGTTTTGCTGAACTCCGTCACATTACTGACTGTCGCCTCCACTCCCGGATGCTGCGGTTTCACTCCGGGTTAGCTTGAGACTTTCATCCGTTCTTTATGCTCCTCCAGCTCTCAGGAATCTGAGGGAGGTTGTGGATTGCTCCAGGCTTGGTTATTAGTTTCAGTCAATCTGCTCAACACTCCACTTTTCCCGCCTCCTTTGAAGACTGGCGAATCCCTGCCTGGCTCAGGGCGATCATAGCCTCCTTCTGAAGCATAGGAGGGGGCTCACCCCACCTCTTGTAGACTCCCTCACAGTCCGGGCCTCAGCCTGGAGAGCCTGGAGAGTGCCGCAGTGAGGGCGCTCTGGGAGGGTCCCTGCCCTTACGTTCCCCAAAGAAGTCAGTAAAGCCTCTTGTGTCCGCTTGCTCTTGGGCCGAGAAAGCTGCCTCCCTGTGGCATCCCGTGGATGGAGCCTTGTGCTCGCAGGCCAGAGGGCCGTCCCCTGCCTCTGCCAACCCACAGCCAGCCTTCGAGGCTTCCAAACCAAACAGGTTCCTCATCTCTTCTGTATCTTTCAGAAACCCAGGCAAGGCCTCCACGCCGCGCTCCAGGAGAGGGGGCTTTGGTCAAAAGCACCTCTAGGAATCACCTCCAGCCCCCTAAGCCCCCAAGATTCCTTTAGATGTCTTGGGGACAGCGACCTCGTAGCCTGGACGATCAGCACCACGACGGCACAGAGCCCGGTTCACCTGCATCAGGCTGCGCTCGGGATGGGCTGTTTCCAGATATTCGCAGTGGTGCAGATGGCTTTCTCTTCCTGCCCCGCTGGCTTTGAGGGTAAATTCCACTGACCTCCAGGCTGGCTTGTCAGGACCGTCCAGAATCTTCTAGCCAACATCCACGCCATCTCCCCCAGCTGTCTCTTTCAGCCAGATGCTCGGAATGTGAGGGACCGAAGCGAAGGGAGAGCAAACCTCTCCATCCTTTGAATCCATTTCACTCGCCCAGACAGAGGGGCGGCCTCTGTGCATCCGCCAGGTGAGGCCGCGTGGCCAGGGAGGCCTCTAACGTGTGCGTGAGTCTTCTTGGGGACTGACTCAGTTGCCCTCCCACATCCCAGAAATGTGCGCGAGGGCTTGTTGGTGTGTCCAGTCAGAGCATGTGAGGGTGTGGGGTGATGCCCCTGAAAGGAAGGTGTGGAGTCAGGTGGGCTGCCGCCTCAGCTGTCAGGAACAGGCTTATTCCACCTGAGCTGGAATGAGCAGGTGGAAAATGAATGACTGAATAAACGAGTGCATGAGTACCAGTCATCTCATATTAGAAGTGTTTTGCGTCTCCTTTAGAAGTTTGCTGTGTTTCAGTCAGCCTGCCTGCATTCAGATGGGCTTTGTCATCTGTGGCTCCCCTCACGTCACCATTTCAAGTGCCCATGAATGAACTCATGACACTGGTGATCCACTGTACAAATAAAAAAGAAAATACACGCCATATGGAAGAGGCCTGTGCCGGCGAGAGAGGACGGGGCTTTTCATTTAACGAACACTTCACTTCAATAGAGGGGCAGTTCAACAGCAGGAGAGAGCGCTTTTTCCTTCCGAAGTTCACCTCAGGGCTTATGACTGAAATGCTGAGCCCATGCGGTCATGGGCAGAGGGATTAGCGCCCGATCCCCGGGCTGGGACATGCTGACCTACGGCGACGGCTCTTGCGCAGTGGTGCTGAGTGCGATTCCAAGGGCAATGCTGAGCGCTCGGTAAGCCCCTCCCTGGGGCTCCCCGAAGGCCAAGTTGCATCTCAGGTTCCTCCTCGCTGTCCCCAAGCGGCGACCCAGGGGCTGATGACGACGCTCTGGTCCCCTTCCCAAGGGGACAGCCTCTGCCCAATGCACAGCCATCTATTTTTTAATTTAAAGTTTTTACGGAGGCAACATTGTTTTACGTGGTTGTGGTGTGAGAAATATTTGCTCCTCAGATGCTGTTACTGTAATGCACCCACCACCATAGTCCCCTGTGCTCCTCGCCACTTGGTTCTCACCCTTGACCCCACTCCCTCAGAGGCCTCATTCTATGTCAGCTTCCAAGGGTTTGTTTTTTAGTTTGGTTTTATCGGACCCTTTGGGTCCTCTAGATTCCTTCTCTAAGTGAATCATCTGGTATTGTCTTTTTCTTTCTGGCTAGTTTCACTGAGCATGATCCCTTCCAGCTCCATCCATGTTGCTGCGAATGGCATGAGTCTATCATTTTTGATCGCTGAGTAGTATTCCACCACGTACATGTACCACATCTTCTTGAGCCACTGGTCCGTTTTGGGGTGTTCTGGTTATTTCAATAACTTATCTGTTGCATTACCATCTTTAGATGCCAGGAGGACTACAGGTTGAAGGGAAGGTTTATAATGCTTTTGCATTAGACCCACCAAGTATCAGAGTAGTATCAGAATCTATGAATTAAAAACAAAAAATCTCAGGAGGTCTACAACATGTAAATGCAAAAGGATTCTCTAGGCAAACGGGGTCAACGGGGTAAATTCTGGGTAAAGAGTTTCCAGCAAACAGCCATGAGCTAACACACAAGGTCAGTGACGACACCCCAAGGACAGGCTCTTAGGCCCTATCTGAGGTACGGGGATTTGTTCTGGAAATAACAATAGGACTCCTGGGTGCCACGCCTCTCCTGAGTGCTGGGCAGGGCCAAGGACCAAGCACACTCAAGCCCAGGCTCTTGCGGACCCCGCTCTGGAGGGAGACGCCGACGAGAAAGGTGTGTGAATGTTTGGGTGCTGGGTGGCGGCCCGGGCAGAGTATGGCCATGGGGGGTGGTGGGTGGGCAGGAAAGGGACAAAGGAGGTCAGGGCAGTCCAAACAAACGCTGGACATTGACACAGCAGCCAATTCCAGACGTAAAATATGGCGACATGGATGGAGCTGGGAGTGATGAGTGTCCGCGAAGTAAGTCAGAAGAAGAAAGACAGATACCTGTGGTATCTAGAGGAAAAATAAAGCCAAACTGAAAGTCCAGTCTGAATAAACTCAGTGAGGACTCTGAGGTGGAGAGGGTGGGGGAGAGGGGCCAGGGTGGGTGGGGATGGTGGCAGGCAAAGACCGTGGGATCTTCTCAGTGGCCTGAGAGGAAAGGCGTCAGTCTCTCGCTGGCTCCTGCCTTTCTGGACGTGACTGATCTGTGAAAACGTGCGGAGAATGACTGTTCATAACTGTCCGTGGGTCTGGAGATGGAGGTTGGTGTCGCCTGGCACTGTCAGCACTGGTGGGGGCGAGGGGGAGGCTGGCCCCTGGGGTTCCTGGGTGCATGCATTTGTTACAGATGACAGATGTCAAGTGGTCTTTGATGGAAATTGCTGTTTCTGTTGAATTCAGTGGTACATTTTTTTTTTTGTGTTGAAAACACAAAATTCAGAATCTGGGATTGTCCATTTACTGGATCATCCAAGGAGCCAGGAAATTTCCCCTGTGGAGCCATCTGGGAGGTCTGCCCTCAGGCACAAAGGAAGAAGTTTCTAGGTCTGTTCCTGAGCATGGACATTACGAATTATTCACACGCCTAGCGTGGCCCCACCAGGTCAGCTCCACCTCTGGCGTTTCCTCTAGTCCAGGCAGCCGAGGCTGAGACGGCCACACCTTGCTAGCCGAGCACCGCTCCTGGCCAGGCAGCTCTCTGCGTCCCTGTGCTGGGATGATTCTCCGCTGACTGGGTCAACACTGATGCCATTCCCCTCACAGGCAGCAAAGCAGCACAGCCTCTCCCAACGCCATGACAGGTGCTAGAACGCGGTGCAAGAAAACCGCCCGGGATGACTCTGGCTTGCAGCCTGTCAAATTTACAACTTCCTCATACCCAGAGTTTTATTACCAGTTTACCGAGCAACTTAAATTACTATTTGCAAGAGTCACGGAGGAGGAGGCTGGAATTCCCAGGTGCCAGCTCTTCCCCGCCCCTGCGAGCTCTGGGGTGGGGGATGGGGTGGGGAGTGACCAAACACTTTCATCTTTTTTTTTGGTGGAAAACGGATGTTGATGGCAGAATGGGTTTGCGCCTCCAATTCCAGAGACAGAGCTCGCGTCCAGGCCTGAGCTCTGAGCACGTGCTCTGCCCAGGCCACACCAGCGCCAGCTGGACCCCGGCCACGTGGGCGTGGTGGCGAGAGCCGGGTGGAGCTGCGGCAGTGACCGCTGCCCGCTGGCTTTTGGCGGCCCCGACAGTAATCGCCACTGTTAAGGGTTACCTTGTACATAAGCCGCTGCTGGTTTATTGAGATTTTTGTTTGCATTTTCAAGGGCCAGAGAGCTGTTCCTGCTGCCTTTCCCCTTTACACCCCATGTTTTGAAACTCTTGTGGGGTGCTTGGGATTGTGGGGGATATTTCTTGAGTGACCGAGTGCAAGGCCTTTAGAGGGGAAGAAGGACAAGGTGGCAGCGTGGCAGGAGGCTTGGGAAGTGCCCTCAAGGTGGGCAATGGGAAGATGAGTGGATTTTGCTAGCAGCAAGGAAGGACACACCCCCAGCCGAGTCCTCGAACAATTCACCGTGGGCTAATATCGAAAAACATGTCGATTCATCCACAGGAAAACAAACCTCCCAGTTAATCACTGGGCAGCAGCTGTGATAGACCAGCTGCCAAAGAGGAGCTCTAGACCACCACCAGCCAGAAGCGTGCCGTGACTTGCTGTGAGAGGGACACGGTTGAAGCCAGGACAACATCTCACACACAGGCTGGACCCCCAGCAACAGCGCCAGGGAGGGTGGGGAAGGAGGAACCTGATACACAGCTGGAAAGAGTGGAAGCCAGCTCAGCCATCTTGGAATGCAATTGGGACCCGCCTTAAGAAATTGAACGTGGAGATCCATAAGGCCCGAGGTGCTGTTCTTGGGCACCAGTCCAGAGAACCTGAAATCAACTCACAAGGCCATGTCCACACTGTGTACTGCAGGGCGACACACCATAGGCAGGACATGGGAACAGCCTCGGTGGCCGCTGATTGCTCACTGAATCACAACGAACTCTGTTGAAGCAATGGAGTACTATTCAGCCAGGAAAAAGGACGAAATGTTGCCATTGACAGCAAAGTGGAGGGAGTTAGAGGGAAAGATGCGAAGTAAAGCAAGCAGCTGTGACAGAGACTGATATGGGAGGTTGACAGTGGATGAAACAACAGAGCAAAATCCTCATAAAAACTCGTAGACAATAGTATACAAAGTGGGGGGGCTCTTAGGCGGGGGGAGAGAAGGAAGGGTCAAGGGATACCAGGGAAAACAAAGAATAAAAATAAATGAGACCAATTAAAACTGTTTTCCTTTAATTTTATGTGCATGGGGTTTCACAGCGAAGAAAATGCTAAAAACTGGCCAGACTCAGGCTCACAAACCAGCCTAACAAGACAGCCGGGCTTGGGGTGCTGAGCTGTGGGGAGGACCTCGGGACAAGAGCAGGGCGGGGAGGCTTGAGCAGACTCCTCTGGCCTCCACCACTCGGCCCTCTCTGGGGTGCTCCCCTTCTATGGGGGGTGGGGGGGTAGTCGGGCCCAGAAGGGACGGTCTGAGCTAGATGTGCCCTCAGCTCAAAATAACCCCAATGCCAACGTGGCCCATTTGGGGACCTCATAGGAGGTCCCCGAGGAGGCCGGACCTGCTCAGGGGCTGGCTGCAGGGAGCAGGCCAGTGCTGGCAGGGGCAGACCTGGGGGCTGATTCTGTGGGCAGAGGCCCGATCCTGGTATTTCTGGCACCGCAGTGATTCCGGAGTGACTCTGGAGATGGAGAGGGGACCCCAAGTGAGGCTGAGCTGACTTCTCACTCCACAGCTGCACTGATTGAATTTGACTGGGAAAGGTCAAAATGTAGCATTGTGTACACTCAGAGTAAATGGCATGACTGCCATATGGGTATTGTCTCGTTAAAAACACAATAATCCCAGGAAAGCAGGTATTACTGTCATCATGTTGGGGGAGACACTGAGCCCGAAGGGGTGCATGATCCAGTGACTCATCCTTTTAAGTTGGTGCGTGGACCCCCCTCCCCGGAAAGAGTGGTGGGGCCCGCCCTTCCCAACCAGGCATGGGAGGTGCCTGTGGCGGTTCAGTTGGCCTTAGCCTTCATTCTGAAGGGTTTCACCTAAACGCCTTTGTGGGAAGTTGACTTCATCCAAGGCATCCACTGTGCAGACCCATCAGGTGACCTTACCCTGCAGCCTGTGGCCAGCCACCAGCTGGGCCTTGGGGACCCATCCCATACCCTCCTCACCTGGGCCTTGGGGACCCTTCTCTGAGAGCACAGGGAAGCTGCTTCCCCTACAGGTGGGTGCGGGACCCCCAAGGAGTCTCCTGTAGGGGTGCGGGAC
>NW_004567115.1:50544804-50560974 GCF_000260355.1 Condylura cristata | reverse complement strand
GCCTCCCCGCGTCCCGGCTGGCCGGCGCCCCCAGCGCGGCCCCTGCGCCCCAAGGCTGTCTGGGCGCTGTGCTCTCCTTAGCCAAGGCGGAATAAACACAGTCAGCAAACATGTTCCTCCCTGGCAACGGCGATGTGCGCGGCCTAGAAAGCCCGTCGAGAAGGAGTGTCAAAGGCTGCTTGGGCCACACTGGCCAGCTTGCACCCGCAGCCCCCCAGGTCAGCCAGACACAGGCCCGCGCCTCCCTCCCTGTGGGCCTCCCCCGCCCAGCACCCCCACAGCGCCCCGCAGCTGCATTCCCGGGCTCCCTGCCTGCCGAGCGGGAGGGGGCCCCCACCTCGCAGGGGCGTGGGCCTCGTGGTCACCCACTGCCCACTGCTTCCTTGAACAGACTTGCTAAGTCATCTCCAGCTTAAAGTCCAGCGGGTCTGCTGACGGGGAGTCCCCACCAGCTGAGCTGGCCCCCAGCGGCTGACGGCCTCCCCTCCTGGGCCCTAACCTTGGCCTGACAGTTGGGTAGACTTGCCCCCAGCGTCACCTCTGCTTCTCTCTCCTGCTTGCTGGAATCTAACCCGTCAAGCTCTGTCCCTTCGGCTGGCCCACAAGGGCTGCCCCCGGGGTCCCTGGCCCCGAGACCTGTGGTCTGGTCTCATTCTGGCCCCTCCGCCTGGACACCAGCAGGGCTTGGGTTTCCTCAGCCCCCCCCCACCCCCCATCGGTGGGGTGGGGTGTCCATTGGCAGGGTGGAAGGGAGCCCACACAAGCCCGCCCCTCCCCCCTTCCCCAGCAGGGGGCAAAGACTTGGACAACAAGTCTAAGAAACAGCTCTTGTTTCTTATTGCTAACCAAGGGCCACCTTAGCCAAGTGTCCCCAGCACTAGGGAGGTGCCCAGGCTCAGAGGGTGGAGGGCAGTGGGAGTTGTGACAGTTGTTCAGCGCTGAGCTGGCCGTGAGGGCCCAACCTCTGAGACCAGGTCATCCCAGCCGGGAGGCTGAGCAAGGGCATCAGCACCCCTCCCTGGTGCCCCCCAGAACCTGGCTGGGGATCTGAGATCGAGTGCTTCGCAAGGAGCCATCCCAGAGCTCCATGAGCTGGAGGGGTCCCCGAGTGCTGGTCCCCATGACACCAGGGGGCATTGCTGGAGGGGCGGGAGCACTCACCCCCTGCAGGCCGGCTTCTCCGTGGCTGGGGAGCTGGCTGAGGCGGTGAGGCTGGGGGCCGGGCCTGGGCTCCTGCCCCCCGGCCTCTTTCCCCACTCTGGGGCGTTTCTCACAGCCTGGGGCCTCCGTCCCCAGAACGAGAGCCTGAGCAGGAAGTGGACGTTTCCGGTCCCGGGCATGGGCCAAGGAGCTGGTTCAGCACCGTGTCCACCACACTCTGGCTGAGCCAGTGGCAGGGCCGCGGGCGAGGCCTTGGCCTCTCCGCTCGTCTTCCTTCCTCAGATGTTCTTTGTTCTGCACGTGGGTGGAGAATCGTTCAGCTGAGCCGGGGCTGGGGCTGGGCCTGGGCCTCACCCTGCTGGCTCTGCCCACCCTGAAGGGCTGCTGCCGCCATCCTGGCCAAGCTGGGGCTGCAGTCCAGGTCCCGCCAGGGCAGGGAGGCAGCTGGGAAGACAAGCCTGGACGCCCAGGTCGCAGGGGGCGCAAGGGCCAGAGCCGACAAGTGTCCGAGAAGCTTTGGGGGCAGGAGTGGCCCCCCAGCCCCAAAGCAGAACTCCCCTCCCTTGGGGTTGATCGAGGTGGATTATTATTACTGAACAAGGTGAAGCTTCCTTTTCTTGTTCTTGTATTCCAACGTGGTAGGAACACACAGGCAGGCCGGGCCAGCCCAGGCGGGGACAAGGAGGTGGACCTCGTGCCAGTAGGTAGACACGTGTGTCCAGGTCTCCAGCTGAAGCCACTCCTTTACGTGACAAACGCTGCCCTGCGCCCTGCGGAGGAAAAGACAGGTCCACTCCCCACCCAGGCCCATTTGCCTGACCTTGAGCAGACTAACACCCCGCCGCTGCTGCAGAGGGGAGAGCGTGCCAGGAGGCTGCCCCTCCGCTCACGCGAGGCCCCAGGGACACACGTGGTGAGGGCTGAGGCCCTGGGGTGCAAGGGGCTGGTGCCAACAGCCACACCCGCCTTTGTCCACCAGGGCACATTTCCGAGCGCCACTCCCATGCAGACATTGCAGGGATTTCCTTCCCCCCGGCCCCCCCAAGCTGGGGAGCTTTTGCAGGGCAGGGAATAGGTGAACCCAAAACTTGAACGAAAGCAAAGCAGGGCTCCCCGGTGGTGCAAGGGGTTGAGACACAGCACTATGAAGCAATCTGCAGCCTCTGCTGCACTGTTACGAGTTCGATCCCCAGCCAGGGAGTGACCCACGTGGTGCAGCAGACCTCTCCTGGCCTGCCCGCTGCTCCCCTCAGCAGTGTTTTCTAGTCCATCTGCCTGTTCTGCTCCCCACTCTGTCTCTGGGGAAGCCTCTCACCCTCCGCACCTCTGGCCTGTCCCCCAGTCCTGTAGGCATAAATAAATCTTAAAAGAAAATCTGATATGCTTTGTTTTAATGCGGCAGACGACAGAACCTATGCAGAGCAGGCAGGTTTGGGGGTTCTGGGGTGTCCTCCCTGCTCTGTGACAGCTGTGTGAGATTATGAAGGGGACCCGCGGCAGGAAAGGGACACGCAGAGGCCGAGGTGATTGGGGCCCGTTGCTCACCCGAGAGTAGATTTACCTTTACAGTGTGGGGGATGAAGGGCCACGCAGGGTGGGCGTCCGTGTGGAGGGGCCTGGGTGTGCGTGTGCAGGAAGGGGGTTCATGCCCCAAGGGGGGCCTCTGTGTGGGGCAGTGTGTTCAGTGGCCAGTCCAGGCCCCCAGCGTGGGTACAGGAGCCGAGGCAGTGGCGATGTGGGGAGCGGGAGACCGGCTCAGTGAGGGGGTGGAGGGAACGAGGGAACGGGTGAGGGGGACCGGCCATGCTGCCCCCCATTAAAAGCAATGACCCCCGAGGTCTGACAGGTGAGAATATCCCCTTTTGTGTCTCTTTGCATCAAAAAGATAAACGCTGAACACCTCTTCATCTGCTCGTCATGGGGTTTTGAGTTCCTCCTCGGAGGTGCCCGCTCGAGGTTTTGAGGACGCACAGTCATTCATTCCGAGTATTTCCCCAGGGTTTTCAGCCTTGTTATTTTATGTCCAAACAGATTTATTTTTTTAAGAATTATATATTAATGCATACAGACCAGAGTGGGGGGTGGGGGTTGTGTGTGAGAGAGAAGATATTCAGCAGAGACAGAGTGGCGAGGCGGGGAGCAGAACAGGCAGACTGACTGAAGCGCACGGCTGAGGGGAGCAGTGGGCAGCAGAGGTCTGCAGCGCCCTGGGGCCACCCCCTGCCCCCCGATCACTCTGGTGCTGTGGTGGCTGCCAGGCTTCATAGAGCTGCGCTTAGCCCCCTCGGCCACCAGGGAGGCCCAGCTCTGTGGCCAGGCCTGCACCCTCCCCCCCTTTCTGGGCTGTTCTTGCAAAGCCCCTCCCAGCAGTTAAACTGGCTAATACCTGCCCTTGCTCCCTGCTGGGGGGTCTCACCCTGGCTGCTGCAGGGTGGTTGGGGGTGTCTTTCCAAATAGGTCTCCTGGGACTTTTCATTCAGTGTTGCATCATCTCTTCCGTCTGCTGCTCCGTGGTCCACAGGGCACAGGGCCCATCCTCAGAATATTGTCAGTGTGTGTGCTTTATCTATGCTCAAATATCTGTTACTGCACACTGGCCCTCATTCCTCCTTTTTAAAAACTTGATTGATTGATGTTGTATTCTGGCTTCAACCTTAAAATCAACTTGGGGATACCGGATACTTGATAATATTCACTTAGCTTGGATACATTTTCTTGGGGTTTCCCATGGCGGCAAATGAAGACAAAAGTGTTGCTCGACTTTTCAGGGGTCCAGAGCCTGAGCTGTCAGGCCAGAAGCTCGTGCTCTTCGCCACCCCTGGAAATCGCACCTGGGCGGTGTTCTGGGTCCAAGAGTGAGCTCAGCAGGTGTCCCGGGAAGTGATTTGCTGTTTGGGAAATGGAGGCTTCATTAGTTTCTCTGAAATGAAAGGTTACGACATGGACTTGGTCTCTGGCACGACTTCCTTGGGTCCAAGGTCATCCCAAGGACCCGGCAACTTTTCATAAAGGCATCCACCTGTGCCCTCTGGGATGGCCATGCCAGAAGGTGAGGTCACAGCACCAAGTGCAAGAATAATGTCCGCAGAACTGTGGCTACGCACATCCGGTCTCTTCCGCATCACGCCTGGCCATCGCAGTTAGCGTCCTTCTTACAGACATTAGTTTAGTACTTTAACTTCTGAATCTTTAGTTTTTAAATCGCAGCAGATATTAGCACATTCCTTTCCTTCCCATAGCTGGTTGGGGCCCCCCATTTTATCGAAGAAGGATACCAAAGTTCAGAGACTAAATGTCTTGCACTGGCCTGTGCAAGTGACAGGTGAGGACCGAAGGCGAGAAGCTGTCATCTGGGTTAGTCTGGGGGTGGAGCAGGAACCCCCCCCCCCCTTCCTGGGTGTCCTGAAGAGAAGAGAAAAGGCCAAGCGGCCAGCTGCTCAGGAGGGTTGTAGGAAGAAGTCAGAAGGTCATGCAACAGTTAAGGGTCCAAGACAGAGGCTGATCCCGCCAGACCCAGCTCAGGGCCGCCGGCCCCCGGTCAAGGTACAGCGCTGTGGATGACCAGTGGCGATGGAAGCACTGACTGATGCTTCTCAGGTCCAAGGTGAAAGGCCGTTCCACGCTTCTCCTCCACAACTGATCTACGAGTTGGAAGGAAGAAACCTGGAGCCATAAACTAGGAAAATGAAAGACAGGAAGGAAGGAAGAGAGGGAGGGAGAGAAGGGAGGGGGGAGAAGAGAAGGGAAATGAAGATGAAAGTGGCGTGTCCTGGTGAGCTTCGTGAGGAAGTGAGATGAATGAGCAGAGATTTAATTTAGATAAATGCAAGTAATACACTTGGAGCGAAACAGTAATCTGCACATATGTCAAAGAGAAGGCTCTAGAAAAACCCCGGGCGGACTACGAGCTATGAGCCTCATGGTCACCTCCGCAGGGGGGCGGAAGGTGCCTTGGTTGGAAGTGAGGAGGGATCCCCTAGAAAACACGGGGGGTGCAGCGGCTTCATACCACCTGCGTCTGGCCCTACTTTCACTGTGCAACAGGGATGTGGTCAGGACACTAAGCTGCGCTGAGGTGGAGGGCAGAACGCGGGCATCGTGCGGCTGAGGAGGCGAGGTCTCGAGGACTCCGCCAGGTCCCACCTTCACTTAAAGATGCCGAGAATGAGCTCCAGGTTTCTGCAGATGTGGAGACTCTCAGCCAGAAGAGAGTGCCCAGGCGGACACGCTGTGGCCTCCTGTGGTTCGGGGTTCTCTAGGCATACCGGACTTCTCAAATATTCAATATCTTTATTTTTACAAAGGATTTATTTATTTATGCATCAGAACTGGGACACAGGCCAGAGGTGCAGGGGTGGCGAGAGGCTTCACCAGAGACAGAGTGGGGAGCAGAACAGGGAGATTACGAAGTCCACTGCTGAGGGGAGCAGCGGGGAGACAGGAGAGGTCTGCTGCACCCTGGGGTCACTCCCTGGCTGGGGATCGAACTTGCACTGAGGCAGCAGCCGCAGCTTGCAGTGCTGAGCCCTAAGCCCTTGCACTGCCAGGGAGGCCCCCTGGGGGATCTTCGCCCTTCCTCTTGGGGCTCTCTCTGGCTCTCTGGCTCTCTGGCCTCTCTCTGGCTCCTCCTCTGCTAGCTGCCCCCCTCAGCCGTCTCCGTCTCCGAGTGACGCGGCCTCAGCCTCCGGCCCAGGTGCGCCCACTCACGCCCACAGCACACCCAGGTGCCCACACTCAGGCCCGTGTGCCCCGTGCCCAGCTCCCAAGCGCCCCCTGCAGTCAAGGCCGCAGGTGATGGCCAAGGGGACTCGTGGCACAAAGGCCTGGCCCGTTCCCGCTCCCTGCACACCCTCATGGGTCTCTGCAGGGCCTCTAAACGGCTCCCCTCAGCATCTCCGCGTTTCTTTCCATGTCTGGGATGCAGTTCACGTCAGAAATGCGAGAGCCGCTTTCCTAGTCCACCGGCCCTGGTTACATCACTGCCGCGGGTGCTGAGCCCCACCCCACCCCAGAGGGGGTGGGGAACATGGTACCTCCCTCCCACGTGGGAAGGAGATGGACACCCCAGCGTCACGAGGGCATTCACAGCTTTGGCTCCATCGGCTCTCCACAGGAGCCCGCCCGTGTTTTGAGCAGGAAGCTCTTGGTTCTGCACCCGTCTCCGCCCTGACGGCCTCGCTCGCTGTAGCAGATCACTTCCCCGAGTCCGAGCACAAGTGTGAGCTTGCAGACCGCAGATCCTGTTCACTTCCAAGGGGAGAGGCTTTTCTCTTTCTTATTTTAGTTGCACCTCTGCAAGAAGACAGGCCTCAGCAGAGCTGTGGTGATGGTCATTTGTGTCATCTGTAAACCAAACCACTGTGCTCTGTGCTGACAATTGCTCAATAAAAGTGGGAAACTGGGACCTCTCTGGTGGGGCAGCAGGTTAAAACGCAGCACTGTGAAGCTATCTGCAGCCACTGCAGCACGAGTTTGATCCCCGCCTGCCCTGGAGGTGACCCACAGGGCGCAGCAGACCTCTCCAGACCGGCCCGCTGCTCCCCTCAGCGGTGTGCTTCATGCCTGTCCTGCTCCCCACTCTGTCTCTGGCGAATCCTCTCACTGCCCCTGCACCTCTGGCCTGATCCCAGTTCTCTATGCATAAATAAATCGATCTTTTTTTTTTTTTTAAAGATTTATTTTATTTGTACATACAGAACTGGGGTACAGGCCAGAGGCTCAGGGGTGGTGAGAGGCTTCACCAGAGACAGAGTGGGGAGCAGAACAGGCAGATCAACGAAATACACTGCTGAGGGGAGCAGCGGGCGGGTCAGGAGAGGTCTGCCACGCCATGCGGTCACCTCCGGGGCAGGCGGGGGTTGAACTCATGCTGAAGTGGCTTTAGCTTCTCAGTGCTGTGCTTTAACCCGCTGCGCCACCAGGGAGGGCCAATAAATCGATCTTTAAGAAATAAAAGTAGGAAAACGCCAGTTTGTAATAATCAAGAACAAACGAGAAATGCTCCCATACGTTTCCAAACACCCCCGGGGCAGGAGCTGCTCTGATGGAAACCGAGGGTGGTCTGGTGACGGGGCCTGGGCTGGAGGGACATGGCCCCATCGCCAACGTGTAGCCACAACTGGACTATGGGGGTGACCCCCAGCTGGTCCTCCATCGCCTAGGTCCGGTGCGTTGGGTAGACACACTTCTAACGCATGAAGCGTTGCAAATGAGTTGCCCTGTCCTGCCCATAACACGCTCTTCAAGCCCAGAGACGCCATGTCCTTGCTGTGAAGCCTGGACAGCTTTGCCGCTGACACACACTCTGGAGGTAGTAACGGCCGTCGATGCAGTGGTGACTCTTTAGTTGAGGTGCAAACCGCCAGGAGGGCTGATGCCCAGGCCCTTTCTGGGTTGCATTTGCAGGGACTGAGGAATTGAGTCTGACAGTTAACTGCTTGTCCTTCCATCTCTGCATGGAAACTTTGACTGCATTCAGGTCACCGGTTGCGTGGGTGGGTGAAAGTCTTCATTGGGGCTTCGCCAGAGAGGCAAGCCGTTTGCAACAGAGATAGACTTTCAAGAAACGGAAAACTTGGCAAATAAATAGGAGCAAGGAGCCAGGCCAGGTCAGGGGAGTCCAAATTCTAGGCCCATAGACCTGGTCTTCCCTGAGCTGCAGATGGTATTTTTCTGCCCTGAGCTGCAGACCCTGCACACTTTACACCTGTCTTGCTGAACCCTCCAAATGTTCTCACCGAGAAAAAAACTGAGGCTCAGAGAGGTTGAGCAAAGTGGGAAAGTCACACAGGTAGTGAGAACCAGAGTTAGGTGTAACTTAGCTCCAAAGGCCAAAATATAGGACAAAGGGCTTTCAGGGCCACCAGTTTCGAGAGTCCACTCTGGGTCATGAGGAGGAAGAGGGTGGATCAGCCCACGCTTCAAGGGGCAGGAGAGGGGGGAAGGGGCTGGGTCTCAGCGGTGAGGAGTCACAGGTGCCGGGCCATAGGGTCCCAAAGGTGGGTGGCATGGATGAGGAAGACAGGCTGGAGGCAATTCCCACAGAGTTCAGGTGTGAAAGGGCGAGAAAGGAAGGGAAGATCAGAGACCAGGAAGGGGGTGGGGCAGGCCCTAGTGCAGAGACTCAAAGTTGGGGAGCAGGCAGCTGTGGGCTGTTTTCCTATTTTTTTTTCTTCAAGATATGTATTTATACACATAAGAGTTGGGGGACAGGCCAGAGGTGCGCGGATTGAGAAGACTCACCAGAGACAGAGTGGGGAGCAGAACAGGTGGATCCACGAAGTCCACTGCTGAGGGGCGCAAGGGAGACAGGAGAGGTCTGCCGCGCCACGTGGGTCAGCCCCAGGCTGGGGATCGAACTCCGGTCAACAGTGCCACGGCTTCCTAGGGCTGAGACTTAGCAAAGTCCGGCGGGGCGGTGCTGTGTCCATAGACGAATCCCGATGGACCGTTTGGGTCACGGTTCCCACCTCATTGCCAACAAAAGGACCTTCTTCCGCGGCCAGGGCCCTGGACGCAGTCCCCACACGCGGCACCTGTCAGTCCCCCCAGCCGGCGCCCCAAGGAGGTTTCCTGAGCAGGCTCGTGGTGCCGCGGCCCACAGACCTGGCGTGCGCGGGACACGGCTGTGCTGCGGGAGAAGCTGGTGGCTGAGGGGTGCTGACGGCAGCAAGACCGGCCCGCCATGGTCTCAGCACCGCGGGGAAGAAGCCTCCACACCGAGGGGCCCGTGGCCGGCAGGCGGAGCCGACTTTGTGAGGGCCTGAGGCCTGGCCTGCCAGGCACCGGCGTCCTGCTGTGTTTCTCCACTGGCTGTCGCGAGAATTTTGGGAATACCCCACGAAAGTGGGGCCCCGAAGTCCAGCGCTGCTGAGCGGAGGCGCCCATCATGCTGGCTGGATCCCGCAGAATCCTCCGGAGGGTGGTGGGGGGAGCAGGCGCCGTGAAAGCAGAGGGCAGAGACGTGGCAGGCAGCACTGGCACATGTGGGTGCCCGCAGTGCTCCACAAAAACCGAAGTTGGGGTGAAGGAGGTTTCTGAAATGGCCACGAGAGCCTCTGTGCAAGGCGGTGAGGGGTGCCTGCACCCCGCCTGCAGCCGTGAGTCTCCCCTGCTTTCGCAGCGCTGCCTCGAGCCTCAGTGGGTGATCCGGCCTGTCCGTGACCTGTAGTCACCCAAGACGCGAAATCAGAAGGCATCTCGCTGCCAGGGTTAGAGGACCCCAGGATCACCATGAGCTCCAGCTGCCTGGCCCACGTGGGCCCCTCCCACACAGCCCTCAGCCTCCACCCACCCGCCGCTCTCATGCAAGGAACTTAATTTCTTCCGAGAAAAAGGGGCCCCTGGTGACGCTGTGCTCGAGGCTGTATCTACTTTATCCCTAGCGCGGCCTGCCTGTCTGCGAGGGCTCTGGTGAGTCATCACTGCAGATTTCACTGACGTAGCCCTGGCCCTGAGAGCAGGCTTGCCAAGAACGTGCCAGGCAATGTGCCAGGCCAGAGGGACCGCGTCTATGTGGCTGAGCAGAGTGGAAGGTCGTGTGGAAGTCGGTCACGGGCGCTGCTTCATGGTTTACCAAAAATAAATTAATATGCTGCAGATTAGGTGCAGTATGTTTGTACAGCTGGATTGGCTACTACTGATATCATCCCCACAAAAAAGGGCATTGTTGTTTTAAGTGAAGTGTATTTGAAAATAAAGTGAGATGAAAACTAAAAAAAAAAAAAAAATGATTCAAAAGCCTGGAGTCTCCAGGCCAAGGGCAATTCCTGAAAGCACTCTCAAAGCAGTCATTGCTGGAGTACTGTAGTTTTTACTTTTTTGTGGCAAAGATTCCTTCTCTTTTCTTTCCTTTTCCAAACTGTTCAACACTAGAAACCAGTATCTCAAAGACTGCACATCCTAGGAATTCCCTGTAGGGCCTAAGTACCTGGAGCTGGTGTTAAAAAGATCATTAAGAGCAGAAGATCCTTCATTCCCTGGAGTTCCTAGTAATTTGTATTTAAAGACTGCGACTCTAGCAGAGTTAATATTTACAGTGAGGTAATACATTATTTGCATGGACCCCAGACACCAAAACATCTATAAATTCACACATACTTAACCTCCTTCTGCTCCTGCCTTTCTTTGCTTATGAAGTCAACTCAAGAGCTAGTCTATTATCAGACAGAATGTTCTCACAGTAATTTCACCCACAAGTCCTCTTAAAGGGAAATAAAAAATGAGGGACTTGATAAATTCTCTCTTTGCAGATTTTCAGAAGTGTTCCTGAGTAAGGTAAATGGTAAAAATGTGAAAGAAAAATAAATTACTACTGTGTTGTCCTTTGGCATTAGATACAAATTGTAGTGGAGGAAATGGATTCCAGGGGATGAAAAGGTTCTGCAGAATGTAACAGGTTATTCCTACAGATTGCCAGGGACAAAATATCTGCATAGTCTGTCATGAGCAAAGCTAATCTAATAGGTGATTTAGTGTAAAATGAGATGCATTCATTAACCTGAATTGACAAATTACACTTTGCTCAAGAATTCTTAAGCAAGGGTTCTTAGCCTAGTCCTCAAATTCTGCACCTATGTCTTCTGTACCACGTGCAGCAACTCAGAAACGGAAGTACTGATTGCCTGAGTGTCTGGGAGTCTCGGGCCCATTGAGATTCCACCCCAGGCTTAATCCAACTCGGGCTCCATGAGCCGCTCACATTTTGGGGAAGTAGCCAAGAGACTCTTTTACTATAGAGCAATGAGGAACTGAATGTAAGAGTAACAAAAGGCCTCTTGGTATTGAAGAAGCAAATCAATATAAAAACAAGTGGAGTTCACTATAAACATCACGTGGATGTGTTAGCATAATCATGCATCAGAGCTAAGAAGTATCCATCAACTGATAACGGATAAATAAAATGTGGTAGATTCATACAGTAAAATACAATGCAGCCATAAAGGTAAACAAGTACTGATCCTTACTACTAACATGAGTACCAGTCACCAGCATCAGACAGGAAAGGGATTCTCACTACAGGTCTTACAAACACTAAGCAATAATAGAGCCTATTATCAGTAACTTTACGCCAACAAACTCAATCATTTAGTTGAGACTGGACAAACTTCTTGAATAACTTACCAAAATGGTCATGGGATAATTGGAAAAAATGAATATCCTTCTGTTTTAAGGCTTGAATTTATTATAAACAATCTCACAAAGGAAACAACAGGTTCTTATTATTGTACTGGTGAATTCTATCAAACTTTAAGAAATAACTTTCTGAAAATAGAGCAGGAAACATTTCTAACTCATGAGTCAACATAGCCCTAACACCAAAACTCAACAAACATTAAAAAAGAAAATTACAGGGCCCTGATGGCACAGCCGGTTAAAGCACAGCACTAAGAAGCTAAAGCCACTTCCGCATGAGTTTGATCCCCGCCTGCCCCGGAGGAGATCCACATGGCCTGGCAGACCTCTCCTGACCTGCCTGCTACTCCCCTCAGCAGTGGACTTCATCTACCTGTTCTGCTCCCCACTCTGTGTGTGGTGAATCCTCTCACCATCCCTGCACCTCTGGCCTGTACCCAGTTCTGTATCCATAAATAAATCAATCTTTAAAAAAAAAAAAAAAGAAAATTACAGATCGATATCCTTCATGAATATAGACCCAGGAATCCTCAATACGATACTGGCTAATCAAATTGGCTAAGCAATTTATAGAAATGGTAAATTACACAGCCAAGTATATTTTAAGTTTGGTTATATGAGGGTGAGTCTTTTATAAATGTGTCCCGTCATCTTGGTTTTTTGTGTACGCTATTATATTGAACTGTGTTTTGCCTATTTTGAATGTTATGCTGTGAAGACTCTGGATTCTGTTACATACCTCTGAAGGGTGTTGTGGTGTTGTTGTATTAGCATGTACTTAACATGTTTGGATTTGGACTGCAAATTCTGTCTCTTAGGCAACAGCTGCACTCTCAGTTCAGTCCATTTATCTTCAGCTGGTTTGCTTCACATCTGGCTGGCATGTGTGGATCAGAAGTCAGCCACAGATTTATGCAATTACACAGACATGGGGCTCCCTTTTCAGGCACTTGCATTTCTGGGTAGTGGCTGCTCCAGTCCTACTGCCTCTTCAGACCAGAAATCTGCAAGTTTTCTTTGGAGTTTCAGTTTTGTCTGGTTTGCTGTTTTAGCAGGGCAACCATCTATCCTGATTCACCGTGAACTGAGGGTTTTTCTGGAATTGAAACTTTTAGTGCTAAAATGGAAACATACCTGGAAAAACCCAGGATTGTTTTTGTTGTTCTTGTCTTCCAGAATCTGCCTGTCTTGGGTCACTTCCCAGTGTTTTCAAGTCCTGGTTTTTGTCTCTTGTCCATTTTAGAGTTGTTATCTGTAGAGTCAGTTTCACTGGGAGTTTCCTCAGTCCTTATCAGAAGCAAATCTCCCTCCAATCACTCTTACCTGATGTCCCACAGCAAACCTTCCCGTCTTTCCTTTTCTCCATCCAATGATTTTTATCAGTACCCTCCCTTTTTCTCTCCTGAGGCACCTTCCAAGTCACCCCTTACGCTGTAAACTTCTGCATGCTCCCTGAAACCCCTACCCCAGAAGGTGGTTGAGGGTGGATCAGTGATGGAGTTCAGTCAATACTAGGAAGAAATTAGTGTCTGCAAGGTTTGGCTCTTTCGTGATCTCATCTGGCCATTATCACAGTTCTGCCTAGTAGGCATGACCCTCTCCTTCTAGGCAAAGATGCCCAAGAGTCAGGGAAGTTCTTACCCAACATCACAAGCGGAGTGGGGCTTCCTGTTCTGATACCATGCTCCACCTCTGCCCCCCTTTACCACCCACTGGGGGTCTAGCACAACAACCCCAGATACTTTCGACATTTCTAGCATCTTGAACTCTATCTCCATGGTTCCTAACTGGCTTCCTGCTTATCACCAGGATTTCTGACATGAATCCCTCATTTTGCATCTGGGAGCTTTCCCATCACACACAAAAGGACTGGCTGCCCCATGCCTGCTGCTTCTGGGGTAGGATCAGTCCTCATGCTACACAGGAAAGGACTTCCAGAAACACACACTCAAATCCTGCCGCCCACATTGCCAGCACCCACCGTGGGAAACTCTGCCAGGCGGACAACTGGCTTTTTCTTTAATGTAGCCAGTTAAATGACCTTGCAGACATGACAGCAAAGAGAGGTGTTCCTGGGGAGTTTACCAGCAAGAGTTAGGAAGAGAAGTTTCACTGGGAAAGCCTCTCCAGAGGCATCTAATTCTGCCGTTTCTTCTCAGCAGCAGGCTGGATGTGTCCTGAGGGATTTGAGAATTTGCCACAAGGGAGTAAGTACAGATTCAAGGGGGATGTTTAAGAAGAACCGCGCAAAAACAGCACCCACAGGTGGAAGTCGGTGCTAAGTCTGACTTCTCTGTTCCAGGAGAGGTCTTGAGGCCCTTGCCCACATTTCATTGCCGACATTTTCAGACACACAGGAAAGGGGGGGCTGTGAAGTAAAATCCCACATACGGCACCCAGGTTCTGTCAGGAGCGTTTTCTGTCCTGGTTTTAGCAGCTTTTTCTCCATCTCTCCGATCCTCGGGTCACTTCTCAGTTCAGCAGTTTTCATGTAATTAAAAGCAAATTATAGACTTCGATGCCCCGGAACATTTTCAGCTCTCGTTCTCTCTCTCCTCAGACCACAGAGCCTGCAAGTCTTCACAGCTGTTATGTTTCTGCCTCCCTCTCTAATGGCCTCTTTCGCTTATAGAGGGGCCCCTGGGCGCCTCCCTTTGGGCACCCATGGGCCCTTGGCCCCCACCACTGCGAGGTGCTGAGAGGGAGGCCGGGGCCGGGGCCCCCTGGAAGGCCTCTGTGACTCCGTGCACACACAGCACCACCCCCAAGCACCTGCCCACAGCACACCCCCCCCCATCCCAGCCGGTAGGTCCACCATTGGCTCAGGCGGCTTAAACACGGACCTTGGCTCCTTGGCTTTTGAACAGTCGGCAGGGAAAGAAGCCATGAGGGAGCAGCAGCTCGGGCTCCTGGGGATCTCCACTCTGGCGCCCTCAGCAGCCTCCTCCGCCGGAGCCCCCCGGAACCCCTCCGCTGTAGTGACGCGGCCCATACCTCAGCTCCAGGCCCAGGTGCGCCCACTCACCACACCCAGGGCTCCACCACGAGGCCGTGCCGGCTCCCAAGCGCCTCCTGCATCGGGGCAGCAGGTGGTGGCCACGAGTCCAGAGGCTTAAAGCCTGACCAGTTCCCTTCCCCACGCCCCCAGCCTCCCCACGCTCACCCCCTGCACACAGCCACATGCCACACAACCCCCCACCACACACATACCCCCATGCCTACCCCCACATACATACATATAAGTGGGTGACTGATCTTCAGGTAATTTATGTCTCAGGTACACGTTTTCTTTTCATTCCCTCCTATCCCTCCCCCTTCCTCCCCCCTCCCTGTTGTCCCCTGAGCACTCACGGCGTTTAGCAGCGTCAGCTCGTTTTTGTGAGTATGTCACTCCACCAGGTCTCCTGCTACCGCTCCGCAGTGTGCTCCCCTGGCTGGCCTCTGCTCCGTGTCCTGGCAGGTGTGGACGGCGCTTCAGCATACGGGTAAGACCATCTCTGAGGGGGTCTCGGTCGTATGGTATTTCCACTTTTAGTTTTTTTTTTTTTTTTAAAGATTTATTTATGCACACAGAGCTGGGGTACAGGCCAGAGGTGCAGGGGTGGTGAGAGGATCCACCAGAGACAGAGTGGGGAGCAGAACAGGACGACTGACCAATACGCTGCTGAGGGGGGCAGCAGGCGGGTCAGGAGAGGTCTGCCCGCCCTGGGGTCACCTCCGGGGCAGGCGGGGATCTAACTCGCAGTGAAGCGGCTTCAGCTTCTCAGTGCTGTGCTGTAACCCGCTGCGCCTGCATGCAGGGCCCTGCGCGTGTTGTTTTTTAAGCCAATCAGGTCACTTTCCGAATAGCTGCCCTGTCCACTTCCCCACCCACAGCCCTGGGGGCTCTTCCTCTGCACCCCTCGGCGCTGGCTGGGGGAGAGGGCTTTGAATGGTGAGGCTCTCCCGGGTGTGCGATGTTTTAACCTGCATACGTTCCTGTAGGAAGCGACGACGAACCCCTGTCCACGCATCTGTCCGCCTCCTGGTCTCCTCTTTGGGGCGCTGTCCAGGGCGCCATGAGCAAAGTCGGCGGGCAGGTTTGCCCTGGCCGTCCCGGACCTCCGCAGCCGCCCTTCCTCTCCCTCATCTGACAGGCGCCTGGCCGCCGTGATGAGCAAGATGGACGTTCACTCTGGGTTTGATATGAGAGGAAGTGCCAGTGAGGCTGCGGCTGGCATCACGGGTGTGAGGCGCCAGAGCCACGTGCGTGTCTCCGGAGGGCTCGACAACCGCAACCTTTTCAAAGCCCAAAAATAAAAGTCAAGGGCTCTCCCTGGTGGCGTGACGGGGTAAAGCACCGCATTATGAAGTCGCAGCCACTGCAGCGCGAGTTCGATTCCCCGCCAGGGAGGTGACCCAAGTGGCACGGCAGACCTCCCCTGACCCGCCCGCGGCTCCCCTCAGCAGTGGACTTCATCCATCTGCTTGTCCTGCTCCCCGCTCTGTCTCTGGTGAAGCCTCTCACCCACCACACCTCTGGCCTGTACCCCAGTTCTGTGAGCATGAATAAACCTTTAAAAATAAATAAAAGTCAATACACACATGAGGATTGTCAGCCCACGAGCGCTCTGGGGGATCTTTAGCTGAATTCTAAAGATTCGTCTCGGACACGGACGGCACCCGAGCCTGGTTGATGGCCCCCCGCTCCCCATCTCGATGCTGGCCCTGCCCAGACGCCCGCCAGCAGAGAGGGAAGTCACTCGCCCGGGGCTGGGCTCATCTGAGCACTGATTGGCCTCGCACGAGCAGAGACACGACCCTCCTAGTCAGAGCAATACTGAGCCACCTCCAAGGCTCAATAAGCCGAGCGGGGTGAAGTCGGGGGCACGTGGA
>NW_004567115.1:50536991-50543349 GCF_000260355.1 Condylura cristata | reverse complement strand
CAAGCTCAAGAGAGAAAGCGCATCACGGGCTCGAGCTGACCTGGTGCTGGGGGAAGGCTCAGCGCAGCGGGGGTGGCCCCGTGAGCCCCCGAGGCTGGGACTCCTTGCACAGCCGACAGCTGTGCCCCCCCAGGCTCCTGCCACCACCGTTTTCTTTAAAATCCAACAGCGTGCGGGCCTCTGCCACGCTCTGGTCGTGGAGTGTGGCCCCCGACATGCGGAGGCGTCCCTGGTGCGGGCTGGGCGCGGGCTGGGCTTCCCACCTGCATCCTTTGCGACAAAGTCCTGCTCGTCCCGTCTGGGGACCTGTCTGCCCCTGTCCTGAGGCCCTCCCGCCTTCCTCTCCTCCTGCTTTGCCGTCAGACAATGACCTGCTCTTGTTCCCACTTCCCGGGCACGAATTAGTCCTTTTATGTTGTTGTTAAAGATGGATTCATTTATGCGCACAGAGCTGGGGGACAGGCCAGAGGCTCAGGGACGGTGAGAGGCTTCACCAGAGACAGAGCGGGGAGCAGAACAGGCCAACTGATGAAGTCCACTGCTGAGGGGAGCAGCGGGCGGTCAGGAGAGGTCTGCCGCGCCATGTGGGGGTCACGTCCGGGGCGCACTGAAGGGGCTGCTGCCTACTCTCACTGCTGCGCCCCAACCCACTGCACCCCAACCCGCTGCGCCACCAGGGAGGGCCGCAATTAGTCCTTTTAAGTGAATGAAAACTGATACACCCTTTGAGAATCTGTTCCAATTTCTGTTGTACGAGCTTTAGAGGAGGGAGGCCAAACAAGAACGCAGGGAAACGCTATCTCCAGGTTTGGCACAGACTTTTGGGGGGGAACACAGGCCACTGCCTCAGGGTTCACCTGCAGAGGGGGCTCGAGGCCCAGGCAGAGGAAGCATGGAGGATGGAGGGCCGTCTGCGCGGGTCCAGGCTGCGGCTCTGTGCTCCGTGCCCATGGGCCCCCTCGGAACTCGGGAGGAGGGGGCACCCAGAGACGCAAGGTGGTGTCGCTTGAGGTGACCCAGGATTGTTTGGATGGCTCCCCGACTTATTCCAAACCATGAATAATTTAGGGTTGCACTGCAAGTCTATTCAACAAACCTCTGCCTTTGACTGCCCTGGAGACGTGTAATAAAGCGCCTGGCGCTGAGTCTGGGCTTAAGTGTCCAAGAAATGCCAGTGAAGCGGCCCGAGCCTGCGCGAGAGCTTGACTGGAACCTGCATAAATACTGCCTCAGAGTCACAGCCGGGAAGCGGTGCAGCATCCACACTCTGGAGGCACATTTTTAGCAACAGCAGAGGGGCCGGGTAATGACCCCATTTAGAGCAGCCATTTAGTACCATAAATACATTTCCTCAAATAAATCTGCTATCACCCCAGGGCTGACGCAACAGCTGGCTGAGTGACTGGCCCTAAATGCTCAGAGCCCTGCCGTGTCCAGCCGCAGATGAAGAAATACAACCGGCCCATCCTTTCGGGGGATGATTGCAACAAATGAGAAGAGAAATGGGGAGAAGCTTCACGCGGAAGCCAGCACCGGCTTCCCAGGCTGCTGCCTGCAAGGAATCGTAACAACTACTGCAGGAAAAATCAGCCACAGTTGAGACCCAGACAAGCGTTACTCAAGTATTTTTGAGAGGGCGAAAGAAAAACGTCGAGCTTCTCATCCGATAGCCATCCCAGCGACGGTGGACAGTGGGCGCTGGCCAGGGCTAGTGGGCGGCGGGGGATGGGCCAACTGGCTTAAATCCTTCATGGTCTCCCCTTGACTTTTAGGATAAATTCAAGTTCTTTAGGAGAGCAGAAGACACCCCCTGGTCCAACCGCCTCCTCCTCACCACCAGTCTTCCCTCGTCTGCTCTGAACCCCCAGAATCCGCAGCGGTATCTCCGTTCTTTAGAGGAGTCTCTCCTCGTCCACCCCCACCATGGCATTGCATGCCTCCCTGCTGCCAGGCTGTCTCCCTGCTGCGGGGTTTTCTCGGGGTGACCAGCCACATTTCCGAGCACCTGGAAGGTGCTGGAAAAAAGGCTCTTTGCCCCTAGGAGGTAGCAGGTGCTTAGCTGCTGCCATAGTCAGGCCGACCTTGACCTCAGCCCTCCTGGCCTTGGAGTGGGGACCAGGCGAGGCCCAGGTGCCAGTGTCCCCAAGGTTCCCCAGGTCAGCCCTCCAGCTACTAAGAGGGGACTAGGGAGCGGAGCCCAGGTCGCAGAGTCCGGAGCCCTTGTTTGTCAAGGCCGCGTGGACCACGTGAAAACGCGACAGACGTGCGGCTGGGAGACATCTTTCTGGGTGTGATTTCTGGAGAGGGAGGGAGGGGAGACATCTGTGTTCACACATACGGGGTCTAGGCTCGGTCGCAGAAGGTGCCTGGGGGTGCAGAGGGGCGGGGCGAGAGGGCTGCTCTCTCTCCTCGACATCTTGCCCCTTGACTTCTTGTCGGCTCATTCCTCCGTTTTGGGGGCAAATAATTACAGATGATCAGGGTGGATGCGAAGGACTTCACTGTCTTAAACTACAAGCGGTAAGTCCACTCGCCCTGGTATGCTGCTCAGGCAGGAGAGCAGAGCCACAGTGGTGGTCACTCTGGGTGGACACATCTGAGGGCAGGGGGTTGCTTTGGGGGGGGTCTTCAACATTTCTCTCACCATCTTCTCTTTCTCAGAGCTGTTAGGTCTTGAATACATGCAGAATTTCCTGTCTGCAGGAACTTGGATCTTGAGGTTGAATAAATTGCTCCATTGGGGTTTTGAAGAGCCCCCAAGGTCCCGAGGTGGCTCTAAGGCAGGGCCTCCTGGTGGTGCCAGTGGGCACAGGGCGGGCTCTCTACTGACCCGGGAGACAGAGAAGAGTCCGGAGCCCTCAGCTTTTTCAGGCTTTAATGCTCTTTCTGCATCGACTACTGGGGGGCGAGCCCAAGGCTGGTAAGGCAGGGAGGTGGGGGAGGGGAGTTGCTGGCGGCTTCCCAGGCCCCGGGGAATCATTTTTTAAAGATTTATTTATTTATGCACACAGAACTGGGACACAGGCCAGAGGTGCAGGGGTGGCGAGAGGCTTCACCAGAGACAGAGTGGGGAGCAGAACAGGGAGATTACGAAGTCCCCTGCTGAGGGGAGCAGCGGGGAGACAGGAGAGGTCTGCTGCACCCTGGGGTCACTCCCTGGCTGGGGATCGAACTTGCACTGAGGCAGCAGCCGCAGCTTGCAGTGCTGAGCCCTAAGCCCTTGCACTGCCAGGGAGGCCCCCTGGGGGATCTTCGCCCTTCCTCTTGGGGCTCTCTGGTCTCTCTGGCCTCTCTCTGGCTCCTCCTCTGCTAGCTGCTCCCCTCAGCCGTCTCTGTCTCCGAGTGACGCGGCCTCAGCCTCCGGCCCAGGTGCGCCCACTCACGCCCACAGCACACCCAGGTGCCCACACTCAGGCCCGTGGGCCCCGCGCCCAGCTGCCCCCTGCAGTCAAGGCCACAGGTGATGGCCAAGGGGACTCGTGGCACAAAGGCCTGGCCCGTTCCCGCTCCCCACCTCAGCCACAGCTGTTTTCTCTATTCACTTGGGGTCACTTAACGCCTGAGGTGGGCCCACAGAGCTGCCTTTTAAATTGTTTCTTCCGTAGCAGAGACCGACGCTGGGGTTTCAGAGCAGACGCCGGACTTCGCACACGCCCGCTCAGCGCCCATGTCCTACCAAGCTCTCCTGACACCATCACACGCGGCCTCACAGTGGCCCTGGGTGTGCTCTGGGCTTCTCCAAGTAGTTGCTGGGGTGCATCTGCGCTCTCTTACATCATAGTGAAGTCAGCTCTGTGAGAGCTCTGGCTGCGGCCCAGAACCACTCCTAGCTCGCTCAAGAGAAGGTCAGGTGCTGTACTGAGAGCAGCCCGTCCCAGCGGCCTGCCTCGGTTTCCAGACACGTTCTTTTTTTTTTACATCATTTTGTGCATTTTTCCACCTCAACTGTAATCCCCTTGGGCTTCCCATCACCAAATCACCCATGTGCCCTCACCACAGTCCAGTGCATTTCCCTCCCTGCACTGTCCAGTGCATTTCCCTCCCTGCACTGTTTTTGATCCCACTTCCCACTCCTCCACCCCCATAAATTGTCTCTGGTATATAACTGTTCATTATTATCATGATTATTATTTTCTCGCCTGGTCCATTATACTCCTGCTATGAGCGAAACCATCCAGTATTTTCCTTTTCTTTCTGGCTTATTTCACTAAGCAGACTTCCTTCCAGCTCCATCCATGTTGCTGTAAAAGGCATGTGTTTCTTTTTTTTGGTTGCTGGGTAATACTCCATTGGGCATATGTACCACATCTTTTTCATCCAGTCATCCACTTTTGGGTATTTGGACTGTTTCCATGTCTTTCCAATTGTGAATAGAGCAGCAATAAACATGGGGTGCAGGTATCTTTTTGAATCAGTGTTATTGTGTCCTTTGGGTTCAACAGTTTAAGGAACCTGCAAACAGTTTTCCATAGTGGTTGTACTAGTTTGCATTCCCACCAGCAGTGCATTCCACATCCTCGCCAACATTTGTTGTTGCTAGTTTTTTGGAGATGTGCCGTTGTCACTGGGGTGAGGTGGTATCTCTTTGTGGTTTTAATTTGCATCTCCCTATTACGAGTGATGTTGAACATTTTTTCATATGCTTGTTGGCCATCTGCATTTCCTCTTTGGAGAAGTCTTTTTAGCTCTCCTGCCCATTTTTTGATGGGGTGGTTTATTTTTCTTGAGTTTCATCAGTTTTCCGTAAATGTTTGTGATCAATCCTTTATTGCTAGTTTTGTGTGAGAAATTTTTTTCTACTCAGTGGGCTGTCTGTCTGTCTTTTGTAATGTCTCTTTTAGAAGCTCTTTTACTTGCTGTAGTCCCATCTGTTTTTCTTTGCCTTCACTATCGTTGCATTGGGTGCTCTGTCTTTAAAGATGTCGCTGCAGTATGTCATGTAGTGTTTGGCCCATCTTTGCTTCCAGGTATTTTATGGTTTCCAGACTCATTCTGAATCAGCGCTCCTCAACAATGTGTTCTCTGTGTGAGGGTCTCGCTGCATCCTCCCAGACAACACTGACCACTTACCTCCTCAGGCCGGCCGCTGCCGTCGCCTCCCCCTGCGATGCCTTAGCCAGAATCCCGGCTCCTGGCCCTGGGCTGTTCGTGGCAGACGCGCTCAGGCCGGCTCCCGGCTACCTGGCGTGCAGGTGCCGCCTGCTCTTCCCTCATACGCAGCACGTCCACCCCAGGTGCTGGACGCTGGACTCGCCGCTCAGAAAGCTGATTTCTCTTGTTTTCACATCACCGTGAACAACTTTGCATTTGGTAACAGAACCTGGGGCCACGGGTCCTCGGGCTCCCTCCTCATCCCGTGAGGTTGGTTAGGGCTGGCGCTGGGAAAGGGGGATTGTCCTAGGCTCTGGGGCGGGCACCCGCCTGCCCAGCCGGGAATGGGCCGTGACCTCTGCGCCTCACACCTACTGTGCCTGCTGGGGCCACTCCGGCCCGTCCCGCCTCTCTGCCACGTCGTGCTTTGCCTGGACACGGAAGTTCCCGTGCCCAGGGGGCGGCATGCAGGGAGCTGGGCGGCATGCGGGGAGCTGAGCGGATGCTCCTCTCCCTGCCCCTCCCCACTCCCCACAGTCTGTCTCTTCCTCTAAGTTCACCTACTTCTGGCTGCAGTAAATTGCGCCTTTGCTTGCCCATTTTCCTGAATAGCTTGTGAGGTACTTGACAGCGAGGACGCTCCGCTCTGTCTCTGATTGCCTTACCCCTCACATGTCTGGCACATGTCACAGGTGCTCAGCCTCAAGGTACCTGTGCAGGAGAAATGGGTGTAAGAGTGGGTGGCTGGCTGGCTGGGTGAGTGGCTGGCTGGCTGGCTGGCTGGCTGGCTGGCTGGGTGGGTGCATGAAAAGTGGGCGATGGATCGAATGATGATGGCGGGAGGGTGGAGAGAAGATGCACAGTCTCGAATCACTTTTTCTTAGCCTTCAGCTAAGGCCGGTAGAAATACTTGAGCCGACAGTCTCTCCAACAGTCCTGCCAAAGCAGGGCCCCAGGGCCACTTGGCAAGAGACGCTGACTGGGTCTGGCCCCAGCTCGGTGGGCTGGTGGCCACAGAAACCGCAGCCGCCGCCCGCGTAGCCGCTGCTCTTAATCCGAGGGCCAGAGCGACAGTCGCACAAAACCGCGGGAAGGGCTGGGGTGAGCGGCCAGGCCCGCCAGAGGGTCGCCCTGTGCGGGGGACGCAGGGGGTGAGCCAGGCCTTGCCTGAGGTTAGAAGCTGGGCGTCTGGAGACCTCGGGAAGGACATCTGCTCGCCCGTGGCAATGACAGGCCAGGCGCGCAGCCCCCCGCCGCTCTGGCCCTC
>NW_004567115.1:50534863-50536891 GCF_000260355.1 Condylura cristata | reverse complement strand
CCGCCCCCCCCGCCACGGCGCACCAGGGCGTCCTGGCAGGAACCCCGTCCCATCCACTGTCCCCAGTAGCCGATACCTGGGGTGGCTCCTACGGCCGAAAGCCAGCCCCGCGGAATCGGGGTGTCCGGGTTGCGCGACTGCATGAGGGTGCGCGGCAGCCCCCCCCCCCAGCCCGCCGCGGGGACTTGCAGGTGTTTCTCTTCACCAACCTCTGCAAAGCAGCAGCGGCAGGTCCGCCCAGTGTTCCTGTGACCACGCGGGCGCCTCGTTTGCTTTTTTCCTAATAATCTCATCCTTTCACACGTGAAAACAGGGTCTGCAGGTCCATGTGTCACATGGCCGCAGGTCCATCCCCTTCCTGCTAAAACCGGCCGCCGTCCGCGCGCCCTCCACGCCAAGCGGCCCGAGGAGCGGCGGTTTGCAAAACCCACAACGTCCGCAGAGCGCAACCGCGAGGCCGGCCTGCACCCGTGTGGGCTCCCCGACCGGCCCCGGCTCCCGGCTGAGCAGAGGGGAGCAGGCGGGGAGCCCCGCCCGCACCCCCGGCCTGCACGCCCGGCCCTGCCGCTGCCCCGATTTCCTCATCTGTTAACGGGAAATCAGCCAGCACGGAGTGAGCCAAGATTAATGTTTAGAGGGATTTACTCAGGAAAGAGCCCAGGTCATCCTAGATGGAGGCCTTTTCATTGCCATTTGCGTCGTGGGTGGAGACAATCCCCATTTCCCTCCCTGAAAGCACCTTTGCGGTTGCAGTTTCCAGCTTTGCAGCCACAAAGCCAGCACCCGAGAGCAGGCAGGCAGAGCACCCAGTGGGGGTGAGGTGGCCGGGGGTGGGAGTCTGATGAGCTGCTGGTCTGGCAAAGTTAGCCAGACAAATTATTTAAGCCTCAGGTCCCTTACCTGTTGGCCAAGGGGCTGACTGCGCCTACATGGTAGCGAGGGTGAGGGGCACCGACAAAGCCCCCACTGGGAGGTACTCAAGATTTATTTATTTATGCATGCAGAACTGGGGTACAGGCCAGAGGTGCAGGGGCAGTGAGAGGCTTCACCAGAGACAGAGTGGGGAGCAGCACAGGCCGACTGACTGACATACACTGCTGAGGGGAGCAGCCGGGAGACAGGAGAGGTCTGCTGCGCCCTGTGGGCCACTCCCTGGCCGGGGATCGAACTTGTGCTGCAGGGGCTGCGGGTAGTTTCACGGTGCTGAGACTGAACTCACCGCGCTTCCGGGAGGCCACCAGCCTCATTTGCTGTAGGCTTCCTGCTGCCCTCCAGGCCCCGCAAGGGCCTTTGACACAGCTTCCCACCCACCACCTGTGCAAGGCCCCCTTCTCTCCAGATGCTCTGGCCACCTCCCTTCCCCGACACAGCCGCGCCCTGCCCCACATCTGCTGTGAGCATCTTGCATCGTCTTCCTTGGGGTTACACTGCTGAAGAGCAAAGCTCTTTGTCTGAGCTCTGTCTCCCAGGTCCTGGAGCAGGAGCAGAAGCCTGAATCAACCAGCCGGGGGCCCCACCCCGGATGTCTGCCCTGGACCAGGGCTCGGGAAACCCGGAGGACCTCCAGACGCTTAGTTGTGACTGCAGCACCCTGCAGTGCGAAGCCGGGGATCACTGGAAGCCCAGGCTCCTGCGCCTGCCCAAGGCAGCTGCTAACATCTGGTTTGGCCCATGGCTCCGAGAACAGGACCGGCTCGTCTACTTATCCCGAAAGGTTTATTTGCCCCCAACTGGCCACAAAGGTATTTCCAGCTCCAGAGCCCTGCCAGAACCTTGCTGCTCTCTGTCCAGAGTGTGGGCCGTACCACCTCTACTCAGCCAGCCTGGATCACATCTCTTAGTCGGCCCGGGTCACCTCTCTCAGCAGGCCCGGGTCACCCTCTCAGACGGCCCGGGTCACCTCTCTCAGACGGCCCGGTCACCTCTCTCAGCAGGCCTGGATCACCTCTCTCAGCCGGCCTGGGTCACCTCTCAGATGGCCTGGATCACCTCTCAGACGGCCTGGATCACCTCTCTCAGCCGGCCTGG
>NW_004567115.1:50533930-50534552 GCF_000260355.1 Condylura cristata | reverse complement strand
ACCTCTCAGATGGCCCGGATCACCTCTCTTAGTAGGCCTGGATCACCTCTCTCAGCTGACCTGGGTCACCTCTCAGACGGCCCGGATCACCTCTCTCAGATGGCCCGGATCACCTCTCTCAGACGGCCCGGGTCACCTCTCTCAGACGGCCTGGGTCACCTCTCTCAGCAGGCCTGGGTCACCTCTCTCAGACGGCCCGGGTCACCTCTCTCAGCAGGCCCGGGTCACCTCTCTCAGACGGCCCGGGTCACCTCTCTCAGCAGGCCTGGATCACCTCTCTCAGCCGGCCTGGGTCACCTCTCAGCCGGCCTGGGTCACCTCTCAGATGGCCTGGATCACCTCTCAGATGGCCTGGGTCACCTCTCTCAGCCGGCCTGGATCACCTCTCAGCAGGCCTGGATCACCTCTCTCAGCCGGCCTGGGTCACCTCTCAGACGGCCCGGACCACCTCTCTCAGCAGGCCCGGATCACCTCTCTCAGCCAGCCCGGGTCACCTCTCTCAGCAGGCCCGGGTCACCTCTCTCAGATGGCCTGGATCACCTCTCTTAGCAGGCCTGGATCACCTCTCTCAGCCGGCCTGGGTCACCTCTCTCAGCCGGCCTGGGTGACCTCTCAGACAGCC
>NW_004567115.1:50531226-50533830 GCF_000260355.1 Condylura cristata | reverse complement strand
TGGATCACCTCTCTCAGCTGGCCTGGGTCACCTCTCAGACGGCCTGGATCACCTCTCTCAGCCAGCCTGGATCACCTCTCTCAGCTGGCCTGGGTGACCTCTCAGACGGCCCGGATCACCTCTCTCAGCTGACCTGGGTCACCTCTCTCAGACGGCCCGGGTCACCTCTCTCAGCCGGCCCGGGTCACCTCTCTCAGCAGGCCCGGGTCACCTCTCTCACACGGCCCGGGTCACCTCTCAGCAGGCTGGCGTGGACTCAGCTGCCGGGGGTAGCAAGATTCACACACACGTGGTGACTGCTGTGCAGAGCAGCTAATTCGGAGTGGCTTCTTGGGGAACAGTGAGGCCCCTGGCACCAGAGGCTTCCTAGGGTTTGAGGTTGGCTGTGCCGGGCTGGCTGGTGGCCCCAGCATTGGGTCTGGGGGGCGTCTCTCTGACTCGGGGTCTGGTTTTAGATGAATGTCTCCGTCGCTGACGACGTGGTAGTAATTTGGTTTCCTTCTGGCTGGATTTCACCTCTGCCTGAAATGTAGCCAGGAGAGAGCCCCCGGGTCTGGGGGTGGGGCTCCCTCCTTCCAGCCTGGGGGCCGTGGGGCTCTTTTCCTCTGCCAGGAGCCCTCACCCCCTCCTGTTTCTTGGCGTGCTCTTGCTTACGCCATCTTCATGGCCTCTGCCCCTGGGGGGAGCCCCGCGGAGCAGGGCCCGCACCTTCCGGCTCTGCTTGGCCAGCAGGAAGCGCTCCCGGGTGTCATTCCCATCGCCAAGCGAAGGCAGGAGCGGGTACGCGAAAGGCAAAATGGAGACCGACTGGGAAACTCCCCGGCAGACGAAACCCCTTCGCCATGTAAGTGGACGGCGGCCAGTTTACCTCGTGAACAGAAGTGAGGCTGGATTTGTGTTATTTCTTCTAGAAGCCCCTGCCAGGTACAAAAGAAGCATCAGCCATCGCCCTCAGCAGGGTGGAGGGCGGCCCCTTGAGCCTTCCGTTCCTCCGCAGCTGGAAGAGCCTGTGGCAAAAATAACCGGTGTAACGAGGACGAGGGCAAGCGACTCCTGTCCCCACGCTCCAGCCCTCAGTACACCCCCGCTGAGGTTCCCGGAACGAGAACTGCGCTTACAGGCACGCTGAGCGCTCACGGGCTGCATTATTGACTCGGTGGTTTTAGTTTTGCTATTTCTGGATTCTTGACAGAGGTTCTGGTGTCCAACTCCCACCACAGAAACCTCCTCAGTCGCCCTGACAGGGGATCGTTACCTGTCCAAACACTTCTGGATGGAGCGCCTGGCCTCACAGAGAAGCAGGTTCCAGGCCGTTTTAAGGAAAAGGTTTCAACACACGACTAACCACCTGCCTATAGTTTTTAATGCCCGACGGACTGGGCTCAGCAGCTGGACCACGGTGCTGCAGTTTGGGTTCACCTGGCAGGAACCCCCCATCCGCTGGCTCTGCTGTGGGGGGCTGTCAGGCCCCCTGCCCGCTCCGGGCGGTGCTAGCTTCCTGGGGCCCTGCGGCCGGGAGTGAGGGAGCCGGGAGCTCGGGCCCTGGCGAGGGGTCACGCCCCACACAGGTCTGCTCTTCAGTGCGGCCTCAACCAAACCAAACAAACAGCCCATTGTGGATTATGTTTTCACACCACAGCGTCCTGTCTCGGAGCTGGCAGGAGGCTTCACGCCCGCCCGGCTTTGTCCATGTGGCTTCCACGGCGGAGAAGCCCAGTTCTGCACAAAAACTCTCCCTCCCCAGATACAATGCAGTCAGGCTTCACCCCAACTCCTTGCTGAGGGTGGAGAAAATAACAGCAGGAGGGCCAGAGCTTCTAGAACTCTCGGTCCTCACTTAGTACTGGCACGGCCTGGGTCTCTTTCATTTTAATTAACCCAGTGAGCCAAGTGAGCCAGCCTCTACCTTTCAAAGGAATCTGAGGGCGACTGTCCTGCCAGGTCCCCACCGAGTCCCTGTGACACTCGAACGCGGGCCAGGCTCTTGTGTAGGATGAGGAAGTCCGAGAGGAATAAAGATTATAGGGGAACAGCTACCTTTCTGTTCAAGGTCTTGTTTTGCGTCCCTGAAATCTCAGATGCAGCTAGTACAATAAGGTCCTGTTGCAGAAAGAGCTGGCCCTTTATCACCACTTAAAATCTAATTAATCCATATTGAAGCACAAAGATTTCTGTTGTGTTTTAGGGTGAGGGGTCACAGAGCCCTCTTTGTTCATCCTTAGACTTATAACCAGCAAGCATTGGGGATATAATTTTACCAAGCAAATTGGAAGGTAACAGATCAAATCCTTATCAGAAAGCCTAACTCATAGTTTTAACAGAGTCCTTCATCCTTTACATGAAACACTATATTTGGGAAGAACAAACACGCGCTTCAGAGTGCCCGGAGAGGCCACCACCGCAGCTTATATTCCGGCCGTGTAGCTGCGAGGCCCCCACACGCCCGGCGGCCGGGGAGAGGGCAGCGTCCACTGGGCGGAACACGCCTCTGCCATGGCCCTGGGCTTCAGAGTGATTATGCAACTTGTTGGACTTTTATTATCGCTGCTGGGATGGGTCTCGTCCATTATCACAACTTACCTGCCCCAGTGGAAAAACCGCAAC
>NW_004567115.1:50525521-50530740 GCF_000260355.1 Condylura cristata | reverse complement strand
CCGGGCCCCTCTGGCCTCGGGCCGCTATGCCGCGCCAGAAATGCCAACTCGGTGCCCATAGCTGAGTGGAACCGCCTGTCTAAAGTAAGGCGTTGACGAGACTGGAGACATCCTGCCACGTCCGCTGTGATCAATGGGTCTTTGTTGGGAAACTGCGTCTGGGCTGCTCACGCTGTCTCCTTCCGTGACCCCTGTTCTGCTCTCGAACCCCTCCCCCGGCCCCTCGCGAGGCTGCAGGAGTAAGGGCGAGGTAAATCTTGCATCTAACAGGATGCTGCTAAGCGTCACACAGGTAGGAGCCAGGCATTTCATCGCTGCCGCCACTCAACACCCCAAATCTTCAGCTTTCCTGTCACCTTTGTTTAGAAGAGGTTTTGGGGGTTCTTGTGGGCAGCCGGGTGTGATAGTAACTAGTTTCCTAACAGACAAAAAAAAAAAAAAAAAAGGTCTTCTAAGCCGCCTGCATTAGCGCAGACACACGTAGGCCCTGGGGAGTGACCCCCACACGCAGGCCGGTCGCTGAGCAGGGGCGGCGGGCGGTGGCGGGGTTGGGGCTCCCCAGCACAGCACGGCGCACTCAGCACCTGCCAGCCTCCTCTCTCCTCCAAAGGCTGAATAGCCAAGAGAGAACCCCCTAAAACTGTTTTTGCTCAATAGCAGGTAGAGGCAGCTCATTCGCCCTAAGACAACTTTTCTTTGTTCAATAGAAAGGGACAGGCTGGGGACTGGGGCTTTCGTGCCGACCCCACCTCGGCGAGTCCCGGCGCCAGCGTCCTGTTGCTCAACACCTCTGTGGCACGGAAAGCCTGTTAGGCCAAGGAAAACACACGTGTTGACGCACACGTGCGCGACCTTGGCAGGAAGGCTCGCAGGCGAGCACACCCTGGCGTCCTGGGTCCGCGGCCTTTGCGAAGGGCGGTGGGAAAGATGGCTGACTCGAGTCTCCGGAGATTTCTGGTGACAGTGCTCTCTCTGGCTAAGAAACAGCTGTCTGGAAACTGTTTTGAAAAGCGGCAACACCCTCCCTGACAGGCTGCACAGACCGGAGTGAGGTGGGAGCAGGCCGGGGAGCTGCAGCACAGCTGTTGAGGAAGCCCCACGCACGGAGACCGCAGTTCTCGGGTGCGAGGCAGGTGGGGGGCGTGGAAGGCATCGGCCCTTCACGAGGACAGGAGACGCGCTACCCCTGGCGTCGGTCCGATGACACACCGCGCAGACAAAGCCAGCCCACAGGACACGGGCCTGACCTTGGCCACACCTCGGCATAACTGGTTTGCAGAATCATTTCCCCATCCTCTCCTGAAGCCTGTTCAATATGGAATCAAACAATGTCAACTCTGGCAGGGATCCTCCTGGATACACACGAGAAAGCATGAGGTGGGAACGCCAGGGCTGCACTTTTCATCCAGGACAGGTGCGAGCCTGCCTGGCACTCGCAGGGCTTGCCGATGGCTCTCGCGTGCAGCGCAGTGGCACAGTGGGCTGGAATTTCATTGTCTCTGCTGGGGTGGGTCTTATCCTGCCTCACCAACTACCTGCCCCAGTGGAAAAACCGCAACCTGGAGTTAAATGAAATGGAGATCTGGACCCAGGGACTCTGGCAGACCTGCGTCGTCCAGGAGGAAGGTGGGAGGCAGTGCAAGGCCTTCGACTCCTTCCTGGCCCTGCCTGCCGAGCTCAGGATCTCCAGGGTCTTGATGTTCCTGTCCGACGGGCTGGGGCTCCTGGGCCTGCTGGTCTCTGGCCTCGGCCTGGACTGCCTGAGACTCGCGGCGGGGCAGCAGGCTCGGAAGAAGCGGCTGCTGGCCTGGGGGGGCGGCCTGCTCTGGACAGCGGGCCTGGCGGTGCTGGTGCCCGTCTCGTGGGTGGCCCACAGCACCGTGCGGGAGTTCTGGGACGAGACCCTCCCTGCCATCGTGCCTCGGTGGGAGTTCGGGGAGGCCCTGTTTCTCGGCTGGTCCGCCGGGTTCCTCCTGCTCCTCGGAGGCTGTCTGCTGGGCTGCTCCGGCCGGGCCCCTCTGGCCTCGGGCCGCTATGCCGCGCCAGAAATGCAGCCTCACTGCCAACGCCTGCAGATGAAAAGCACCCCGCCGAGGCTCTGAGCCAGGAGGGTCAGCGGTGTCCCCTTCCACCTTCAGAGACAGACGAGGCTACAGGGCCCCTTTCCCTCTGCTGGCGATTTTCAAAGTGCATCTTTCTCCCTCCACGGGCTACTAGCTTCTTGAACAAGAATTTCTAAGACGGTAAGCTACTTGCATTTTCTGCTCTGAGCAAAAACAGTCAAGACTTAATAGTAATACTGCTCACTGCAGCAGATGAGTTTTCCCAACTCGGAAGCAGATTCCAGGACAGCGCAGACCGGTAAACGAGACATTCTCTTAGGCCTTACATGTCCTTGATGGTGTTATGACAGCGACGAATCATCTCGGCAAGGGGAAGTGTCACTGCTGATCGCTACTTCTCTCAAGTGTCCAAGCTCGCCTACTATCCGAAAACTTAGACAGTCTCCCTGAATATTTATTTGACATGCACATCCCATTATACGGACAAGAAAAATGGCTGGCTCCGTGAAAGCGTGGGAGGTGAGTCACGCCTGACGCAGCACGTCCTGTGACGGGAGACCTCGGTCCAAGGGGCTTCTCAGCCGCCGTCCGGCCGCGCCTCTCCTCTGCTGCCCGGGGGGCGGGGGGGCCGGGCAGGGGGGCCGTGGGTTTGGGAAGTCACATGACGGCACCTGCACCACCGTGCTTTGGGCTCCGGTGCCGGGCGCCCGCCGTCCTGCCCACCCTGGCCCCCCCCCCGCCCCAGAAGCCCTGGCACCGAGGCCCCGCGTCTGGGGCACAGAGCCTGGGCAGGTGACTGGCCTGGGCCCTCCGGTGCCCGCCTCGCCCAGTGGAGACCCTTCTGCATTTTCAAAACCAGCAATACGCACTGTCCAGCCCAGAGCGCTCCTCGGGCCGGGGGCATTCTTTGCGGAAGATTTTATATTTGCTCTGGACGTGACTCAAGTAAACTTTTGTGTCTGTGCCAATCAAGGAAATTAACTGAACGATAAAGGACACTGAAGTAGAGTATCAGGCAGTAAGTATCTGTTACAAAAAAAAAAAAAAAAATTCCCACCCCCACACAAAAACTGCAGAAACCAAAGTGAATCTATGTGGTGTATTTGCATACTTTTACAAACATGACAAATGACAACAGAAACATATTCAGAATTTAACCTGATTAAATATTTAGTTCAGTCCTGAGCTTTTGATATTTAATACAATATAACGTAGTAACAAAAAAAGATTTTAAATTGATTTGACTCGCAGGCTACAGAGATTCAGCTCAGCGTTGTTCATTTGGCCAGCAATATCCTTTGTGTACCTATAACAGATTCTGATATACAAAATTGTAGTAACATACTGATAATTCAGACTGGAGAACTAAATATTACATTCTTTTTACCCTGTGCAGAATAAACTCTACCTTTAAAAAATAGTATTTATAATATTAAAATTCTTATTTGTCCGTATGGTTTTGTGATGAAGTTATTAAAATGCTCTGTCATTGTGAATCATTGGGGTTAGTACAAATACGAGAGTTCTGTTAAAAGCTGCCTGTAAATACATAACACTATTGCTGATTTTTAAAGTGTGGGAAAGAGTTATATGAAGATGAGCTTGTCTCTCATGTTAGAAGTGAGAAAGTTTGTGTCATAAAACCAAAAGCATCTCGGGCACGCTGCTAACACTATCAGGCTGAGGCAGATGTTGTTCTTTTATACTCGTGTGAAACTTTTCGTGTTACAGAAAGCTAACAGCTCATCTGGTGAAGATGTGTAAAGCTGTAAATACGCCGATATTGCCTCTTCTATGTCAGACATTTAAAAATGGCCAGAACCGAACTATATATTAAACAGAACATAAATAAGACCGTAAATAAATAAATGAAGAAAATAAAATCGTACGGTACAACTACACATAATTCTATAAACATTTCATGGTCAAACTAAGAAGCTGGAAACAGCTGACCTTCATTTGATTCTACATTAAATAAACTCCTTTCACATTTGACCTTGACGAGGACGAACGATACTCTCTCTAGTTCTCCTTAGTCATCCGACAGCCTCGCAGGTCTGCGCCGGGCCGACTCAACAGGCTGATTTTTGTTCAAAGTAGTGTCATGTCCAGTTACAACTTCAAAGACATTTGAATATAAGCGACGGGACACGGAGGAAAAACACAAAGTTCTAGGCTCAGAAATGGCTTCATCTGCATTTTGATTCCCACCAAGTGGACGCTCCGAAACACGGATACTTACTTTCAGGAAAGTGAGCTCGTGCTGCTGAGGGTTCGAGCTTAGGAACAGAAGCTGAGCCCCACCCCGCCCCGACGCAGCCCCCAACCCGTCCCAAGGCCCTGCTCCTTTAAAACGATTTCTGCGTCTCAAAAGTTTTGGTTTAACTCGCCACCTAAGGTGACTAACCCAAAACGACCTGTTTCAGTACAGCTGACCGAGCTCTAAGTAGCGTGCAAACCCCACTGGCACCACCGACCTCAGAAGCCTCAAGGCTGCAGACACCCGCTGGCAGAGACACCCGGGGATCTGTTTCCTCCCAGAAGTGTCCGGGTCAAGTCAGCTCAACGGGGGGTCACTTTAAGTCTCCAGACTTGTTTCTCTAGACTTTTCTTTCTTTCTTTCTTTCTTTTTTTTTAAACAGATGACTTAGCTTACACTCAAGTCAATCATCTCTCCAGGCACACTCTTCTGTCTCCCAACTCCTTCCCATAAGTAGAGCTAGGATCCCCTAAAATAACAACTGGGAAAAATCTCTAGCAAGCATCAGCAATCTGCGCAGCGACTGTTTTGCAGTTTCGGCCCCTGGTTCCATCGGACGCTGCTGCTCAGTTCCCGGCTCCCGGGGCTGCACAGCCCACCCCAGAAGGCGGGGCCGGCGCCGCCCCCCCGCACCCCTGCGCCTGGGGTGAGGCACTCCCGGTGCCAGCCCCAAGCCGCACGTGCACCGCTGGGGCGCCCTGGTGTGTCTCGGGGTGCCTGTCTTCCCCTCCCCCGCCGCTCCCCCTCACTGTCAGGAATCACAAGCCCCCAGCGTGGCCAGGAGGCCGCTCCTTCACATTCTTACCTTCGGCGCGGCCATTCTGTTTTGGTTTTCTTTAGACCAGAGGGAAAGGAGGGAAAGTGCTCTGGCTGCGGCTGGCACCCCCGCAGGCCAG
>NW_004567115.1:50519187-50525055 GCF_000260355.1 Condylura cristata | reverse complement strand
ACGGGGGGACCCAGGCCTCTGGCCCCTCCCAGGGGCCCAGGCTGAGCGTGTCTCAGCCAGGCCGGGACAGTCAAGAGGGTCCACACCCGGGCGGCGGCCCCAGGACCGCGCGGAAACTACTCAAGTCAAGGGCAGCTGGTGGGCGCCGGGCTGGTCCCGGGCAGGCCCTGGCGGCCCCCCAGCGAGTCTGACTGTTCTCCGGGCAGGAGGTGCAGGGAGGCTGGGAGGGATGGGTGCGGGTGGCGGCTGCACGCACAGCTGAGGACCTAAGGCCTGGGCGGAGGGTGAGACAGGCGAGAAGCAAGCGCGGGCGGCACCGCCTAAGGCCCAGGGGAAGGCTAGAGGAGAAGAGGAAGCGCTGGCCGGCCGCTGGCCCGAGCTCCCCCGCAAGGCCCTGCAGGGCGGCCGCAGCCCGGGGCCTGGGCCCGAGCACCGTCGCCAACGGGCTTCTCGACCTCACGGCGCGTTCTGGACTCGACGTCGCTGCCGGTGTGCAGGCCCGCGATACGTCGCACGAAGGTCCCTGAATCTAACTGTCCAGGACCCGTGGGAAGACCCGGGCGCACAGGCCTCCTGGCTCCGGGCCCCGCCCGCTCCCAGCCAACGGCCGACGCCGTCAGCGGGCGGCACGGGGAGGGCACGGGGACGCCTATCTCGCTGGACGTGGGGTTTCAGCAGGGCTGGCTGGGGGCCTCGCAAGGGGACCACGGGCTCACCACCCCGGAGCGCTACGGCACCCAGGCGCGGCCTTCTGTAGAGCAGCGAGGGGTTCGTGAGCACAGCAGAGCCAGGGAACCCTAACTCCTGTCAACTGTCACACTGACCTAACGGGACCATCTGGTCGCCCCATTTCTCGAGGGCTCCCCTTCCGGGCCTCGCCGCCACGGCCCCCCACGCAGCCCCCGCAGCTCTGCGCGGGGAGAGCCGCACGGGTCACCTGCGGCGCCGCCTACCTGAAGGACTGCACCTGCTGGGGGATGTTCCGGCTCTGCTCCCGGAGCCGACACGCGTCCTTGGACACTCGCCTCATGAGCTTCTCGGCGCTCAGGCCTTGCTTCTGCTCCTCCCTTGACTGCTCAGCCTGGACAGGGGTGCAAACAGACAGACGTGACCCCGGGAGTCCTGCAGTCGGCAGGGCGCCAGGGCAGCGGCGCAGGTGGCCGGCGGGGGGCGGGGCGGGGGGCCCCGGGCCAGCTCACGCTGCCCGGCGTTCTCCACATTGCCGGGGCCGCTTTCCAAGGCCGCACCGGGCCGTCTTGGTCACCTGGAACCCGAGAGCCCGCGAAGAGGAAACTGACAACGATTCACCGCTGAACCAAGGAGCAGGGACTGCTGTGGACGCTGCGGTCCCGTTTCCCTCAGCCTCGTGCTCGTCACTTTCTGTCATCGGCCGTTTCGTGTTTCAAATTCGTTTTTTTCATGCTCTACCCGTTTGCCGAGGCCACACAGGTCCAGTCCCGCAAGAGCTGTGGGGTCACGCCTGCAGGCGGAGGCCGCCCCCCCACCCCGGCCCGTGACCTGCAGCCTCAACCCGGGGCTTCTTTCGGTCTGCTCTGTTTTCGGGTTCCCCGTGACCGGCCCGTCGGCGTCGGCGTCCTGGGGCTTGTTTCGCTGGGCGCCACCCCCTCCGGTCCCATCCCTGCGCTCCTGTGGCAGCGGCACTGGCCTCCATCGTGCAAATGACCCATTTTCCTCATCGACTCGTCCACCGTCGGGCACTTCGCTGGTCTCCGTACCTTGGCTACTCACACGGTGCCGTGTGAACCACCCCAGAGCCCCTCGGGACGCGCGTCTGCGCCATCTGGGCCGACAGCGAGGAGGGGAACGGCTGGCTTGTGAGGAGCGGGGCCGGCACGGGGCGAGCGCGTCAGTGAGGCTTCCAGGCCAGCGGCCCGGGTCGGATCGCGGCTGCGGTGCTGCAGTGGGTGCAGGAAGGGGTCTGCTGGGTTTACAGGGACTCTGGGCCCAAGGTTGCCCCGTCTCTGAAGCTGGAAACAGACACGGGTTCCCGGTGGACAAAATGAGCAGGTGGCCTCGGGCCTCAGCCTCGTCGGCCCTGAAGAACTTGCCGTGGGGTCTGGACCCTTCCCGCTTCCACCTGTCTGCACTAAGGGCTCCTTTGATGTAGAAGGAAAACAAGAGTCACCCCAAAGCCCCACAGACTTTTAATCTGCGGAAATCAGCACCTGCAGAAACCCGAGGACGCCGTAAAGAAAGCTGATTAAAGGAAACACCTGCAGCAACGGTGGCGTTGTGAGGCCGCCAGCTGGGAACGAGGGCCGAGGCCCGTCTCCTCCCTCAGTGTGGTCACACGCACTGCCTGCGTCTGCCCACCCCAAGATCACTGAGTTTGTGGGGGGCAGGGCAGGCGCCCCCACTCTGGCTGACGCTACACGCACCGGCCACGCTCCCAGGGACCTGCTGAGAGGCCTCCGGCAGCTCCCCGGTCCTCAGGCCTCGGTGGCTCTCGACACCTCTGCTGCGGTCAAGTTCAAGTCCAGCTGTCTGGAGGGCACAGATCAGGGGCCAGAGATACAGAAACCCAAGGATGGGAAGGGCAGGCCCACGTCCTTAGCCGAGTCTCCAGTCTGTATTTCTGACAGGTCGCTCTTCATTCCGTGTGGCGTGGACTTCCGGACATGACCGGGATCCAGTGTCCACCTTGCCACGGGCCCTCCTTTCCCAGCTTCACTGACCGGCGCCCCCTCCTCTGTGCCCGCTGACCCACGGCCTCCGTCCAGCGCACACAGCCACGTGGCGGCTGGCCGGGCTCCCTGCTCACCGCCGGGTCTCCCCTCCTCCGCCAGCCACTGCCGACGCGCCCGGGCACTTTGGCAGCTTAACAGATCCGGATTCCCGCAGGGCAAGCGCGGGGCTTTCTCCGCAGAGAATCGTGGCCATTCTCTGTCCTCTGGCCTCCACCGCTCACGTCAACCTCCACGAAGAGCCACGTGGCCCTGCTGGGAGTGACACAGCGCAGCGCATTCCAGGGACGGTCGGGAGCGCACGGTACTGACTCTTCCCCGTGGGGCTGGCCACCTGTTCTTGCCGCGTGTTGCTAGAGCCACAGGCCCGTGTACATCTGTTGTTGGTGCTCCTGTGCCAAGTGGCAGACCTGGGTGGCGGTGAGGGGCTCCGGGCCCCCACCCCCGGCCCAGGGGAAGTTAGTGTGTTCTCCCACGAATTCAGGAGCTTTGCTGTTTCTCCCATGGGGCTTTCCCTACACTGTACTACATGGTTTTTGTTAAATGTGTTCCTTGCTACTTGATGATCACTCCCGCTACGGTGAGTCACATCTCAAATTCTCCGGCTGCTTCTGGCAGAGCGACGCAGCAGACTTTTCTGCGTCGTTCTGCTTAGCATCTCGCTCAGCGCCTATCTGTAACGCGCACAGGGTAGCGCGCACAGGTGGTTTCAGGCGATGACGTGTCACCTGCAAGCGACGACACTTCACCTCCTCCTTTCCAGTCTCTCTGCGGCTGCTTTTCTGGTGCCCTGCAGCCCCGGCCACAGCTCCCGAGACACCCTGGGCAGAAGGGAACGGTCCCTCTTGTCTGACTCAGAAGGGAGCGGGTGCAACCTTCTCCCGGGTGGGCACACCCGTGGCCTGGAGCTCTACAGGATAACCAAGCCCCACCGCCTCCTCACCTCCTGCGAGTTTTAAACAAGAATAGGGACTGACTTTCTCAATCCTGCCCCTGCACATTTTGAGTTGAGCTAGATTTCCCCCCCGAAGTCTGGTAAAGTGCTTAACTGGATGGTCAAGTATATCACCTTTTGCTACATTGCTGAATCCTACTTACTGATATTTTGGCCTGGGCTCTGACATCTATGTGCGTAACGAAGCTGACCTGTGATTTTCCTGATAATATCTTCATCCGGTTTTACGGCTAGGGATGTGCGTTGTAACAACGGATTGTGGACGGCTCTTTTTAATCACTGCTTTCTTCAACAACAGGTGGAGCGCTTTGAATCCTCCTTCCCCTTCTTTCATCAGTTCTGATATTCTTCATTTTCCGAGCTGTTTGTCCAAATTGTGTGCGTGTTTTTGACGGTACCTATCTTTTAAATGTCTAATTTATCTGCAGTTCCGTATCTCCTTACTTTTTTTATTTTGGGTCTTCTTTGTGGATCTTGCCCAAGTTTCCTTTATCTTTTATAGGTTTTTCTGAAGTACCGAGTTTCTGCATGATGGAGCTTCTCCACGCAGCAGAGACGAGACAGTCCAGCCATTTACAGGCGGCTCTTAGCAATCGCGAGCAAGCAAGGAAAAGCCCCAGTGTTTGAATAAATCGTGGCTCCTGGAGTCTTGTTTCATGGCAAACTATAAAGCAACAAGCAGCAAGGATCCCTGACCGCCAAAGTCCTGTGACTCCATCACTGCTCAGCGCCCGGCGTGAGAGACCCGGTCAGGGTAGAGAGCCGGGCTGCTCCACACCGAGAACTCAGCTGGGCTCGCACGTGCCGCTGCGCTAAGCCCAGAGGCTCAGCAGCGACAAGCCGGGCGAGGCCAGGAGGCGGCGGCCAGTGGCCCGCGGCCCCGCTGTGACCCCGCTCCTTTCCTGCCGGGGTCCTCCGCCTGCTGGGCCTCTTCACACCTCCCCACTGCTCCCAGGACCGTGCAGCAGCACCTCGTCCAGGAAACCAGCCCGGTCTGGTCGGGCGGGGCAGCCCCGGCCCTCACTGCCGCGCTCTGGCGGTGCTGTCAACGGTCAGCTCCCCGCGCACGGCCGCGCCGAGGCCGGGTGTGTGCGCCCAGCTGCGGGCAGCCACCGCCCGCGTACACTTCCCAGGAGAGCCGCCAGCCGCCCGGCGAGGACTAGAGGTGCGAGGCGACGCGGCAGCTGTTACGCAGGCCGGCCAGCGTCAAACTCGACAGGAGGGAAAACCACACGGGGCGAGGGAGACGTGCAGGCTCCGGGCCAGACGTCCTGCGTGCAGGCGGCGCTCAGCCCGTGTCTGGTCTCCACCCAAATGAGCTGAGAGGAAATAATGTCGTGGCCTTGGTACAACGTCAGCTACGTGGGACGTCAGCGTCCGGGCCGCTCCTGGGCTCGGACACGCACACCTACGCCAAACCCAGCCGGCTCCGTAGACGTGCAGGCCCTTGAGAATCTGGCCACGTTCAGGCAGCAGGACTGAGAGTCCCCCAAAAGGCCGACTTCCCACCAGTGCCTTTACCCCGGCTGGTGAGGCCAGTCGTCCGCTGAAAGGCCAGGCAGCCCCGACGGGACGGCGTCACTCTTAAAGGACGGAGAGGACGGAAGTCCAGGCGCTTGCAAGTCAGCGCCGCTCTGACAGCTGACGCCCTGGCTGAAACAGAAAAGTTCCTTGTGCAGCCTTTAAGCACAAGTTGTCAGTTCTGCTAACAGCTGAGGGGGGCTGCTGGCCAGGCCGGCGGGGACAGCCCACGCCACCAGGCCCCTGGCGGTGGGCTGCTCGTGGCCATGTCCTGGGCCACACACAGGCCAGCAGCAACGAAAAGAAAAGCGTTCAAGATTCCAGAGTGAGGATCGGGAGGGGGGTACGGGGGGGCGGCGGGCTGAGCACCAGGGCCCTGAGGTACCTGCTTCTCCGCCTGCCTGAGCAGCTTCTGGAAGCGCTCGTCCTCCAGCACGCCCGGCGGCAGGTCGGTCTCCCCCTGAGCCTTCAGCTCCTCCAGCTTCTGCCGCAAGCCCCGCAGGGCCTGCAGCTCGTCGTTGAGGCGGCTCTGCCGTGTGAGGGAGGCCTGGAGGTCCAGTTCCAGGTCCAGCGACGTGCGCACCGGGCACTCCTGCGAGGCTCTCCTGAGCGTGGGCTGGCACACCTGCAGAGGGGCGGGCGGGCCTCAGCCGGCGTGGGGGGCAGCTCCGGCCTGCAGCGCGGCGC
>NW_004567115.1:50512753-50515152 GCF_000260355.1 Condylura cristata | reverse complement strand
GGGCTTTCTTCTCCACCGACCTCAACTGACCTACCAGCTCCAGCTCATCAGCAGTGAAAGGCTCCTAAGCAGCTTCAGACACAAACGGCCACACAGACGGCCACTCTCCCCACTCACCTACCGAAGTGTCCACCTACAAGCCACGGGGCGGTCTCCCGGCGCAGGCCAGGCCTCCCCCTCTCTGGCTAAGAGGTTCTAGTGACTACCTGAGGAGCCCGACCGCTTTTCTCGAATCAAAAGGCACCAGTGGTCAAACTTCTCCCATCGCTAAGGGAGGTGCTGCTTAAAAATGCAGGCACCTGATGGAGTGGACAAGAATTTTCAAAATAATGGTAACTCGGTGCTTTTGAAGCCTGCGGTGTGGCAGCCTGAATATTTTATACTTGGAGATTTCCTGGAAGTGCTGAATGCTAAGTGCTAGCATCTGCGCCTCTAGGTTTTTAGGAGGTCAAACTAGGGACCAGGGCGGCCAGACCCCCCTCATTCTCACACTGGGCCCGAGCCTGAGCCACTAGACACGGGAGAGGCTTCCCCTCCCAGGCTGCGCGGGCCCCCCACTCAGCACCAAGCAGGGGCACTGTCGACCGGAGCCTCTGAGTGCTTTCCTCCCTGCACCCCGTCCTATTCCACAACCCCCGCTGCCATTATGCTGAAAGCCATCCCGAGCCCTGGGTACCTCAGAACCCCCCCCCACCCCCCACAAGCCTCAGTGACTCCCGAGTCCTGGGTACCTCAGAACCCCCCGCCCTGAAGCCTCAGTGACCCCCTATCGGACGAGCTTCTGCCCACCACACCCGTGATGGGCTCAGGCGCCTCCTCGAGACCCCGGAGCACCTGCGTCACCTCGAGCTGTGCCAGGCTCACAGGCTCCTACGGGGTGAGTGGGGGCCGTGGCGCGTGAGCGGGGCCCGCTGAGCTCGGGGCGGCCCACCCTTCCCGCCAGTTTGTCCTCAGCATTCACCCCGAGACCCAGGGCCTCCAGGCGCCCGGCTCTGAGCCCCCCATCGGGGACGGGGTGTTGCCGGGATGGGGCACACGTACCCTTTTGACCCTCAAGCTGCGCCGCTCAGTGGAGTTTCTCACAAACAGGGATTTCTTAGCCAGGGTAGAACTGTCACTGTCACTGCGATTCAGCTGCCGATGAGAGAGAAAACCCAGTCAGTGAAGTCACAGCCCGGAAGTTTGGCAGCTCCAGGCCCCGGCTGACGTGGGCAGCGCTGACGGCGTCATTTCCTCCACACGGCTGTCCTCTGTCTGCGCCTTTCTGAACAGCTTCACTTTCTTAAATAACTTAAACAATTGCCTTTCGGTGGCAGTTTATCACAAGCCCAGTGTGGAGACACCTATACTATATATTTTCTGAAATAATATGACCCTTTGCGTTTTTCACTGATATGTGAGGTGTTATTTTTTAAAAAAGATTGATTTATTTATGCACACAGAACTGGGTACAGGCCAGAGCTGCAGGGGCGGCGAGAGGCTTCAGAATGGGCCGACTGATGAAGCGCACTGCTGAGGGGAGCAGCGGGCGGTCAGGAGGGGTCTGCCGCGCCGTGTGGTCACCCCCAGGGCAGGCGGGGATCGAGCTCATGCGGAAGCGGCTTCAGCATCTTAGTGCTCTGCTCCAGCCCGCTGCGCCAGCAGGGAGGGCCCGTGAGGCTTATTTTTCAGAAGTTAGGTTTGCAACCCGAGAAGCCTGACAGTGGACTCAGGTCCTGGAGAGGAAGGGAGGGGCCCACAGGTCACTGGGCACCGTGGTGGGTGCGGTGCGGAGACAGGCCGGGCAGAGGCGTGATCCCCCCCCCGTGAGTCACGTGCAGTGTCGCACACAGACGCTACCTTGTGAAAAAATACACATATATATTGCTCACGCTGTGTATGGTTTAGGGGACTCCGGGTGGGAGTGAGGGCGCCGTGTGCTGAATGCACAGCCCGGTCCGCCCAGACGGCCCTTCCGAACCGCAGGACACGTCTGACGGAATACACTGAGCTAAAAAGCACTTTCTGGCCCATTTTATACTAGTAAACCTACGTTACTACAAATCAGAAATGTCTTCGGAAGCGGGGACTTTGGCCAAAAGATTCACAGCTGATCTCGAGACTGCTGAGGCTGACCCAGGCTGCAGGGCGTTTCGGACAGACGCTTCTGCTCTCAAGCCCAGCTGGTCTGAGCGCCCTGGGGAGAGCTGGAATGCTGCAAACTTGTGCGGATCTCAAATACTACGTCTCTGGAGGTGGAAGCCCAAATGCACCTAGCAGCCAGGTCCTGAAATTTCACTTAAGGACCAGGCAAATGGCACAGAACCAGTGCGGTATTAAATTTGGGAGAAGAAAATAAACAAACGAAAACCCCAGACTGAAAGGACCCGGGGTGCCGCTGCCTGTGTATCTCATGGTGT
>NW_004567115.1:50511344-50512473 GCF_000260355.1 Condylura cristata | reverse complement strand
TCAGGAAAAGGGGTTCGTCGAGACACCAGCGCCATGAGCACCCACGGGTGTCTCCTGCAGACCGTGCGAGAACCACGTGGTAGGCGATCTGCCTCACGCTGCTCTGCTCCTCCGGACAGGCCTCAGCCGGGGCCGGGCCTGCCTTTCTCAGGGCAAAGACACGCGGTTTCCGGAGCCCCCTGCGGTCACCCTCAGAGCCGGACGGGGCCTCCCCCTTGGGGCGGGCGTCTCAGCGGCCCACACGCGTGCCACGCCGGGTCACCTGCCACCTTCCCAGAGCCGTGGCAGTCAGCACGGTGGGCGGCGAGGGGGGCGGACCAGTTCACCTGAGGTCCGAAGCCGAGGTGAGCGGGCGCCGCCGGTGACACGCCGGTGACACGTCAGGCAGGGAATTCTGAGAACGCGCCCCCGGGCATGCAGGGCGTCGCTCTGACAAAGATCTAATGCAGAACTGCTTTATCTTTTCATCGAAGTCGAGAACAAACATTTTGGTCCAGAAACTATAAAGCATTTACAGTGCGCCACGCAGCCACACGCAGCCACGCTGGGGGTCGCGCCCGGTCTGCTCCTGGCGCGGAACCCAAACGTGGAATCGCACCCGTGGGCGCGGCCGTGGGACACTCACCAGGACGGGCGCGCCGGCCGGCGGGGGGCTGCCCGGGCCTCTGGCCCCGGGGCTGTCTCTCCTGCAGGCGTCTTCGACCATCTGGGGGACGCTCGGGCACGAACCCGCCTCTTGTGAGCAGCTGCTGTCCCCTGGCAGCTTAACTGCAGGCCCCTCCTCGGCCCGAAGTTCTTCGGAGGCTTCTCGCAGCATCGCTAACCTGCCGCGGGACAAAACAGGACGCGCCGGCTTGGGCAGCGGCGTGAGCTCCCGCCTGGCACGGACGGGCGCCCAGGCGGCGGCGACCTGGTCTAACGAGATAAAATGCTCACGGAGGCCGAAATCGCCACACCCTCTAGCAATCTGCGGCAAGCCCAGAATTTGGCCCTGAAGATAAATCATGAGCTCGGACTTGTCCCCTGGGCGCCAAGAGCAGCGTCTGGCGCTTGCAGCGCGCTCGCTTATCCACACGCGGTCCCACGCGGCGGGGAGCGCGGTTTCCACCCTGAGGGGATCAGACACACA
>NW_004567115.1:50502875-50509649 GCF_000260355.1 Condylura cristata | reverse complement strand
CCTGGGGCAGGCAGGCAGGCAGGCAGGCCCCAGGGCCAGAGAACATGCTGAGCTGCTGCCGGCTGAGCCTGGGGCAGATGGGCAGGGCGGAGCTGAGGGCATTGGAGGCCCCTCCTGGGGCTGTGGGTGGGGAGGCTGAGACACCCCAGGGGGCCGAGGCAGAAGAACACCATCTCCGCTCTGGAGAAGCCACCAGCCAGGGCCTCCAGTTCCTCCCCCAGGACATCCAGCCGGTCAGGGAGTGATGAAGTGAAGGAGAACTTCCCAGGCGAAGCACAAAGACAGCGAGAGCGGCACACACTCTAGAAGTGCTGAAGACCGAAGAGGAGGAGGAAATCTCACAACCAGTGAAAGGACAGCAAGCCCGAGGCTCTCCCTGCCGAGGCAGCTGTCTTCAGCAGCCCCGGTGACCACAGGTATCTTTAAGGAGTTCAGAAAAATAACCGAATTCTGAACCCCCCAAAAAGAAAATCCTTCCAAATGAAGTTTAGGTGAAGACACGGGCAGCGGGCCAAGAGAAACTCAAGGAAGGGGTTCATGCAGAAGGACCCTGGAACTCGAGGATGCAGCGACCTACTGAATATGGGCTGTCCCCAAACAGTGCCTCCTCCTCTCGAGGGACTAAACATCTGTGTGACTAAGACAGATGACCAGTAACTGCACAGGAGACAGAAAGGGATAAACGGAGCGGAAAACCTCTGATCTAAGGTAGATTCTAGTATAGTTACAGGCCATAAACACCAGGGAAACATCAAAAAACAACAAAAAGACTGCTAATAATGAGCTAACAAAAGGGAAATGAAAAACTGAAAATACCTGGTTAATCCAAAAGAAGGGGAAAAGATACAACTAAAAGACAAAGAGTGTGGAGGCGGGTTCAGGAAGGCGGAAATTCAAACAAGACACTGATGAACCTGCCAGCACAAGCAAGAAGCGGACGGTTCCGGTTTATTAAAACTAGACGAGTCAGGGCCTCCCCGCTGGCCTGGTATTAGCGCTGATCAGTACCACTCCGCAGTTCCATTCCAGGCCAGGGGGTGACCCACAGGGCGCAGCAGACCTCTCCTGACCTGCCCGCTGCTCCCCTCAGCAGTGTACATCGTCCATCTGCCTGTTCTGCTCCCCGCTGTCTCGGGTGACTCCTCTCTCCTTCTCCTCCACCCCCCACCTCCGGCCCACAGTTCTTCTATGTGTCATTCAATCTCAAAAAAAAAAACAAAACTAAGTTTTAAAACAAGATGTATCACTAGTGAGATTTTTATAGCAATAAAACTGTGTTAATGGAACAGAAAGATACAGTATAATGCTAAATGTACAATCACTTAATAACAAAGACAAAATAAACAAAAGCAAAGAGAAACTCAACTAAAAGGAGAGAAAAATTGAGCTATAAAACTATTTTAATGTATCTCTCAGTAACAGACAAAATAAAGTGAAAAGTCAGAAACTTTGTAAGTTCTGGAAAACGAAGTTAACCACTTAAGCTGAAGCACCTATGTGCTTTTGGAGAGTAGCAGGGACTTTTGTCCAACTGACTACAGGCTTAGTAGGCAAGCTTCATATTCAGTGTGAATGAGTGCTATGTGCTCTGAAAGCAGTGAAATAAAATCAGACCTCCATAACCAGAAATGACTAGAAAACCCCACTCTTGGGGAACTGAGTCAATACACATGGATCAAGAAAAAAATTTCAATGGAAGCTATAAAGTATTCTTAAGTCAATAGTATTATGATAGTGTCCCATTATTAAGCTGTGAAAAGCAGGCAAAACTGTGCTCAAAGGGACTTTTTTCAGCCCCCAAATGCATATACTGGAAAAGAAGTTTGTAGAACTGCCTGACACTTGCCTAACGAGGTGGATACAAGAGAAAGTCAGAAAATGTAGAAAGTAGCAGCAAGGAAACAAGAGAGAACAGAATGAATAAAACAGGAACCCATGTGTAACAATAAGGGAGATCAACAAGGCCAAACGCTGTCTCTGAGTAAAATAAAGAGTCTGACAAGTCTCTGGCAAGATACAAAGAAAAAAAATGAGGAGGGAAGGAACAAATGGCCATTATCAGGAGAGCCACAGAAAACATGCTTGTCCTCCAGAACGTGGGGAGACTAAGACACAAGTGAATAACTTTATGCCAAAATGTTGATTGTTTAGATCAAATGGAAAAACCTTGGGGAAATGGATAAACTGTAGGAAGACCAGGGCGAGCGCAGGAAGTCAGGCCGCAGGAAGTCAGGCCGTGACAGTGAGGGTGGCCCCCCGCTGGAAAGGGCCCGTGACCTCACTGACACTGCCTGGGCAGGAAACCCCGAGGCCCTCATGCAGCGGTCACGTCGAAGCAGAACTCCCAGAATGGTGCAAGTTACGTGCCATCCCGGAGAGAAATGAGCAGAGGCCAGTGAAAGCATTTCTGTCGGGCTTCTCGCTCAGAGTTCCGGTTAACGTGGCTGCTTCTACACGAAGAAAACTATAGGCCAGGCTGGCAAATGAGGGCTTCTCCCAGATATGTGAGGAAGACAGGACACCCAGCCTCCACAAACTTTTGCAGAAGGTAGAAAGAAGGAATGCTGTGTAACTTATGAAGTCAGCAAAGCCTTATTATCACGAAATTACAAAGACGTTGTAAGACAAGAGACGAATTTCGTTCCAGATATATTAAAAAAACGGAACACCCAAACAAAATATTAAAGACTAAGGTCTACAAGACACACACTTCCTTTCACAAATGAAGTTTGTTCTGTTGCCGACATCCAAGGGCAGTTTAACATTCAAAGTCAATCAATGCATAATCCAGCACACTGAGAGAATAAAAGGGAACAGCTGTGTAATCATCTTAAGAGATACAGTAAAAATGTTTGATAAAATTCAATATCCATGCATAAAAAACTTTCAGCAAACTAGAAAGAGAAGGGAACTTCCTTAATCCGATAGTGATCATCTATAAAGAGCCTCAGAAAAATCATTCTAAATGATGAATTGTTGAAAGCTTTCACTTTGAAAAAGCACAGCATTGTCTACAAAGGGCAGGCAGGCCCCTGGGCCACAGGGAAGCTCCAGGAAGAGACCCAGACTCGCAGGCACGTGACTGAGATGAGGTGATTGGGCAGAGCAGCTGAGAGTCCCCAGCGAACAATGCTGGGCGCTTGGGGTCGTGTGGGTGAAGAGCCATCTTAACCCCTACCTCACACCTTATACAAAAATTGTTTTCGAGAGGACTGCATTTCTACACATGGGAGATAAAATAATTAGGCTTTTGTAAGACAATACAGAAAAAAATCTGCATAACCTCAGGGTAGGCAGACAGTTCTGCAATAGGAAAAGAAACACTCTAAGTGTAAAGGGGAGAACTGGTAAATAAGGCTACGTTCAGCCTGAGTATTTCCATTTACTACAGACAACATTAAGAAAATGAAGAGGCGGGTCCTCCCTGGTTGCGCAGCGGGTTAAAGCACAGCACTGAGAAGCTAAAGCCACTTCCTCATGAGTTTGATTCCCACCTGCCCGGAGGTGACCACAGGGCGCGGCAGACCTCTCCTGACCCGCCCGCTGCTCCCCTCAGCAGTGGGCTTCGTCCATCTGCCTGTTCTGCTCCCCACTCTGTCTCTGGCGAATCCTCTCGCCACCCCTGAGCCTCTGGCCTGTACCCCATTTCTGTATGCACAATAAATAAACCTTAAAAAAAAAAAAAAAGAAAGAAAATGAAGAGGCAGAGTCACAGATCAGGAAAAGATACTTCCAACAAATATATTTGACAAACATTCAAGCATAAATTAAAGACTGCTACATATGGATTTAGATATACAGCCACATGTATATGAATCCGATAGGAAAATAGGCAAGGTCTTGAATATACATTTCACGAATATGATATCCATCTAGCCCCTAAACATTATAATCAGTTGATCAAACATTTGAACCAGGGACATGCAAGAAACACAAGAGAGTGCTCTGAACCTGCCTATGTGGCTACAATGAAGGAAGGTAAATCGTTTACCAAACGACATGTTGGGGATGGTGACAGTGGCGCAGGTCACGGCAGTTCCCAGTGAGAGGCCAGTCACGTGCCGTCGAGCAGAATGGCCGGGCCGGGCCCGTCACACAGTGGAACACCCACAACTGGGTGCAGGCGCCTCTCACAGAGAAGACATCTATGCTACGGTTTCACTACAGAAGGTCAAAGGCAGGCAGCAGAAGTATGTGGTCATGGGTGTTAAACAGAGGCTGCAGGAGGGAGCGGCAATGATGGGGAGGGGCCCAAGGGAAGATTCTGGGCTGCCAGTAATGCACTGTACACCCTGACGTGGGCGGTGGCTACTCAGGCAGGTGTGTTGGCTTGGTGAAACTGGAAATAAAGTCAGACTTTGTGTACGCTGTCATAAATATCTGCGTCACACCTCTCCACTAAAGAAGCAAGTTAGTGAGATTGGAGTACAATGAAAAGTGTAATAAAAACGTGTGTGCGTGTAAATGTATGTTTCTCAACACTATCAAGTACACAGCGCACAGCCTTCTCAAGTGCAGGTAGAACATCCTCCAGATCACACAACATGCTCGCCACAGAACAACCTGAGTGCGTGGAAAGCCCTGAAATCACACAAAATATGGTCTTCACACTGAAATGAAATTAAAAACAACAAGAGGAAGTAATAAGAAATTAACACATTTCTAAGTAATCAATGAATCAAAGAAGAAATCACAAGGAAAATTAGAGTACATTTTGAGATGAATGCAAATTAAAGCACAACACACTAAATTTTGGAAATTTATGAGCTGCTGCTGCAGGGAGAAATTTGCAGCTTACGTACCTACATTGAAAAGGAAGCTCTCAAATCAGTAACCTAAGTTACATCTTGAGAAAGTGGAAAACAGAGCAAAATAAATCTAAAGCAATCAGAAGGAAGTAATAAAGACTCTAGTGGAAATTCATGGGATTGAGAATAAAAAAATATTAGAGAAAATCAACAAAACCATAAGTTGGCTCTTTGGAGAAAAAAAAACAAGAAAAGTTGACAAACCTTTGGCTAGACAAACCAAGAACAACAGAGAAAGCGCAGACCAGAATCAGGAGTGAGAGGACTTTACAAAAGATACTCAAGGAGCACAGGAAGACGGTGCAAAATCGTACGGCGGTAAATTAGATGACCGAGATGCGGGGGCAAGTCCCAGAAAGAGACAAGCCACTGACACGCACCAAGAAGCCACTTCTGAGTAAAATGCAAGAACAGTTCAACATCTGAAAGTCAAAAAACCATCCAATCGTCCATGTAGTGAAGGACAAGGCCTCTTGAGAATAGGTGCGGAAGACTGTCACGTCCCAGAGCCTCTAATGATGATCCCCCAAAAAAGAACCAAACCACTTAACAGACTAGGGAAGCAGAGGATTTCCTCAAGCGGCTAAAAGGCATCTACCTGAAACAGTCACAATTGGGAAAGACTGAAAACTTCCCTTCTAAAATCCAGCCGAAGAAAGGATGGCTGTTCTGTTTCTTTTAACACTGTGTTGGAAGTTCTAGCCAGGCCAAGCAGGCAAATTAAAGAAAGAAAAGGTGGTTTCCAAGACAAAAGTAAAGTTAATTATACCGGCAGCATATATGGTTATTACACACAAACAATTCCTAATGATTCACAAAAAAAAAAAAAATATTAAAACTAATAAATGAGCCCAGCAAGGTGACTGGACACCAGACAGACATAATTATGCAACAAGTAATTTGAAAGTGCAATGAAGAAAACAGTTCCATTTACAACAGCATCAAAAGTAACATTGTATTTAGAGATACATTTAATAAAACGTGTAGCTGTGGGTTCTGTAAGCGCCAGGACAGCTGGAAGCAATCAGGAAAAGCATCCTGTATCACAGGGTTCAAATGGCATCACCTGCCAATCGGATTCACAGGCTCAATACAGACCAATAAAAATCTCAGTTGTCTTTTTTTTTTTTTTTTTTCCCTAACAGAAACTGATAAACTGATACTAAAATTCACATAGAAACATGCGGGACCCCAGCTAGCCCAAACCACCTTGGAAAAGAAAAACAAAGTTGGGTGACTGTCATTTCTTGATTTCAAGATACTTTGTGTAAAGCTCCCGTCACCCAGGTAGGGTGGTGCTGGTGCAGGACAGATGTCCAGGTTAGTGGAACAGAATGTACAGTCAGGAAGTCTAAGCACACACACGTATGACCAATTGATTTTTGACTCAAGCGCCAAGATAACTTAATGAAGAAAATAATCAATTTTTCAATAAGCAGTTATTGAGTCACAGACCCATATGAAATAGAAAGAAATCGAACTTACTCTTCAGATCGCATTTAAAAAAAAAACTCAAATGGGCCAGAGACCTGAAAATAAAAACGACCTTTAAAGATTTCAGATGAAAGCAGCGAGTAAATCTTTGTAGTGTTAGGTTGGCCAGAGCCTTCTTAGGCACTAACAGCACAGGCAATAAAAGAAAACAGCAAGCGCTTTCATCAAAACCTCAAACTTTTATGTCGCAAACAAAACCATCAAGAATGAGAACAACCCACAGGACAAGAGGAATTACCTGCAAGTCATTTATCAGGTAAGGGAATGGAGGACGAACTCTTTTAAGTCAATAATGGAAGATAAACAACTCAATAATGGAAGATAAACAACTCAATAATGGAAGATAAACAACTCATTTTTAAAAAGACCAAGTGTCTTTTTAGATGTCCTAAAAAAAAAAAAATACATTAATGGTAAGTCCATGAAAGTAGGCTGAACATCATTAGTCATTAAGGAAATGTGGTACCACTTC